>NC_034412.1:34278650-34334308 GCF_002078875.1 Numida meleagris | reverse complement strand
GCGGAGCGTAAACACGGAAGTGGCGGCGACGGCGCGCCGGGCGCACGTGGCCGTCCCCGCCGGGCGCCGCGGGCATCTCCCGCCCCGCGCCTCTTCCTGTGCCCGCGGGCCGCTGCGTTGCGATACGCCGCCGTGGGCGGTAACGGGCGTCGAAAGCTGCGCCCGGGTCGTTCCCGTTTCGGGCTGGCTCGGTTGCCGGCCGCGAGAGCATCTCCAGACAGCCGGAGGAGGATAGGCACGGGGCTGGTGGTTAACGGTGCTCTCAGTACTGGCCTGACAGCCCTGCCGTTCGCTGTGCTCCTTTAAATGCTGAGATAGGGAAGCACGTGAACCCGGCGAACTTCTGTGAGGTGCATTAATGCCTGTGGGGCTGCTCGTGCCCACCAGCCGTGCTCGGAATTGGGAACCCCTCATTGCAGCACTGCGCCGGTGCCTGGCAGCATTAAGGGATAAGCCACTGTAAGCCTGGGGCTGCAGCTCCGTGCTGACCTTGTGCAGGTGAAGGGAGGTTGCTGCACCACAGCCTCACAAAGCACCGTTTTAGAAGCTACAGCCCAGCTCTTCTTGTGGCTCACCATGTGCCTTCGTTCCTGTGGTTACTCCTGCTTTGGGAGCACTGTTCCCAAATGTGCGTGTTGCTGGTACTTTTTGCAGTGAAGCTCAGGTGCGGCCCTGTTGGGCTTAGTTACCAACCAGCTTGGACTTTTTGCAGCAGCTGTTGGGAGCCATGAATACACACTGCGCACGGCATTTGTTTGGGAAGGGAGAGTGGGGTTGGGAGGCGTTCTGTCAGCACTGGAGATGGCCGTTAGCTGGCCCCGTTCTCTATTCCCATCTGAAAAAGAAGAGCTGTTTTCTTTTCTGATAGAAACGTAGATTTTTTTTATAAGCCGATTTCTTTTTTTTCTTTTGTAAAAAAACTGACCAGAAAACTTAGTTTTAATGTGAAGCGTGCCAAAAAGTGCCATAGAACCATAGGATTAGCTAGGTTGGAAAAGACCTACAAGATTGTCCAGTCCAACCATCCACCTACCACCAATAACCCCACTAAACTGTGTCTCCCAACACAACATCTGTCATATTGCATATTGAATCATACTGCTCTGCAAAAGCAATGGGATGAGATTTGGGTTAAAAGAGCGGAAGCAAACATGGTGTCCCACAGCCACGGGTGAGCAGACGGGCTGCTGCAGTGTGCCTGTGTTAGTGCAAGCTCTGGGAGCTGCAAGGATGCTGCGTGGTGAGGAACCTCCATGATTTCCCGTGGTGGTGTCTTTTGGCTGCAGTTGGCATCCAGGTGAGCGCTCCTGCTCCTCCGGGTGCGGTTCTCCCGCATGCCTCTCATGAGGATCACTCCCAGTGTTGTGGTACAGGGAGGGGTGGGCTGATGGCCCTGCCTTCTGCATGTCCCACCCTCTTAGTGAGCCTGTCCCTCACCCAGCTCACTGTTGGGCTCTCTTCTCCAGCTGCATTTGTTACCAGTGTCGCGCCTCCTGACTTAGTGCTTGCCCTTGCTGTCATCTGTGAACGGGACATTTTCTAGAATGGCAAAAAGACCTTTTATTTAAAGTTTGCACTAAGATGTGGATTGGCGCTTTTCCCGATGAGTTGGTGCAGTAGGGTTACCCACTCCCATCTGACAGGTGCCTTGCAGCTCCCAGGGGCTGGGGTTGGCTCTCCTCTCCTTTCCCCCTGCCCTTGCCCCGGGTCAGGTTGGCGTAGTGCTGGCGTGGTGTTGGAAAGGTACTGAGAGGCACTGAGTGACCTAGTTGCCCTCGTCCCAGGTGAGCCAGTCATCTGCCTGTGTGTGGCTGAGGCTTCTCTTGGGAAGGGGAAACGCTCAGGTAGAATGTTGCCAGCAGGGCTGCTCTTGTGGGTGCAGGTGCCCCAGGGCTGGGGACAGCCCTGAACTGCCGCTGGGAAGGGCTCACGGGACACGGAGCACAGCAGGTAACAGCCTGTCCTTTGGCACGGTTCTCCGTGCCTGCAGGGTAAGCTTTTGTTGTTGCATTGTGCTGGAATGCCAGTCTTATCAGGCACCTACTGCAGGAGATAGAGCCCCCTAAATAGCATCCAGGTAAGGGCTGTGGCAGAAGGCTCCGAGGCAGCTGGGCTGGCTCAGTGGGATGTTGCATTCTGCTAGAAGTTTTGTGCTCTCCAGGTGTTGCTAACTTCTGTGTTTGCTTGTAGGTTTTTAAAGCTTCTAGCCCTTACTTCAAAACTGGAATTTGCTAGCTTTTCCCAATGTGTGCCTGCACTGATCTGTTTCTGTAGGGTTTCCTGAGGCAGAAGTAGCACCAGTGGTGTTTTCCTGCTTTCCCCCACGCAGCCGTCACTTGTTTCTCGGACGTTTTCGGTAACAGGATAGGTGCCTCGGAGCTCTTGCGGAGAATGCTCACCGAATGCCCCTGGGTTCGCAGGGGCTGCAGACAGGTGACCCCGCTGCTGCTAAAGATAGCCCGGCCCTCTGGCTGCAGTGCCGGGCACCCGGAGAGACGCATTGCCTTAAATGGCGAGGCGAGCCGCAGGAGCCGGCACCTTGGGCCACGGTGACATGGGACAGGTGGCTGCGCCGCCTGGGACCCTGCCCAGCCTGCCGGTAGAGCAGCACCTCGGCAGCACCGGAGCTGGCGTCTGGAGTGCGTGGGGTTCCCTTTTTTTTTTTGGTGTTGCGCTGGGTCTGAGTGGTCTGCCTTGTATCCAAGTTTAAAGGCGTTCTCTTGGAGTTACTTTATATTAGTTTTATTTGACTACTTAGTGCTCGTGAGTTTTCAGTACTTGAAAAAAGAGAGTTTTTTTACCTTAATCCCTCAGCTATTCCTTAAGAGAAAGCACCTCCTGGTGTTTCAATGCTTTGTGGTTGTTTTCTTGTTACCAACCAGGCCTGCTAAACCCAATGTACCGATGTTTTCAGTATTAGCAAAGTGGATATCACTGTTTTGCTAATTAATGTTGTATTTGTATATACGTTTTATCTAAATAGACTGAAAACCTTAGGAGGGGTGACGTTTATATTTTAATGGGATCATGGTTGGAGATGGGATTGCTTCCCTTCTCTGCTGTGTCATTTTACAACCATCTTCATTACAATCCGGTTTATTTTGCTTAAGTAGGAAGTCGGAGAGAAATCCCCAAAGTCTGCCTCTGTAAGCTCTTGAACTCCTAATAGAAAAGGGGAGCTTGGCTGTGAGCCTGAAATCTCAGAAGTGACAGTGTTGGTTCTTGTTGGTTGCTTGTCTTACGTCTTCCCTAAATGTTTCTGTTGGTGGTAAGGTGCAAAGGTGTGAAGACACCTGACAACTTCTTGGTCTTCATGTTTAAGATTGAATAGCACTGTTGCACGCCAATACGTACGGACCTGAGCCTGGAGGTGTTCAAGGCCAGGCTGGACCAGGCTGTGAGCAAGCTGCTCTGGAGGGAGATGTCCCTGCCTACAGCAGGGGGGTTGGAACTAGATGATCTTAAAGGTCTCTTCCAACCCAAACCATTCCATGATTCGTTGACTTGTATGACTAACCTGGTCTCATAACACTTATTCTTCTACAGTGGAAGCATCAGTTCATGGAAGCAATGTACACTGCACAGATAAGACAATTGAAGCTGCAGAAGCCTTGCTTCATATGGAGTCTCCTACCTGCCTGAGAAATGCCAGAAGTCCTGGTATGTCAGCTACGGTTTCTGCTCCGCGAGCGGTTTTTGTTTCCACTAATGGGTAAAAGAACCAAATTGTTAAATCTGCTTCTGTAGAGACCTGTATGCTCTTTAAAACATTTGATTGCTGTTGCTGTACTTGTGATTTGTTTTGAGGTTTTACGTGATGTCTCCATCCTGTAAGAAGCATACATACAGGTGGTATCACTTATCTGAGAGAGGTTGTTGGTTGCATATACTTGAATAGCTACACCTTTAAAGATGAACTTTTCCATCTAAACATCGGGAAACGCTTCTTCGTTGTTCTGGTGATGGAGTGCTGGCACAGGTCACCCAGAGAGGTTGTGGAGTCTCCTCCTTGGAGATCCTCAATAACTAACTTGAAGGTCATGGTCACCATGCTCTGGGTGGCCCTGCTTGAGCAGAGGTTGGGCCAGGTGGCCTCAGGCGCCCTGTCCTACCTTGGCCGTTCTGTGATTCCATGAACCTGACATTTTGTTTTGCTCAAGTAGTTAACTTCAAGGGAAAATTATTTTCATCTGTTTTTCTGTTTTAGGAATAATATCTGAATACAGCATGTTGAAAATTGTTACCAGCTTAAAAACCCGAAACCAACCGTCAGTGTCGATGATTCCTTTAACTGCATCTTATTCCTGAAGTTACTTAATATACATTGGGTGAAATCATGGTCAGACTGAAACCCAAAAGCTATAAAATAGGAAATGGAATTTGGGATGCAAACCAGTCCAGTCCCTTGGTCCCTAATTAACTAAGGATCAGAGATTGAACTCTAATTTGCTTCAGTTAAAGTTGAATATCAAGTCGAGCTTAAGTCTAAAGAGTGTTGCTCTGATATAATTGTCTTATCCCTAACAGTGATCACAGGTGTGCATGGTTTGGGGAGTGGATTGATTTTCTACATGGCAGTTTGTTGGAATTGAAACTTGCTACATTTTTGCACATGCTCTGTTTAAAACAATTTCATATAAGAGATATTAGAATAGTCAAGTAGAAAATTCATAACATACTCTTTTTTTTTTTCCCTGTTTTCCCCTCTTAGTGGAAGTTTTGGTCCCTCCTTGTGTGTCAACCCCAGAGTTCATCCATGCAGCCATGAGGCCTGATGTGATCGCAGAAACTGTGGTAGAGGTGCCAGCAGATGAATCTGAACCAATGGATGCATCTCCTGTTCGAACATCCCCTGACATCCATGAACGAATGAAGAAGAAAAAAGGTGCGTATAGATCTTGGTAGCAGCAACCTCAGCATTTATTTTTTATATGGATAGCCACTGATGGTGCAGTTGATAGGGATGCAGATAGGTTAGATTAGCTGATTTCTCTGCTCTTGTAATCAGGGTGGTTCAAGTCTGAAGTGTGAGTTCTTCAACAGGCCTGTGGTAGCAACCAAAAGTAGTGAGAGAAAGCGTTTCACCGACTGTTAAGGAAAAGGATATCTTTTTTTGTTCTGTGCTTTTTGAAGTGAAGTTTACAGAGTGGAGGAAGGGTAAAGAAGGATTCAGAAAGGACTTCAAGAGGGTAGATGTTTCTCTGAAATAGGTGTGTACTTGAGAGCGGGTGGTCTCAGGAGTCCTCCCTCCAATGGAACGGTAGGAAAGTTTCTACCTTACAGGAGCATAAATCGATTTACAAAATCAGTACGATATCTGTCTCGTGAGAGAAGTGTCTTGTTTGTCTGATTGGTGTGTCTCGAAGGAGGCAGTAATAGGAACAGTGGACGGGTCTAAGCATTCAGCTCCCAAATTAGATGGCTCTGAATGGTTGGTATTTGTTTGGTCTAGCAGTTTGCTTACAGGCATGAGTATAGTTCACTTAACCATAGAAATAATCTGTTACAGCTTCCAAACGTATGTATGCAACAATTTGCTTGTAGTTTAGGAGAGAAAAAGTGCAGTGTCATGTAAGGTAGTATATAGCTGAGGTGTATGAGTTTGAGATTTGATAAAATCATATGCACGTAACAAACAGCTGTAACTACCCTAAATGACATAGGCAAGAAAATAATGATAGTGCTTCTTTATTGCTGTGTATTGGATTTAAACCATTTCTTTATTTTTTCACTGTCTGTCTGAATAGTCATTGCTGGGCAGATTATGTAGCAGGGCTATGCTCAGAAAGTTGAAGATTTATGAATAGTATATTGTAAAGTATTTTTTCCTGCTTCGGAGTCCAGATCACAGCTCTTAAGTGCTGTAAGGTCATTCAGATATAGTAATAGAACTATAACTTCTGTTGTAATTAATGCTTGTTTAATTCAGCATTTATTGAAGAATGTTACTCATCAGCAAAAGATAATGCTGTTGTTCCAGAGGGAGGAGAGTTACTTGCTGCTGCTTTCCTCAGAGTGACGGCAGAAGCGAGGGTTGTTTACAATCTGCTGCCCTAGGTTATGATCCTCTTCCCTGCTTTTACCTCGATGGAAAGGTCACTGATGTGTAAAAGGGTGAGGATTTCCCTGGCACAGGGACACAGCAGGGGGCTGTGGGGGCAGGGCAGCCCCAGCACCACCCTGAGACCTGCGTCCCAGGGGCTGCGCGCTGAGCAGAAGCTTGCCTGTAACTTTTAACGGGCAGGTGCAGTGTGGAAGTGGGAGTTTATGGTTTCAGCTGTAAAATTTGGTAGGAAAACTGATGCTTTGATAGGCACATGCGCTAGAATATCGAAAACAAAGCAGAGAGGCGAGGGGTAGGTTCCAGGGTAAAAGAGGCATGTGACTAAAGGAATGCAAATATGCTGGATTTACTTCATCTGTGTGGTGCGTACTTCACCTGCCAGTTCCTCATCTGAAATGAGATTAAATCTGCCTATGAAATAAGCAGACAAATGATGCGTTAAATTGGATGTGCAGTAGTAGTAATCTAAAAATGTCAATTTCTCCATACTTGCAGCAAGGAAATAGCATTAAAAAAAAAAAGCATAAACTGCTTCTTTCATGGAAATCAATCTATAAAATGCTTTTATTCTGTGTACGATTAATTCTTTCTATTTTTTCCCTGCATGTTTTGTGTGCAGCTGGCCGCAAACCCAAGACCCAACAATCGACTATTTCAGATGGGTCTCCAGACCTAGGTATAAAGAAGAAGCCTAGAGAAGGCAAAGGTATAATTTTACATTGTTAAGTCTAAGGTCATGTAGTTTGTATGTATTGTGTGTGTCATAGGTAAGACTTAACATCTTGAAAACTTTGGTGGGTGAGTTTGCAGCGACTTCACTTGGTCTTAACTTTATTCGATGTCTTCGAATTTATTTATGCAAGATGTAGTGCAAAGATGTGCCTAACTGCTGTTAGTGCCCTGTGATACCCTCTGCTGTTAATAGACCTGTACGTTTTCATTTGCTTTGCATTTATTGCCTCACGCTGTCTTTTGTGGTGTATGTTAACTTGATGCTAGGCATATAATTTGTTAAGCTGCCGCTGTAGGACTTGCTCTCAAGTAGAAGCAGCGTATGGGCATTTGTAATGGTGAGGGTTGGAAATGTGTTTCCTTAATTGATTCACAAGCTTCAGTGGGAATACCTTGCTTGACTAATAGATGCAAATTGGCTTAAGGGTAGAAACAAATGATGATGTGTTTCTCTGCTGCTTGAGTGAGGGGTTTTGTGCAGAAGAGTCGTTATTCTTACTGTTTTTCATGATAAAGAGTCCTTTCTTGCTTTGGAAGTCCCAACTTTTCATCCAGACATCAGGCAGACTCACAGCACCCACTCACAGGTTACTGCTAAATTGCAGTACAGTGTATCAGCTTTTAGCCCGGCCTGTTGGTGCAGAATGTGGATCTTGTTCTCAGCTAACTTCATGAAAAGTTGTTTGGAGATTGTGCTACAGTACAGCTAGGAGAAACAGCGTTGTAGTGACTCTCAGTAGCAGCGTACCGGCTGAAAGACCGTGCAGTTGTCAGCACGAGAGCTGTTATTTCAGGATTTGTTTGAAAGCAGGATCTCTGCTATTTATGTCATTCCTTATCTGGGTGCAGCTCCTGAGTTGTGCTTGTGAACAGGCTAAGGAAGGATGGATGCTAGCTCATGGAAACCAGTGCAGAAAATAATTACATTTCTAGGCATTGGTCACTGTTGATGCCTTTGGTTTTCACTGTAGCAGATTGTTATATTTGCTTTTCTTAAAAGTAGTTCTTGTTTGATTTTTTTTTTAATTTTAACCTTCTTTGTAATTCTGATGTTGCTATTAGAGCTTTCTGTTGTTACCTGAAGAGTATTTATGAACTGCCCTAGTTGCTGCAGGAATGACTTGGAGAAAGGCTGCTGTGTTTCTGTCATCTCCAGGTTGTGTCTCTACTGGTGAATTCTCTCCTTAGCTGTTTGTTTTTATTAAGTGTGAGATGTTAATACCCTTTTTTTTTTTTCCAGTTTCTATGGGCACTTACGATACACTTAGGTTTGTTGTTCTCACAAGGTATCTCAGTCCATATTTTACACCACAGCTGGCATAAAACACATTTTCTTTCTTCATGAAGGCTTACTTTAAGTCCTGCAAAATATTTTGTTACTGGACTTAGTTTTTATTATTTATTTCAAAAAACGATTTGCCATATACAGGCTATTTTATGTGTAGCGTGTTTTTGGGAAAACAGGAGTTATTGCTAGAGCTGAGTGCTGTCAGCAGAGTTAAGTCATGGAGGAGGAGAGCAGCTGGTTGTACACAGCTGGAAAGGGGTCACTTGTTGTCCATGTATGTACTTCTTCCTTCCTCTGTGCATTCTGGATGCTTTGTAGTACAGAGTGAAGCAACTGTAGGTAATGAGCTTGAGTTTGTTATACCAGGGAAACTGAAGACTCTTGTATTTAATTGGGATAGAAGTACTAGTATTTGTCCTTGCATAGAAGATTGACAGTTTATATCTGGTTGCTCTTCCCTTATTTTGTTTTTGCTTTGCTTAGGTGGCCTTTTTAAAGTGTAGGTAGATAGCATAAAGCTGCAGGAGAATTTTTTTTTTTCCTTCAGTTGGAGTGAGCAGAGCTGGCCTTGAGCCTTTCCATATAGGCACTGGTACAAATGTGACAGTTTGTTGATACATACAATGCCTTGTATCATTCACATGCTTTCTGGCCATTAGTCCTTTTATTTTTAGACTACGGGTAACACCCTGAGTGGTGTTCCCCAGGGGTCAGTACTGGGGCCTGTCCAATATCTTTATTGATGACCTGGATGAGGGCATTACCCTCGGTAAGTTTGCAGATGTCACCAGTCTGGCAGGAAGTGTTGATCTGCCTGGGGGTAGTGAGGCCCTACAGAGAGATCTGGACAGGCTGGATCTCTGGGCTGAAGCCAGTGGGTTGAAGCTGAACAAGACTGAGTGCTGAGTCCTGCACTTTGGCTGCAACAACCCAAGGCAACGATACAGGCTTGAGGCAGAGTGGCTGGAAGACTGTGGAGGAAACAGACCTGGGGGTGTTGTTCGGCACTCAGCTGAGCATGAGCCAGCAGTGTGCCCAGGTGGCCAAGAAGGCCAGTGGCATCCTGGCTTGTATGAGAAATAGTGTTGCCAGCAGGAGCAGGGAAGTGATTGTCCCTCTGTACTCAGCTCTGGTGCAGCCACACTTTGAGTACTGTATTCAGGTTTGGGCCCCTTGCTACAAAAGGGCACTGAGGCCTTGGAGTGTGTCCAGAAAAGGGCAACAAAGCTGGTGAGGGATCTGGAGCACAAGTCTTATGAGGAGTGGCTGAAGGAGCTGGGATTGTTCAGTTTGGAGAAGAGGAGGCTCAGGGGAGACCTGAGGTGGGAGTCGGCCTCTTTTCTCATGCTGCTAGCGATAGGACGAGAGGGAATGGCCTCAAGTTGCACCAGAGGAGATACAGATTGGATGTTAGGAAAAACTTCTCTGAAAGAGTGGTCACGCGCTGGAACGGGCTGCCCAGGGAGGCGGTGGAGACACTGACCCTAGAGGTGTTCAAGAAACGTTTAGATGTACAGAGGGACAGGGGTTAGTGGGAAATGTTGGTGACAGGTGGATGGTTGGACTGGGTGATCTTGGAGGTCGTTTCCAACCTTGGTGATTTGATGATTCTATGATTCTTAAGTAACAGACAGTTGTAATAATCAGCTAGTCACAAAAATTTATTTCAGTCTGCCAAATTGCTCTATGCTGAAGTTAAGGTAGGTAATAATTGTGTTGGGCTCAGTGCACTCTTAAGGTGTACTGGTGATCCTGAGACCTTTCAGGAGCGGAGGTGAGTACTACATGCTATTGAAGAAGGCTCCTGTCTCCGTAACAAGACATAATACATGTTTATGTCTACCATGCTGGATTTGGAATGCTTAAGAGCAGCATGAATGTAAACCTGCTCAGATAATACATATTACAGCCATGTCTCTTTCCTCCTCAGGAGTCCATAGGCTTGGATTCACAGTATTAGGAAAGGATAGTTTTCTAGGGAGAGAGGATTTAAAAATAGCTCAAAATTCTATTAAGCATTTCTAAAGTTAGCTTTTGTGTTAAATGCATAGCAGCCATAGTTGGCAGAGCAGCATGCCTGTAATACTGCTGGAACTTACTGGCATAGTAGATGGCCTCTAAGTAGTGTAGCTATTCCGCAGCCCTCATGTGGAAAAACGTTATTCAGGTCATTAAGAGTTTGAAGAAAAAAGGAAAAAATGTTGAGTCAGCAGCTCTGTTCCAGCAGAAAATGCTAGGCACTTTCAGGAATGATTTCTCTTGAAGATCACTTTCATTTCTGCAGAGAAACTCTTGCAGACCTCTACAGGATCTGTTGGTGAACCCAGAAATTCCATTTCTAAGGAGCAAAGTGAGAAGAAAAAAAAAAAAAAGGATTAATTTCAAGGAATACACTACCAGTTAATATTTTTTCTCTAGTAGAAATCTTTCTGAAATGAGAACTTACTGGTCACTTGGTTGTGTGCAATTATGAGGACTTAAAACACTTAGCATCTAACAAACAACATGCTGAGTTTAGTAAGTCAGGAAAGATTATTCTGACTTGAGAAATGAAATGAGAAGAATCATATAAAAAGCTGCGAGAGTTCATGTTGTCAAAATCATCCTTTACTTCCCTAAAGTACAGCATTAAGGTTATGGAGGATGATTGCAGGATTCTGGAGTACTCTTCTTGACTCTTTCGTGTGTAAGTCCTATACAGATTTCTCTGAAATGCAGCAGAAGCTGGATTTTGGTATTACTTGAATCAGTACTCGCTGCTTATTGGAGCACTTAGTAAAATACGTGTAGTCTCTGTCTCTGAGGTGGTCATCCAGAAGATGAAAACCATAATGAGATTTTTCTAAGATAGTTAACTTTTTGGAGTCTGCAAGAGTGGTCTTTAAGCTGCCTTAATATATTTTTTGTTGTTTGTAGCGTGGCATAAGAAGTGCTATGCTGGGCCATTAAACCTCAAGAATTAATGACCTTTTTGTGCACAAAAAATACTAGGATATATGTTTTAATTTGCCCGTGGCACCTGCTGGTGGCTTGGAGGCATGATCAAATGAATTCAGATTGCCATTCTGAGGTTGTTACTCTTGTAAATCTGTCTTGGTTTTCCCTTCTTGAATCGCTTTAGCAGTCTTCTCCAGCAATACTGATAAAAGAGGGATCTTTTTTCGCTCTGCTTTTCGTTCCCTTTTCCTAAGTATAGTCAGAGTCCAGGCAGCCCGTATGTTATGGTTTATGCCATCCTGAGCGTCATTGTTGCAAAGGTTGTCGTGGGGCACCTCCAGTGGAAATTGTGCAGGAATTGTTCACCCCTAAAATGCATGAGAACTGCATTGAATTATTCTTCTCTAGGCTTCTTTGTTCTCTGCCTCCCCAGTTACGGGAAGGTATGTGGCATTTCTGCCACATAAACCCTTGCAGGGAGTAGTTGGACTGGCTTTGCACCTAGTAGGGCCTTGGACACTCTGTGAGATAGATTTGGATCAGAACATGGGGCTGTCAGCAACAGGTGTGAGAGCCCCTTTGGTGCTGATGTCCCACTGAAGGAAGCAGAAGGATCCTGAACAGGAGGTTATGGCCTTATCGCCGTTTGAGATGGTTGATTATTGAAGGTTGTATGCCTTTAAACATTATTTATTTCTCTCTTCTTGTCCTTTAGCATCTTAAAATGCACTGGCATTTCCATTCTTAAGAAATGCTTAAGAAAACGGGAAGAAAATTCTGAGCTCTCTTCCTATCTCTGCGGAGCAGCTGTAGATTGTAGTGACTTGGAAAACCCTCCTGCTCTTCTTTGTACTTTTAAAGAGCTGAGAATGGGTACAGAATTGAAGAGGCTCCTGTGCTATACAATAGATCACCAGGATTAGCTCCTTTCAGAATGTAAATATTTATGAAAGCTTTACTAAACAGAATGAATGAATGCTTGCAGGTTACATTACATACCATCCTCTGTGTAGCGTTTGCCTGTAATTTAGGTCATTTGGAGTTAGCTATATATGGAGAATTTTCTGCTGTCGCTGAAAGTGGATTTCTTATGTTCAAATGCTTTCTGATTATAGGAAATACAACATACTTATGGGAGTTTCTTCTGGACCTTCTCCAGGACAAAAATACGTGTCCTCGTTATATTAAGTGGACTCAGCGAGAGAAGGGAATTTTTAAGCTTGTGGACTCGAAAGCTGTCTCCAAACTATGGGGAAAACACAAAAACAAACCTGACATGAACTATGAGACTATGGGAAGAGCTCTGAGGTAAAGTCTTAAGTTGCTTAAGTTTCCTACTACAATTTTATAACCGACTCTTAAAATCTTCAAGTCTAAATTGAACTCTGTAGAAATAGTACAAATTCTGAGATATTAAAAACTTCTGCCCTCTTGCTGACTTGGCTGATGAAAAAGCAGCAGTTTTGCAGTTCCTGTTGCTTTTCGTGTTACCAGTTAATTTGCAATTTACCTGAGGAGGTTTGTTTAAAAGGTCAGATTTTTTTTAAGCTAGATATTTGAGATGCTATGCCGTCATGGTCTGCCAGCTTCTTACCCTGCCTTCTTACATGTTAGTTTTGGCTGTGGTTATGTCAGTTTCTTGCTAGCCCAGAACGAGCTTTTCTTTAAATCTCTCAGTGTATCGGTTACTACTTAATTGTACTTCCCTTGCAGATACTACTATCAAAGAGGAATCCTTGCCAAAGTTGAGGGACAGAGGCTTGTTTATCAGTTTAAGGAGATGCCAAAAAATATAGTTGTCATCGATGATGACAAAAGCGAATCCTGCAGTGAAGATTTGTCGATGCCTACGGATGAGAAGTCATTGGAGAGAGTGTCTTTATCTGCGGAAAACCTCTTGAAAGCAGCAACCTCTGCACGTGGAGGAAAAAACTTGTCTCAGTTAAGCTGTACCAGAACAGAAAAAGCAGTCACCAGAGTGGTGAATATTGCCTCACCAGCACACGATACATCATCATCTCGTCCCTCAACAACCACTACTACTGTCCCAGCATCGTCAGCTCCCAGGTTTGTATTGATGTGGCTTAGGCTTGTCATTCACCAGTGAATGACAAGCAGTTTTTTGGTTGGGATGCTGTCTTTTACTTTATTACTTTACATGCTGGAAGACTTCTCTGATTTACAAGCAGCCGTGTAATGTGATAGAATACTGTGAAAGTGTGGTTTGTGAGACAGAACCACCTGTCAGTGTGCTTGCCCTCAAGCGTATTTTAAAATTATGTGGAGAGGAGAGAGATGGATGCTGCTAAATCTCCTGTTCATAGGTGGACAGAAGGTTCTAATTGTTTTTAAAGAACTGATTAGAAATCTGCCAATCTGTGATTTGTGTATCGCTATTTTCAGCTCTAACGGTTTAAATACACACACCTTTATTTTGCAGGACTGTACGTGTGGCAATGCAAGTGCCTGTTGTAATGACCTCTCTGGGACAGAAAATTTCTACTGTGGCAGTACAGTCAGTCAATGCAGGGTCGCCGTTAATTACCAACACAAGTCCAACAACGGCGACAACTCCAAAGGTAGTAATCCAGACAATCCCTACTGTGATGCCAACCGCTACGGAGAATGGAGACAAAATCACAGTGCAGCCTGCCAAAATCATTACGATCCCCGCCACCCAGCTTACGCAGTGTCAGGTACAAACAAAACCAGGCCTGACTGGATCGGGAAGCATCAACATCGTTGGAACCCCCTTGGCTGTTAGAGCACTAACCCCGGTGTCTATAGCTCATGGGACACCAGTGATGAGACTATCAGTGCCTGCGCAGCAGGCGTCCGGCCAGACTGCTCCCAGGGTTATTAGTGCAGTAATAAAAAGCCCAGAAGTTAAATCAGATGCAGCGGCTGTAACACAAGAACGTGAAGTGAAAACGCTGCAGCTCTTACAGGAAGAGAAGACAGCAGATGGGAGCAAGACTGTAACCCACGTCGTAGTAGTTAGTACACCCTCGGCTATTGCGCTTCCTGTAACAATGAAAACAGAAGGAATCGTAACGTGTGAGAAATGAAGAACAGGTTGCTTCCAGCGTGGACTTACAGACTGTTACTGATTTGATTAAACTGACATAATTGGGGAGGGAAGTGGAGGCGATCATCACGTCAAAAAGGAGAGTTTGGAAGTGTTAAAAAAAACCATGCGTTATGTTGGAGACTTCCTGGGGAAAAAAAAAATTTTCCCGTGTTTCAGTGGGAATGGAACCACATTGCTATGCTGACAGAAGCGGCCTCTTCCAGTCAGGAGACAGCTGAACCTGCAGAGAAGGAACGATAGAGAGACTGAAAAGGGACCAAACAGTTCACTACGCTGTCACAGCACACTAAGACCTGGAACACTAACATTGAATTGTGTGAGAGGTTTGCCTTGGTTTTTGGTTTTCAGGGGGAGAGGAAAGTCTTATTTCTAGAAATGGCAAAGTTGATGAATTTTATATGCATACCAGCAATCACTACTGTGTGCCCGCAGTACTCAACTGGTGCTAAGTGAAAACCTCTGCTACTAGGTATTGTAGAATGTGAAATAAAGGAGATTGAAGAGCTTCTAAAAGAAGACAGAGACCTAGAGGGATTTTTGTATCATAGCTTAAGCAGATTTAAAATGAAAGCCTTAGACTGATTTTCAGTTATCTTTCTTGAAATAAGCTAATGGCTTGTTTGTTTAAAGCTTTTTTATTAAAACAAATTTTTTTAAAAATCTTGTACCTAGCACAGTATTGTTATAGAATTACATGTAACATATTTTGTATGGTAGGTAAAGTCTGTCTAAATTTCTTAATTGTGGACAAAATAGCAGCAGGCCTCTGGCCTTTTGCTATAACATGCCTGTGTCTCTCACTTAGCCTTGACATCTGTGCATACATTTCAGTTTCAGCTCTACTCTGTCACTTGAAAGGTCACACCCAGCATGAGCTTTTGTCAGGTAGTTCTAAACCTGTAAATTTTTTTTTTTAGTTGAAGTTAAGAGGGAAGTACCAGTGTTCAGAATGAACTATAATAGTTTGTATATTCAACATTTGAAGTATATTCTATTTTGTTGTACTCTTGTTTCAAAGTGTATTCAAGTAGGTTTTACTGAAATATAGAAATGAAATCTGTTGCGTCTGCTTTCTGTTTTTAACTTTTTCCTTTCAGCTGTTCAGTTCCTTCTCTGCTTATTTGAAATTATCTGGGCATTCAGCCTCAGATAGCTGAGGCAGTGGGGAAACTTGGAGCTCCCCAGCACTCCAATACTCTGCGTGGCTGACAGCGCTCCCCCACTGAAATATTGTTCGTTGAGGTATTTGAGAAGCTTGCAGTAGTTGACTTCTGCCAGGGGTCTCGTTCTCTAAGCTTTTTTAGGATGGTCGACACGCTCAGTGTTCTTCCATTCTTCCAGTCGGACAAGTCCTGGAGTGGAGTAACTTGAGTACCTTAGGAAGGTACTGCTTTCCAGCCAATAACTTTCTTTGCACTCCCATTTGCTGTAATGCAAAGAAAACAGGGTTTGTTTGAATACCCTGAGAGTCAGTATCTTCTACAGCTCTGTCAATGACTTGCTGTTCCTCCAGCCATTCCTTCGTTTCCTAAGGCTGCACAGCAAAGAAGAAAGGTGGAAGCGAGCAGACTTGGCTGCTTGAGTGTACTGATCTCTCTGACGGTCTCATAGGGGCAAGTAGAAAATAGTGGTGAGTAGAAACCGAAAAAGGAGAAGTGTGTTGCACTGTTGCTCTTTCTGATGCTGTTATTGTTGACATCTTCAACTGTCAATATTTTGGTTTCTACACAAGTCAATAATTTTGGGTAACCATTTTTTTTTCCCCTGAGTGTGGTAAGTATCTAAATAGGGTTTGTATTTCTAGTTGTCCTTAAGCTGTAGGTGCAGGGTGAAGCGCGGGTGAGAATGCAGTACAAGAGTTACACCACAGTTTCAGCCTGCGTTCAAGAGTGTGGCCTAAAACAGGTGTGTAGTAGCTCACCCTGTTTTCATGGGGATCCACAAATGGTACTACATTTGTCACTAGAGAAGCAGTGCATCAGCTTGTGGGTGCCCAAGAGGAGCCTCCAGTTCCTAGCAAGATGCTCTGGGAAGTCTTCACAGCAGGAACTCAGGAAATCTCAAAGTAATCAAAGCCTAGATGACCATTTATGTACTTCATGCCCAGAGGAGCAGTTTAAACAGAAATCTGGAACTGAGGTCTTCGGTAATTATAAAGGAGGCCAGCAGTAAACAGTTGCGCTAAAGTTTATTTTTTCACAGTTAACTTCTAAAGCTGAAAAACAAGCTACCCGCAGAGTCCTAGCAGTAAGCCCATTCTTCCCTTCAAGTGGTGAGAAATGTGGGAATAGTTCCATACAGCCAGGCCAGCATGTGGGGGGCTTCAGATTTCTTCTTGTGAAGAAGAGACTTGTTTCATACACTAAGCAGGGAAGCAGAATTTTAGAACAAAGAGATGAACAAAGCTGAAGCAGGGAAACTATTTGCATGTAGAAGGCAGCAGTCCCTTCCACCAGCAGTTAGCCCAAAGAAGCAAACGTTCTTAAGGTGAACCGTGTTTCCAAGCCTTGAAATGAGGGAGAAAGACTCTTTCAAAGTGGGAAATGCATGAGAAGGAAGAGGATTCGTGCTGCCAGGGAAGAGGTAGGCCAGAAGGCCAAGTGGCCAAGGAAGAGGTAGGCCAGAAGGCCATGTGGGGGAAGCTGGTCAATGGGAACGTGCATTCGGAAGCTTGTGAGGCAACTCTACTGAGTAAAGGAAATGGAGCAGAGTGAAAAGAGGCAGGCAGGCAGTGCTATGTGCTGTGTGGGTAGAACAGACTGGAGACTACAAGGAGAAAAGCAGTAGTGTTTTTAAACCCACATTTCTAAGTCTTTTCTGTAAGGAATGATTCTCTAAATGGCTTTTACTTGATCATTTGTGAAGGAGAGATGCTGTATCTCACAGAATGAAATGTGTATCGCTGGCATATTTGTAGTTAAGACCTTTCCCACACCTAATATAGATACACTGGAAGTCAACTGAGGGCAAAGTACCTTCCTGGAAATAGATAAGGATCTCCAGCTGATGACCTCCTTCTCCTAAGTTAGATCCAGGATTTCATCAAGTAATGGCAAGAATGGAAGGAATGAAGGCACAGATCGCTGCTGCTTGCTAGAAAAACAGCCCTCAGCCATGCTTTGCAGTTTCTGCCCACGCTCCAGCTGGTGATGGTCCTTTGGCTCTCTCCGCTGGCCAGGCAGTGAGTGACAGCCGTGTACCAGCTGCCCCAAGGACATGAAGCAGAGGTAGACTGGGTGCTGTGAGAATCTCATTCTGTATGAAGATGCATCGTAACTGAAACGGTTCTTAATGACATCAGAGAGGGAAGTCCCTTCTCATTAACCTTTCCACGTATGCCTCTGTATGCCTCACTTTTTTAAACATTCAGCTGCTAGATGTAAATACAGGCGGCCTTTTTGTCACTTGCAGGTGGAGACTTCAGCGTGTCTGCTAAGGCACAGCTCTTCAGCTGCATGCCTGTGTGGTTCCTCTGGGTTGGTCTGACACCAGTTGTTCTTCATGAAAAGTGTGTCTTGTTAACAGGCCGTACTTACAAGATGCAATCTCTTGTAAGGGTTGTCATGGAGGGTTTCCACAGCTAAGAAGAACAAGATCGCGGACTGTCACTGAAGTCCTTAGATTGTGCAAGCTTGCTCTTTAACATTCTTCTTCATGCTGATGTAAGTTATTATTGTGTGGGCAAGAAATGTTTTCACTAGTGATGGTGAAGGACATGAACTCAGGATGAAGGAGCTTTGGTCAGGTCTGTAACATCTGAAAGACAAAGGGCTGCTAACTAAAAACACTGATGTTAGCATCTAGATACATTGTTGGACTTGCAGTGCCATTAGAAGTCTCATCCTGTGTAGCAGTGCTATCTTCTACATCAGTAACTGATGGCTCATGAAGACGGGCCTAAGCTGAGCGCAACCTGGGCAAGTAGTAACTTTTGTGGCTACCACTAGTGGAATGAAAACGTAGTGTGCAGTGAGCACACTTAGTGCAGAAGGTATTAAGACATAGGCTGCTATGATACCACTGATTTCACATTATATCTCATGTTAATTTTTCAAATATCCTCGTGTAATACTGTAAATTATAGGAGGGAAAGGGTAATGTTCTGTGATTTACAGGAAAATCTAATGTGTGGCAGCTCAGCATATTTATGGGTTGCAGCTAGAAAAGTTGAAATTTCATCCCTGAGAATTAATTTTGTTGCTCCCTCTTGAACTGATGAAGTCTATCTTGCTGTGCAAGCCTGGTGGAAAGGTTTTTATTCTACAGTAAAACTTCTTGCTGGCAACTCAAGCTTAGCATTCAAATGCAGGGTTCTGTGCCTTGGCACAGAAAGCATGCTGTGGGGAAGGCTTGGTTCTTCCAGTCCTCTGCTAACTGATTCAATGGACTTTTTGGACTTGGCGGATCGTATCTGAGCTGATGAAGGAGCAGTGAGCCAGAGGTGCTGACGCAGTAGATGAGAAAGGGGAGCCGTGCCTGAAGCCTCAGTTTTTACTGTGACACATCCAGAGGGGATCTCAGTTACGCGTGGAGACCGTCACAACCTGAACAAGCTGAATTCAATTCCTGCCTTGTAGAGACATTAAGCTTATTAAGTGGGAAAGATTCAAGTGACAGTATCTACTTCTGATCTAATTGTTATCCGAGAGAGTGTTCTAATAAGCAGCGGCAGCTTCTGCCTTTCAGCAGAATTGAATAAGTGGGTCACTTCTTCCCTCAGCTGGCCTGGGGGCGAGGGGAGACTGTCACTGCTAGAGCTAATGCAGCTCTTATTTGAGATGTGAGCAAGGGAGCTGCAGAGACTTGTAGCCTTGGTGTGCTTATAAGGCAGGTGGCCACAAGACAAGCACGGAAGACATTTTTATTCTAAGAATTATGCTGCTACACTGAAAAAATTAAAAAGTGTCCTGCTTTTTCCTATGAAAAATATTTACTGTGCTGATTTTTACAGAGGGCAGAAGCATTTCATGCTGCAGGCCTGCTGCTTGCTGAATAAAACAAAAGCAGGGGCAGTATTTCACTTGAGCTTTCCATAACAGGCCATCTGCAAAAATGGATTTTATAGCAAGTAAGTACTGGAATAAAAAGCTGAAGCTGGCTGGGAAGTTAGCAGCTCCTTGTTGAGCCTCATCTACCCTTTATTACAATATAATGGAAAGCATTTACTGTTCTAGGAGGCATGTATGATTTTAGCATTCCTCCTCACCACACACCCCCTCCCTTCAAAACTGCCCCTTAAGGGCAGTTCACACAAAAGTAAGATGGAAATTAGGGGCTATTTTTTTTCATGGTTCTGCTTTGTTTAAATACAGCTCTGCATAATCCCATTAATAATACTGTATGCCTATCTTTGCCTTTCTACTGCAAGCATAGTTTCTTCCAGAAACTGACAGAACAGGATGAATATAAACTCCAGCCTCAGGTGTGCCTTTTGTGGTAGATGCCTATTAGCAGTGCTGTTTTAGATGTCTCTGTTGCAGTGGAGTTTATGGGCTGTGCAAAGCACGTACCTGTATTATTTCTTGCCCTTCAGGTGTTTCCTAAGTGACAACTGGAGCTGCCTGTTGTGAGGAGCCAGCCCTGCTAGGCATGCTCGGCAGCCCCTCAGGGAGGAATACGTGCAGCCTGGGGTGCAGTCCTGAGGTGGGTGCTGGCACTGTTCATAGCTTCAGACAGCTGATGGGAAGAGGAATACTTGAAGTAATATAAGGCCTAGGCTTGCTTCATCATCAGCTAGGGGAGAAGGCAGCTTAACTTCTCCAGAGGTAACCCCTTTCCCTACTGACATGCTGTGAAACATAGGCATGCAAGGTTGAGAAGCACCGCTTGCTCTGAAAGCGGCTGTGACAATTTGTAAGATTAGGACTGTAGACCTGGAGGAAAGAGGTCTGGAAGTGGTAGTAACATCCATGTGTGATAAGGAAATGAAAAAGATGGCAGCAGATTATTATTATTATTTTTTCCAAAGGACTTTTATTAATTAACACCTGGAACATTTACAAGTTACCATGGGCCTTACGCATCATGGAAATACTGCTTTATTTGCTCTGCCTAGTCTCCAAACTATTTGCACGTCAGCTCAACTCCAACTTTTGGTTCTCTCCTTTCCCTTCGCCATGTCCCAGCACAGTGGCACACTTACAATCCACTTATGCGATACCTATGTCACACCAGTGAGCACCACACCACGCCACGCACAACAGCTACCACACTACCCCACCTCTGACATGGCCTAGGTCCTGGGCCATGCAAAGAGGACCTGTAGGTGCTCCTGAGCGCTGTTGCTGTGCGATTTCAAGATGGGTACAGGATCACCAGCTTCTCACAATAAATAAAATTTGTCTCCTAACAGGTTCCAGTGTAGATTTAAGTTCTGAAGATAAATAAAATGAAGTCTTTCAAAATGAAGATTGGCCCTTTAGTGAAACTGCAAGATGGACAAGGCTATCAGTTTAAACCATTTCTAAAGGTAATACTGGAAGCAGACAAGAAAACACTCCCTTGTTAGGCGTGTACTCTGGAGGGAAGCACAGAAGAGGTACCCGTTACTGTGTATACCTAGAGACCATGTGTGTGACAGACACATGCGCATTCTTTGGAAAAGTGAGGATATCACTACAGGATGTACTGCAGTTAGCCTCTGTTTCCTGACTCTCGCTGAGGGGGCCTTGCTTACACTGTGCTATTATCCCTTCACTTTAAATGGAGTCTTCATCTTAAGTCATGTGGAAATAAGAAGACTACACCAATATGATCTTAGATTTGTTCATGTCTAAACCGTGTTTAGCTTCCTTCATCTGCAACAGAAAAGGAGCTAAGAGAATCTAACTGAGAAGTAAAGCCTTGTTCCCTTCGGTACCAGCACAAGCTTAACATCAAACAAACAAAATGAGCATGCTGCCAGGGCAAGTTGTTTTACATACTCACGTTTAACTTTAAATACTCAGGCCTCCGCATTCATTAGAGGATTATACTCTTAGACACAGGGGTTAGTGAAAGGATAAAGCTCATTTCCCTTCCAGTTTTCAAACCTGAATACAGAAGGAGCACCACTAAGGGAACACTGACTCCTTTCTTCCTCCTTCAGAGGCTACGGATGAATGAGCTCTGAAGGGTAAGTGTAATTCCAAACAAGTGCCTAAAAGAATGTTTAGTCAACAGTATTTCCTCATCCTTAATAGCTTCTAGCCTCAGAAGTTTTCAGGAAAACAAAACAATGGTGAATTAAGACACGGCAATACAGGGTGGCATTCCAACCAATTATAACAGTCTGTCAGGGTCTTGGTTAAAACTAAAGTCACACACCAAAGACAGGTGATCTGAAGGGTAATTGAATGAGGGCAGCCTGTTGGGCCCAATTTGCTCTTCAGTCAGCAAGCCCAGGGCTGAGTTCACATTCAAGGCATGCTGGGAATACCAGATATAATCCAGCGTGTGCCGGCACTCTCCAGAGGGCCGAATCTTCCAGGTGGTGTATGGGGGCTCTGACTGCCCGTCGGGGCTCAGCAGCTTGTACGCGCTGTTTAAGTTGAGGCTGGAGTTGGAGAATTCTCTGTAGACCTCCTCAGTTGGCTCTGCATTGAAGTCTCCGCAGATGATCAGAGGGATCTTTGCACCCTGGGTAATACTCTTCAGGTTCTGGAGAAGGTCGCAGCCCTGCGCAGACCGAAACCTCTCCCAGCCAGTACGAGCTTTCAGGTGGGTGACGGCGATGCAGAACAGTCTTCCAGTTTCAGTGCACTTCAGCGTCTGAGCTATTGCTACTTGGTTGGTCTTCAGCTTCATGGCAGTGAGCCGGATGTTTGCGCTGTTGATGAGCTCGAAGCGTTCTTTGAGGAAAAACAAGGCGCAGCCATCTGGCCCGTTGTTCTGCTCCACGTCTAGGCACGGCGACCACGGCTTGGGGAAGAAAGTACATTGATAGCCCAGTCGGCTGAGGAGTGGCTCAAAGGTGTCAAAGTAGTGGTCGACCTCCTGCAGGCACAAGATATCCGGCTTGTAGGCAAGGATTTCCTCCAGGATGAGGCACTTCCTTTCCTCCCACTTCAGAGCTTCCATGGGGCACTGAACAAAGTTGTCTTTGCCTTCTCCAAGAGCTGAAATGAGAGGCGTGAAAGAAAGAAGTTATCAATGGCAAAACTAACTCAGATTCAAGACTTCTTCCCCCTCTACTCACAGGTCACCACACTGTGCTACGTGCTTCTACCTGTGGCTGCCGCAGCTTACCTGAGACAATGCAGCATTGCAGGGGTGACTTAAGTCCAGAATATGAGGGCAGTTCTTACATACAGGATTGCCCTCTCCCACCCCAAAGGTGAGGCTGTTGCGTAATTCAACTTACTGTCCTGATTCGAGGGCTCCGAGAAAAATCGATAGGGATTATTTGGAAGAACTAAGAATTCCTGTAGCCCATCTGAATCCCTGAATAGTTCACCAATGCGCCAATTAGAAGACAGTAGAGCTTTACAAAGAAATTTACAGAGATGGGTCTCTCTTCTGGGAGCTGACAACTAAAAGTGACAGGCGTGGCTTTTTTGGACATAGCACGTTCTAAGACAGGCACTCAGAGCAACTTCTGGATTCAGAGACGCCAGAAGAGGGAGACGTTTTTTCTTTCCTTCAGAACAGAAGACAAGTTGCTATTTCAAGTGCTGAAAATCTCCCCCTATCAGCTGGGCCTCACATCATCCATCTCCCTCCCTTTGCCCTCTCAGCCCCAGACGTGTCGAACTGCACGGACACGTCTGCATTTAAGACTTCTTGCTGTGTTCAGTCTCCTGGTTTCGACCTGAGCTCCTACCTTGGGCGAGGATGTTCCACTGCATGACCCGGATGGGGCGGTGGTTACTGGCCGTGTTTTTCTTCAGGTCCACAAAGTCCCTCTGGAAGCGAGGCGGTCGTTTCTGCAGAACGAGCTGGCATTCCTCCAGCAGATCCTTGGGGTCTATGGGATCCAGCTGCGCTGAGTCAGGCTGCTCCAGGCAGTCCTGGTGCTGGGACACGGTGCTGCTGCTCAGCGTCTTGGCGAGCGCGCTGTAGAGCCGGCTGGTGCTGTTTCCCATGGAACAGGCTGCGGGGGGAAAACTGGCATGAGCAACATCAGTGTGCCTTACAGATAATGTCGTTACGCATGAGTAACGTGGGGTTTGTGCAGGAACTTGCTCCCAAGACCAAACAAATAGGGTGCAGAGATAGGGATCAGCTCTGCTCGCAGTCCTGTTGCATTCTGCTTGTTACCAGGCGCCGTAACTGCTGCAGCATGCAAACCCTGTTGTTTAAGACAGCGTTCAGGCATCCCATAAGGGGAGATAGGAGGCTTTCATTCAGAATGGGAAGGCTGTGATTAACTTCTCCACGCTTTGTGAAAAGCAGAATAAAGTGCACTTTTTCCCTCCTCACCGAGGGGAGCCCAGCAGGTAAACAGATGCTGCCTGCTCCCTGTTCCATGCACAGCACTAATGAAGGCAATGCGCTGCACGGCCCAGTACCCTGTTCCCTCTGTGGATGGCTGCAGGCCCATGGAGCAGCAGGCAGCTGACTCACTGCCTCAGGTTAATATTTAATAGCGACCTCCGACCGGGACTTCATTCGCCCTTAAAACAGCAACTTTCCCTGAGTGCTTTGGCAGGCTTACACCTTGGAGTGGGGAGGGGAGATGTGGTTCCCAGCGCTGCCTTCCGCGGGGGCTGGTGGCAGGCATGTAGCAGGGCCAGGCCTGGCGGGAGGGGATGCAGCAGGACAGGAGCCCAAGCAGCTCAGGGAACTGGGGGAGGCAGAGAAACGGACCATCCTGCAGCAGGAGACTAACAGCCTTGTAAAATGGGTGCTTTTAAAGACACTAAAGAAATACTTAAAGGTGTTCCAGATGTGTAAGCCAATGGAATAGTGCCTCGATTATGCTCAGTTAGAGGTTTCTTAGAGCTGTTCAAAGGCAGTAAGTTAGGAAGAGAAACTGGATGCAGGAAGTCCTCCATCCTCACCCCATCTCCATCCTTAGTGAGGTACCAGGAGATCCTCAGACTGAGAGGTGAGCTGCTAGGGGACTGCTGACAGCACTTCAGTTCCAGAAATTTGGTCAGTTTAAAGCTATTGTCCAGAAGCCGAGCACAAGTAGAAGAGCTACCATTTAATGGCCAGGGAAAGGGGCACAGCTGCACAGCCATGATGCCCCTGAGCAGGACCCCAACACAGCTGTGTGGAGATGGGGAGCACACCAGGAAACAGACACCCTCCCGAGCTTGTCCATTAGCAGCAGGTGGTGAGCACAGACAGCTCCCACGGTGCGATGTTGCAACGGGGAATGCCAGCTCAGCACCGCCTGCAATTACTCAGTGTGTAAAAGGGGAAGGAAGAGAAAGGGACACGAAGGCAGCACCTTCTCAACCGAGGTGTGGTCTCAGCACAGGAAGGGAATAGTTTACGCTCCCCACCGACCTTTCGAAGAACAGGGCATAAAGTTCAAGGCATCTTTTGTCATCTAGTGACAGGACCGTGCAGCTTACTGGGAGGGCTCTGCTTCAGAGCCAAGGGCTGTGGGGCTGCTTCACTGCTCCAGCGAAGCAGAGAACGCTGCTGTACCCTCCCGTCCGAACCCTGGTGCACGCTGTCCCGGTGTGACGCACCGGCTGCCTGCTGTCACACTACGTACGCAGCCCTTGCTGCCGCTTGGCGTTCAAGCCCTGATTTTGGCAGCGAGCGGGAACGTCACGGTGGGACTCGGCGCCAGTCACAGCCGGAGCTGAAATCCTGCCCGAGCGACGCACCCCAGAGAGCTCGGGCCCGATCAGGCGACAGCCTTAGTGCTGGGCCCTGACCTCGTGTCAGGACACGGGGCCTGCCAGGGGAGCGACCTCGGGCAGCCTTCGCACCCGAGGGCCGTGGGGCTGAGCCGCCGCCAGCTCTCGTTTCGGGCAGGAGGTGCGGGCACCCCGGGACCTCGACCGCTACCTGCGCTCGCCCGCAGCCGGCCGTGCCGTACCCGGCCCCCGCCTCGAGGCGCGGAGTGTCGCCGGCGCGCAGCACGGCTCTGACAGCGGAGCCCCCGGGAGCCGAAACCAGCCAACGAGGGGCTCGGCTCAGCTCTGCTCGGCGCCGCCACGCCGGGACTCCGGCAGATCCCCCGGCGCCCCTCGGTCCGCCCGGGCGTACGGCATCGCGCTCCCCCCACCCCCTCCCGGCACCCACCTGCGCGGGGCAGCGCGGCCCCCGCTGCAGCCCGCGGCGCGGCGGTGCCGAGGGCCGGCGGGCGGCGAGGCCGGAGGGGCGGCGAGGCGGCGGGCGCGCGGCGGAGGGCGGGCAGCGCCGAGCAGAGGCAGCGCGCGGGGCCCTGGTACATGCTCCCGGCGGGGCGGCTCCGGCGGCGGCTCCGCGCCCGCCCCACGGTGGCGCTTTTACGGGCGGCGGCGGCGGCGCGGCCGGCACCTACCAGCTCCGCCGGGCGGGGGAGCGCCGCGCGGGCCCGCCCCCAGTTCCCCGCCGAGCTCGGGGCGAGGACCGGCGGGAGGGTCTCCCCGATACCGTTCCGCAACTCTCGGTGCCGCGGACGGCGCGGGGCGGCGCGGCGCGGCGCCGTGCGGGTCTCCGCGTTCCCCCCGCGCGGCCGCGAGGTGGGCTCGCCCGGCGGAGGCGTCGCTGAGGGCCCCGCGGTGACGGCAGCGGCGCCGCGTGACGTCCCCGCGCGCGTCTGAGCACGGGGGGCGGTGCCGGGCCGGCCCGGCGCGCTGTACCGCACGCGTCCCACGTGAGACGCTGCGCGAGGCTGCAGGGCGGGTGTACGGCACGCGGAGCTTCGCCGCTGTGCGCCTGCGCCGGCCCGAGACCGCCCGCTTGCCGGTGCGCCTCCGTGCCGCCCACCTGTAGTTATAAGCACGTCCATCGGGGCTCCCGGCTTTTAGATTAGCTTCTACCGGTCTTTCAGGGGTAGTGCTTTTTTTCTCTGTGCCGTTCCGAGAGAGCTGGCTGGGCCGTGTAGGGAGCAGCCCGGGGGCAGCTCAGCGTGCAGTGGGGTGCTGCTTGCTCTGAGAAGCAAGCGGTTTAAGTGGAGATAACTAAAGAAGGGTAATTGAACAGCGGCGTTCAGTCCCTGTTTTAAGGTAGGCAGTTAGCACCCTGCCAGCTTCTTTTGTTTTCCTGTAAGCTGCCCTTCCTTCTCCTTCGCAGTAGGGCGGATGCTCTCTGAGCACGAAGCTGTTTTCCCCTCTGAATCCTTTGCACCAGAGCCGGGCAGGCTGTGGCTTAGCTCCCCGGTTCCAACCGGTGCTTGGCTGGCACGCTGCGGGGTGACTCACACGGCCCGATGGCCCGGCATGGAAAATAAAAGTCTTCCTGGAAACGCACAGAATGTGCCCTTCATTTAGGGTAGGTGTGACTCAGCTTCCCAAAGCACCTCGCATCTCTTCCCCTTGGCTGCCGCAGTGTGCCTGGCTCTAGTTCCGCAGCCACGAGGATTCCCGTGCCGCCTGTATCCTGAGAGAGAGGAGCAGGATCCTCGCTGTTTAGGTCATAGATCAGCCCTTAGCCGTTAGCTCCTGGGCACCTGTGGGATGTGGCGTGGCTGTGGGAGGCCTGCAGGCACGCTGGGGGCTTTTTGGGTACGGCAGGGCTGTCGTGTCGTGCTGACCTGTTGGAATTTTGCTACGTGCCGATTTTTGGCAGGGTAGTGAGGTCGGAGTGGCCCAGGGGGCAGGGAGTAGAACAGGTGCCAGGCTTTGCTTGTGGCCGGTGCTTTCCCTTGCAGGGCCACAGTGGTGGAGGGGCTGGCCCTGCAATGTGCAGGGCTGGTGTTGGCCACATGCTCCTTGGCACACGGAGATTTAGGGCTGGGGAGTGGGCTGGGGTTGCTCCATGCAAGGAGGGCAGCTCGGAGGTGAGGTTTTCACAGACGTATAGCTGTATTTGTGGGAGTTGCCCTGCGAATGGTGAGCAAGGTATTTATGCACTGAGCAATACTGCTGTCTGGTTCCCCTTGAGAAGCAAAGCGATGGTGCTGACCAGGGCCTGTTCGAGGTGGGAAGGCCAGGGATCCAGAGCCTCAGGAGAAAAAACCTCAGAGGTGCTAACCTTCCGGCTGGGGAATAACTGCAACCTCAGCTTTTCATGCTTTATTTTCTCAGTTTCACGGTACCCTTGGCATCCTGGTGACTGTCCTCTCCAGTCATTGGGTTCCAGCTGGCACATTCCTCACAGAGGCGGTGCTGGCAGCTGGGCGGCTCTGGACTTTCCCCGGGGGTGTGCTGGGCCATGTGTGGTGATTGGGCCGCCCCAGAGGCAGGGCTGTGGCCGCTCCCACATCCCTCCTGCTGTCTATCTGTCCATCTACAGCCCAGCCTGTGCTGCCTGTCCCCGTGGTTATGCAAGTGCCCGGTGCCAGCTTGTACCAGATGAATGCCAGGGGTGAATGCTCAACTCCCTTTACTCTTGACCTGTGCCAAGCCCAGAGCGTGCAAAAGCTTCTCAGTGCCCAGAGTGAAGTGTGAACCCCACAAAAGGTTGTATTTATAGCACATTCCTCTGAGTTACTTATTTGTATTGCATCAAACACAAAATGACAGATTCTACAGTTGTGGGGCAGACTTACAAGGTGCAGAAAGCCCTCTCTACGCTCCTGTTTTTTTCCTGCATGAGTGACTCTCAGGGCTCATCCAGTAGCTTTCTTCCCCATTTCTTTCCTCCAAACCAGTCTCTTACTTGCATATATGCTTGAGTTTGGATGAAAATGCTGATGTTTTTTTTTCCAGAGAACTGCTGGGCTTTCTGAATTCATCATATTCTTGATGTTTTCTTTGAAAGGAATTCTGATTTTCCCTCTTTATTCCAGGGATATTAGAATATTTGTATGGCCTCTCAGGAACAGGCTTTCATTAGCTGCGAGTCCAGAAGGGAATTTACAGAGGAAGGCAAGGCCAGAAGCCGAAGTGTAAGAACATGTGTCTTGATGTGCCTGACTTTTAAGGGAAAACCGAATCCCCCCGTTGGCACACGTGAATCCCTCCCGCGGTCCCTCTGAAGCTTCCCAGCCAGAAGAGGGACGTGTGACACGGCAGCGTCGGCGTTTTGTTATGAAGTAGCCATGCGCCCACTGCTGACAAAAAGAAGGTAGGAAAAGAGCTGTGTGATAGATTCAGGAATGTGATTTCTTTAAAATAGTATTTTAGGTGATTTCAGTACACTGGACAGACCAGAAATGGCTTTGATCAGGTTATCCTTCATGCGGAAAAAGGGACTGCCCTGTGAAAGTCTCTTCACCCCAACCTTGGCAAGACAGGACCTTGTTCAGGGCTCAACCTGAGGCAGGAGAGCAGCGAGCCCCAAGCAAATGAAGGTGGCATGGGGGCCCCTGTGGGAGCAGGGGATTTTTGGCTCCTGGGAGTCCGTTGCTGGAATAAAAAGCTTTGTGGGCTATGTGGGGATAGGGAGATATGATGGAGGGGCCCTCCTGTTTTGCTAGCATTTGGAAATGCCTTGAGGAAGGTTAAGCAGGGGTGCTCAGTGACCTGGTCTGGTGACGACGTGGCATGGAGCAAACCCATGAACCGGAAAACACACTTTGTGAGTGTGGTGCAGCTGGGGTGGTTGACCATTGCTGGCTCTAGGAGGCCTGACGGAGTGTCCTGTGGGGAGAGGTCACCCCTTAGCACAGCCCCCTGCAGAGCTGTCTGGGGCCCAAGGGCTGCCACAGGGTTTTGTTCTGGTGAGGGGATTTTGTGCTCGAGGCCAGGCTCCCTCCACCTCCCAGCACTTGGCTTTCGTTCTATATGGGGTGGGTATATGCAGGAATTAAAGCACATTCATGGCCACAGACCCAAACCCCATCCAGCTCCTGGTGACCTTGTCCCAAAACCTTCTGCAATGGCAATTCTGGCTTTTCTGGCAAATGCAGGAAATTGCAGTTCCGCTGTACCCAGGCACAGTCACACCACTGTGAGATGCAGTGACTTCTCTCCTCTTGAAGGAAACCTCACCTATATTATCACCTTAATTTGAATGTTCAGGAATGAACATAAAGGCCAGCTCCAGTCCTAATTGCTAGCAGGGTAAATAAAATCACATTGCAAAGAGCTTGGGAAATCTCAGGCAAGCTCTGTCCATTCTCCATGCCCAGAAAGCAGTGGAGTTTGATTGAAAAGCAAATACAGCTGTATTAAAGGGGTGCAACCAGTTTGGAGACCACCATCCTCTGTGAAAAAGCAATGCTGATTAGTGTTACAAGAAACACTGAAACAAGAGGAAATTCACATGGAAAAAGCCACTTCTCCTTGCCTCCTACAAGATCTGTGGGTTTCCCAGAGGCCCCTGTGCAGGCAGGCTTGCTGGGTCGGGTTGCGCATTGCTTCACTACTTGGACAATTGGGCTGGTCCCTATCATACCAGGCTGACCAGAGGGGCTTCCTGCAATTCCAGCATCCCTGTGCTGGATGTGCAAGGCTCAAATTGTAGCAATGACCCATGGAATTGAAAGTGGTCTGCCTTAGCATCTGTCTCCATGCAGCTCCAAGGGTAGGCTAGCTTTGGCTCTGTGGCACTGTCTCTTTCTTGTGTTGGCGTCCCAGACCTGGGCACAGTGCTCCAGATAGGGCCTCACCAGGGCAGTGTAGATGAGGCCAATCCCCTCCTCCTTGCTGCTCATGCCTCTTTTGAAGCAGCCCAGGATACTGGTGGCCTCCTGGGCTGCAAGAGCACATTTACTCCTTTTATTCCCCTATGTCCCTATATGAGATTATGGGTTGAAAGGTGCTGTCTGCATCTGTACCACCAGCTGTGCAGGGCATCTTCTCTGCCTCGTCATCTGCTGTTTCTTCTGGCCAAGTGTAGGTACATGTAGTGGGCACTTCTTACTGTCTGCATTTGCCTCTGTGCTTGTGTTGTCTTATCTGGAAAGAATAAACAGTTCTTGCACAGCACAGTGTCATTTGTCCTTCTCTTTTTCCTTCAGATTTTTAATCAGTTCCAGGGATGCTGCCACCAGCTAGTTGTGGCGGTAATAAACAGTGCTTTAGGCAGAGTGGGTAACAAGGCAGGCCTGGCTTCTGCTGCTTTTTATTTACATTTTGGTGTGAGTTGAGAGTTGCAGATGTCCTCTAAATTATAGAATTTGCTTCCTTCAAGATTTTAACTTGGAACAGAATGTTGAGAGCTGTGCTGTGGGAATATTGCTTCTTTTCAGGTTGGCAGGCCATAGAGCTTGTAAACATGCTGCCTGTGCCAGACCTGCCTTTATTTCACCCTGTGGCCATTTTTTTCTCTTCCTTAAGGATTGACACATGCACACCCTTGTGCATTCAGCTGTTTTCTTGTGATTTTGGAGCTCAGTAATTGGGGTAGGAAGGGATAAGCTGGTCTCATCCAGCTCCTGGTGGTTGAATTCCATGGAACTTGGGAATAGTCAATGCAGGCACCCATGGAAAGGCTATGTGTGTGAAGGGCGATGACGGACTCCCTAGGAAATAGAACTACCACAGCAGCCTCAAATCCCCCTTGGGGCTATCCACAGGGTTCAATTAGACCCCAAGAGAAATGGGAAGAGCAGCTCCCTGTCGGACGATTATCAGTTCAAGCTTTTGAAAACGTGCCTGGATGGCCCTTGGGTGAAAATAATGGGTGGCAAGGAAGCCAGCAACCACAAGTGGAGAATGGAGATCGCTCTTCGTAAAATATTCGAAGGAAACTGAGCAATCTTTGTGTGGTTTGGAATGTGTAATCGAAGGGAAAGCTGCCATTTTGACTGGAGATGGAAAATTGCCTGCTTGTTTTTACTTTTTACATGTCTGTGTAGAGAAGGGTTTCTCTGCTAGTGAAGGAACATACTAAAAGGAGAGGACATAGAGGGGAAGGAAAATACCCCTTTTGTTTTTCTGCTTGATATTCTGTTGGCCGCATTAGCAAACAGCACTGTTTGTTCCAAAGCTGGTCTCCCATTTGTGTGAGGTCTCCCCAGGGGGATACAGCAAGGCACCGCTGTCAGCAGCTGGAGTCTGGCTGAGCTCCTGGCTCTTCTGCAGCTTCCTCCGTTGTCTGGGGATCCAGTTTGTTTGCTATCTGTTAAGCATCCTTAACTGCAAAATGGGACACTTCATTTTGTGGGGGATGGAGAAAGTTTGGAAACAGAAAGGTGTTGTCTTGTTGACGGTGGGGGTCTTGGGGAGATTTGGAAGCTTTGCTCCCTTTCAGGAGCATTCTGCAGCCATCTCCCCCTCAGCTCCCTCTGCCGATGGGTGAGTGAAGTTTCGGTGTGTCCTTCACGGCGGCAGCTCCATAATACCCACTGAGATTTTGGCAGATCTCTCTGTCTCCTGGCATTTCTCTGTTCCCTTCTCTTGTTCACAAAACTGTATTATGTGAGACAAAACTCATTTGTTGGTGAGGAAGGGACATTGTACTCAATGGGATATTTACTGTGTACTTGAGCTATAATCTATCCTCTGCAGTAATACAGACTCCAAAATGAATGGGTATTTATTTATAATAATACAGCCGACAGTCCATAGGGAGGTGTCATCCTGTTTGTAATCAATCCCGGTGCGCTGCTCCGGCTGCAGCACAATAGTGCTTTGCATTAAGTGATGAATTGGTTTAGTTGCCTTATTGCGGCTGTCATTTTTCTCCGCCGAAGATGCATTGCCTCCATTATGCAACTCTTGTAGCTGAGCATCAAATATCCACGGACTCTTGAAAGGCAGTATTGGGATGGCCTGTGGGGAGGGAGGAGCACGGCCCCAGCCCCACTCCAATGGGCAGCGGTGGGTCCAGGTGGGCAGCTGGGCACCGAGGATTTATTCCGCCAAAATGGATCGTTATTGAACTAACATTGTGTTTCTGGATTGATTTCAGCTCCAAACCTGATGACAGAGTGGATGTTTTACTGCCAGGGAAATAGACCATCCATGATACCGAATAAGAGAGATATATTTTAAAAGAGACATTCTTGCTATGCTGGGAAGAACAACAACAGAACTTCTATTAAAAGGACTGAATTTGGGTGCTGCAGAGATGCAATCAGTATTTCTGTGTCACGAGTGTTACCATTGCTGCCCATTGCTCAGCAGCTCATGAACGAGTTGCCAGGAAAGTAATAGCCTGCTTTATGAAAGACAGCATGGAAAATGCGGCTGTGTAGGCTAAAGGCCATCCTGGCTGGGGCTGGCTGCTCCTCCAGGCAATGCTGCCAGCAGGGGGAGGGACAGGCTTTGCCTGCCAGGGCACTCCAGGGTGGGTGAGGGTGCGGGGCTGGCTCTTTTCCATGGTCCCGCTTCCTTTCCCTCCCACTCTTGGCCAAACCCAAGACATCCCCAATGCTGCCGCAGGTGGGTGACCTGCCCAGGTTTCTTGTCCAGTGGTATGGACGTTAGGATGTCCTTCAGTGCACGGCAGGCTGTGCTGCCCTGTGTGTCTTGAGCTGTCCCTGGAGCCTTGAGGGCTGAGAGGGCAGAGTGGGCAGACAAAGCAGGTCCGCGTTTGGTCCTTTCTGCTTCCAGGGATAGGGCATCAGCAGCTTCCCTGGGCAGTCTGCTCCAGGGCCTCACCACCCTCATTTAGTTTAAACCATTAGGCCTTGTCCTGTCACTACATACCCTTGTAAAAAGCCTCTCTCTATCATTCTCATATGCTAGGGAGAAAGGGGCAGGTTTGAAAAGAGGCTTGAGAACATCCATGCCCCCTTTTATACATTTCAGAACTGCTTTTCCTTTTTTTGTGGAGCATTAAAGTCAGAAAAGCCCCACCTCGGTGCAGTTGCCCCCTCCCCAGCGGCAGAAGCCCGTTGCAGAGCAAAGATGACAAAAAAGCCTTAGAATCAGTTATTCTTCTGAAGTCAGAGCTCCCACTGGGAGCTGAACTGGCAGCCAGCAGGTGTGGGGGGATCAGTGGGCTGGCAGTGCCAGTCCAATGTTGAACTGCCTTGCAGACCTCAGGCTCAGCTGTAGCTTCGCTGGGCTTGGAATAAAGTGAAGGCAGGTGCATGTGTGCTGGCTGTGGGTTCAAGCATCCTCAGGTTGCTCCTGTACACATCTGCCCGTTGCCTCAGCCTGGGAGGAGGGTTTTGAGGTCACCTCAAGTTCCTGGGACTCCTCTGCATGTGATGGTATTATTTCTAAACATACACGATGCTGTCTGTGCGTGCAGCTAGAAGCTAGGGTCCGATCTTATTGCTGCATGACATAAATTCCTGTTAAAGCAAATGGGATTTATATCCTGCAGTGAAGAAATAGACCCCAGGAGCTTTTACTTGTCCTTCTGATTCCTATAGCCCTAAGGAGACCAACAGGGGCTTTGTTTTCACTTCTCTCTGAGCTCCTTTGACTTCTCTGAGGTGCTGAAGTCTGCTACCACCCACTGACCTCACTGGGAAATAGAAGTGGGCAGCACATCCTCGTATGCTTGTTTAAATAACTGACTGTATGCGTCTGTGTTAGCTCTTTTTCTTTCCCCAGACTACTTCTGTATTAGCTCATTCATCTACAGAGTTGATCTAGCAATAACTGCGTGCTGGCCAGAGCTGTGGGTGAGGGTGAGAGTACCTATGTACTTGTAGGTCCTCGAATGGAACTGAGCTCATGGCCCTTCTTTGTGCCAGCTTGCCTGTGGCTGAGCTCAGTGTCGGTAAATGTGCGCTCACTGAGGGGCTAAGGGCTGCTGTCCATGCGTCATAGCCACACAGTGCAGCAGGTGGGCACCTGCTGGTGACTGAGAGGTGGGAAGTCTAGGACGTCTCTCTCAGACCAGAGGTTTGAGCTTATGTGGAGCAGCCTTCAAAGATGCTGCGGACAGGATATGTGTGCATATGTTGGTCGCAGGAAGTACTCCTCCTTCCTCAGCTCCCAGCGCTGGAGAAGATGGCTGCCCAAGGGACTGGCTTTTGCTGCTGGGATTTTCACATCTGAATAATTGTTTTATGGTCGAACACCACCCTTCTATATTCATAGAAAGGCTTGGGTTGCAAGGAACCGTGAAGACCGTCTAATTATAACCCCCCTGCTGTGGGCAGGGCTGCCCCCCACCAGCTCAGGCTGCCCAGGGCCCCATCCAACCTGGCCTTGAGCGCCTCCAGGGATGGGGCACCTGCAGCTCTCTGGGCAGCCTGTGCCAGCGCCTCACCACCCTCTGAGTAAAGAATTTCCTCCTAACATCCAACCTAAATCTCCCCTCTTTTAGTTTAAAGCTGTTCCCCCTTGTTTTATCACTATCAGACTGTAAAAAGTCGGTCTCCATCTTTTTTATAAGCTCCCTTTACCTGCAGAACAGCCTAGTCCTTCTCTGAGGCACGTTGCTGTGCCATTCTGGGAACTGCTAATGGCCAAGCTGTATTTTGAACAGAGATTTATGATCACCTTCCCAGTCAATTAAAATTCTAGATATTGCTAAGGCAGAATTCAATTAAGGTTAATTGGATCTTCTGAAAACTGCTTTTCCAAAGGGAAACAATGGTGGGATTGCAGATCCTAGAGGGTTTCTATTACTTTTAAATAACTTTCAGTTCTGTTCCTTCCTGACGCTGCTCTAATCTTCCCTCAAGCCCTACGCTCGTGCTATTATCAAGCAATTCAAATGTTGATTTTTTTTCTGTCATAATTTATCATTTTGACTTATTTGTTCTTTATACGTCTTCTTCTAAAGGCAGGAAAAAAATGTACAGATGCCTGGAAATGTTTTTGTATCAGTCCCAGTGGCCTGCCATGAAAGATATATAGCCACTTCTAAGAATTTGACAACACTTCAGCAACAATTATCCAGACAGGTACAATAACAGCTCGCTTTTCTTTCACTGTTGAGAGGGATGATAATGCTTTAATGAATTGTCAATAAAGATTAAAAAAGAATAAAATAAACAAAGAGTAGAGAAAACAGGTGCAAATGAAATTCCATTAAAATGCAGCTCAGGTTTACCATTCTACCCTAAATTTTATTTTCTTGGCATCAGGGGCTGTTGTGACAGTTCCTCGCACACTTGATTGAACCGGGAAAACACATGGGACTGTATCTTAGTCACAGAATGCAGAACGTGCAGCTCTCAGCTCGCAGAGCAATCTCTTGGAGGGATGAATAATCATCTCAGCCATTCCTTTTGTCAGAATTTGCAACCCATTGTTTACTGCGTGGGGACTAATAACCAAATGCCAGCGAGGAATTAAAGGAGAGGGAAGCAGCAATGTAGAAAGAGAGCTGCAGCAGCTTGCAGGTCCACGGCCCCGTGGCCATGCCTTTCTCTCTTGCTGGCTGGGGCATTTTGCTGAACTCTGCTCTCTGCAGCTTTGGGAGTAGATTAACTCTTCTGTCTGCACATGCCCTGCGCTCGGCTGTTTAAGGGAAAGCAGAACAACTCTCGACACAAGTATTTTTTTTTAGAGTTTCCCTCTCTTTGTGGGAGATAAAGGGAAGCAAAGCCATGGGCAATTATTGTGTAGAAGTTAAAGGGAAAAATTTCTTTGATAAGAAATGATTGTGTAATTATACAATTGCCAAAGGAGAGGAACATGTAGGTGGATGCACTCTCTGATGTGTGATTACTAATGAATTCTCTGTATCCCTTGTGGAAAAGAGCCACAACTGTGAAATTAAATAGTCAATGCTTCTCTGATGAAAGGATTCGCAGGCACTGATGTCCTTTATCAAAATAGAGCGAGCTTTGAAGGAAGAGCAAGAGCAGCAAGCCTCAGCTTCAAGTACGGCAATTGGAATGGAGGAACTCGGCAGAAGTCTTTTTCTCTTGGAAGCTTGTGTACCGTGTTTTCTAGTGGCAGAATCAGTTTGTCTGGGGAAGTGACAGGTAGGCTGCGACCAGGCGGCGGGCAGCAGCTGAAGCTGTGGCCAGTGCCATACAGCTGGTGGGCAGGAGTTACTAGATTCAGTGTCATGCTGGGGTGTGAGGACTGACAGGTATGGAGGCTTCAGAAATGTCCTTGCTTTGAAAGGTGAAAAGTGCCATATAACTACTCAGTGAAGCATGCATCTACTTGACAGTCCAGGGAGCGCTCACATGCAACTCTCTGCCTCTCTCTCTTTCTTCCTTCTCATTTTCCTTTTCTTTCCCTTTTCCTTCCTTCTTCTGACTCTCCATATACACTCAAACATGACCTTTTGAAAGATAGCCTCCTTTCATGAAGTTGACTCTTTTTGGTCTTGCAGTTCACGCAGGATGTTATTTCAGGGAGAGGTGATAGACCTGTGTAGGAATGTCGGTCCTGATGTGGAGACAGGGCTCTTGAAGACCTCCAGAAAGAGGTGAAGGGGGCAGAAGGGCTGCTGGGGCACTACGTGCAAGAGTAGTGTTAGCTGTGATGCTCTCAAGTGAGAAGACACTATGAGCACAGGGATATTCCCTGCAAAATAAAGAGAGGAAAACAGCATCAAGGCACTGAGTTTTCATCCCTGGGCTGCCCAGTGCTAGGGGTGTCTCAAGCTGGGGACAGCATGAGGGTGGGTAGGAGGTTGTGTGTGGTTCTCCTGCCCTGGTGTGTTGAGGTGGACTTCCTTGGACAGCAACAGCGATGTTAGTGCCTGTGGCCATATGTAGCTCATTGTCGACAGCATCCCTTGCAGCTCCCATGGTCGGATGTGGTGTGGAGGGCTCTGAGGTTCCCTGGAGAACAGGGGGGAGTAGCTGGATATTTTTATTTGCTAAAAAGTAACTGAGAAGACCTCTTAATACAGAGCTCTAGCCATAAAATCAGAATTTATTCTCCCTGCTCTTATCTTCTCAGGAAACAAATTTTGCTGCAAAGCTTTTCCTGGACCTTTTTGAAGCTGTAGCATTAAATACATTAAAGGCTGCTTATTTTGAATTCAGATAGAGCTGAGACATGTTACGACTCTAAACGGAAAACCTAGTAAAAAAAATGCATTTTTGCTCAGAGTGAATACGACTGCTGCTGCGTAGGTAGATTATTCTCAAGAGGAGATCCATGGGCTGAAAATAGCCCATTGCTGTCCATAGGGACACTGTGAAGAAGATTTAAGAGGATCTAGGGGAGCCCAGTGTCCTTGGAAAAATAACGACAGGAAGGCTAGCTAGCCCAAGGCTATCTACAGCAATCTCCTCAAACGTTAAAAAAGTGTAAAAGGCCACGCAACAGCCTTCATACCTGAGGTTGTGAAAGAGAGGGAAATAATAGCTTGAAATAATACTTGAATAAACAACTGGAATAAATGTGCGACTAAGTGGACATATTTCCCTCCAGATACAATAGAGGGAATATAAAGAGCTGAGGGAAAAAACACTACAATCTTTGAAGAGGAAGGAGTACAGGCTGGAGCCTGAGATTAGCTATTGCAAGGCTGGTGATCAGGAGTTGCAAAGCCTTCCTCTTTCTCTGCCTTTTGTTTTTCAGACTGGAAATGCTTTTTCATGGGGCTTGTACTAGACAGGCTCAGAAATGCTTTTGTCATTACAGCACATTTGTCTTGGATCATGCAGGATGTATTCGTGTGTAGCTCAAATTCCTGCTAGGTACCGAAAATGCAGGGAGATTATTTTATTATCCCTTTACTGCATGGTATATTAAAGGTTTCAAGAAAATCCAGCCAATTGATCACAGAGCGTGCTGTCCTTGAAAGTTATGCTAGTCTTTCCAGTACATTAATCAATGGGGCAACTGAAGGCAATTCCACACTGGCATCCGATTTCACATCCATGGGTTCATAACCAGTGCTTAAATCCGCATTTATTTACATTCATCTCAGCTCCTGCGTTGAGAATTCAGTACGTGTGTGTGTTTACATGAGATGACTGAACCGTTCATTTATTGCTCTACATCATAAAGGTTCTATTTTCTTCCTTCTGCAGCCTTTGTTTCCTGGCTCTGATGATGTTTCCTTAAAGAGGATGCCATGTGCTTGTTCTACAGCTGCCTGTGGCCATCAGGAATGGATGCACACGGAAGAGTCTGGGCAAACACATGTCTGTAAGTAAGTTTGTGATTTAAACAAATCACCCTTGCGTTTGTGTTTGTGCCTCTAAACGGTAGGCTTCCTTTTGTAATCTTGGCCTGAAAAATATGGTTATTTTGGGCTGAGTTGGTAGTTATCTGTCAAACGTTACAAGACACCCTAATGAGAGCTGCTGTACCATTCATCTGATAGGCCTTATGAGTTCATCCAGTTACCAAGCACAAATTTGCCTGACATTATTTTAATCAAGAGACAAAGCAATATTATAGCAATGGGCACAAATGGAAATGTCTGTGAAAACTGGTTCAAACACAACTCTTACATACAAAGGGAGAGTTGTAAGTACGCCAAGAGAAAATTCTCTTAATTCACCAGTCCGTTCACTGATTGTATTGGTCAATGAGATCTTCCTGACTGAGAAAACTATCATAAAGAGTTGTGAAGCAAATGGAAATTGGGACTCTCTGCTGCGCTGTGTAAAGATAGGAAGGACTTTGATGCAAAGTATTTCACTGCATCCTGCCTTGATTCCTCTGCTTGTGGACTACAGAGAGGGGTGTCTGCTTTCCAAGAATATAAACAAATTATACTTATTGCTGTCTGCAAGATGTGCTGAGATCCTTAGCAACTGCCATGGATATACACATTACAGAAGCATCTTAATTGCAGGGTAACTAACAGTACGGTACCGGACAAGCAAGAGAATGACCAAGTATTGTACTCATACCTATACTAGAAACAGATACTAGCAGACATGATTTTTGAGTACCTTCTTTCCATTAGTGACTTTTAATTTCAAAGTGAAATCATTTAAACTTATCTGTTTCCTTCTTATTTATGTTGATATGATAATACCATTCTGGGTTACATCCCTTCCATGCCTGTATCTGTGAATCTCCAGACTGATGAGCAACCTGATCTGGTGCTTGATTTGGTGGTCAGCAACGCTGTCTGTGGCAGGGGGGTTGGAACTAGATGATCTCTGAGGTCCCTTCCAACCCAAATCATTCTGTGTTTCTACGATTTTACCTGAGAAAAGAATGTGATGTTATCTGGACAATTAATGATGATACTAATGAGGCAGCAATTCTTTTGTCCTTTTTTTTCTTCCTGGATTTGATGAGGTTATTCATTTCAGACCTTGAAAACTGAAAGAAGACAGTTGTGAACACAGCATAGTTTTGTGTTTTATATGCCTCCTTTTCTATTTTTGTGCATTTACATGCTCATTTAGGGCCCCTGAAATCCTTTGTGCTCCCTGCAGTCTTGCCACTATCACAGATCTTTCCTGACTAGTTGATGGCTTTTGTTAAGCGCTCTGCTCCATGGCTGTTTGTATTATGTGCTTTTATGCAGCTTACTGGAGAAACATCTTGTTACTGCTTTTTCTCCTGGAAATATGTATTTAGATGACAGTTGCTTCCAGACTTTCTGCTATACCAATTTTTCAGCATTGCTACCCTGAATTTACTCTTAACCCAGGCGAGGTTAAACAAAAAATGGAGAGAAGTGATTATCTGGAAAAATCCCAAGGAGAACCCAGCTGCAGGATTGCAGGGACAGCCACAGAGGAATTACAGGGATGTGCTCGCCCAGAGGTGGGCTCGGCACGGAGGCAGCCTGCCTCGCACCCCGTCGCTGCCTCGGAGCATCGCGCCTGGGCGATGGTCCCAGCCCGGGGCATTTGCGTTTCTCTCCATAACTCTGTTCAGCTTTACAGCCGCTTATTTTCTCCATCGTTTGCCAGAGGCAGAGCTGGCCCCTTGCTTTCTGTCGTCCTGGTAGTGGGTGCCCCATCACACCCAGCGCTGGGGTTTGGTCTCAGGGCAAAGCCGCGGAAAACCAGCACCGTGCAGACTGCAGCAAGAGCCATTAGATGGCAGTAAAGTCTTTCGGAAAGGGCGGTGGGGGAGCGTTTGTGCAGCGAGCTCGTAGCTCTGGGAGGCCCTGGTCATAAATCCCGCATGCAACAAGGGGTTCGTCGTGCGCCCTGCAGAGTGCGTGTCGTACCGCTCCCCACATACGCTGTTCTTTGCAACAGAGAAGGCCCTTTCTTTTATTTGCTTTCTCTTATTTCTTTTCCTCCACCTCCACCCCGTTTGCTTTAATCATGTAGCACGTCCCCACTGTTTAATTTTCTTTCCAAGAAATGCGTGTCCTAAGCCTTGAATGGGAGCTGACCGAGTCACCTGTGTGATGTCTGCGGGGAAGTGCAGGACTGATTGCACGCAGGGGTGCAAATCCGTAAGGCGCACTTTTGGCAGGCTGGACAGAGAGCATTATTTCTTGCCTAGAAAGGAACATGACCCATGTCAAAAATGTATTTGTGCTGAGCCACCGAGACAGAATGGCCAGGCACAGAAAGGGATTTTGCAGAGATTTGCTTCATTATGGGAAAATAGTTAAGGGGGAAAGTGAAACATGATTTTGCCTTGTTTTGTCATCATCAGTTGCTGTCAGGTAAGAATTTGGATATAAAACACAGGTGGGAAGAGGAACAGAAATTATTTTCTGCCACGCAGTGACATTATATATTCCCCTGATAATAATGTAATATGAAAAGAATTGCTGATTCTCATGAAGGTGAAGAAAAGCAGACTTAAACCTGCCACGCACCCACACTTCAGCCTTTTCCTATCACTGGTGTTATGCTTAGTGCATTCTTCTCAGCAACAGTAATGAAAAATAGGTTAAAAGCCATTAGTGATACTTCCTCCTTTCATCCTACATGAGAATGGTGTGAAACGCAGTGTTATACACGATTTCCTTGAAAACAGCTTTTCTAAAAGCATTGCTTACAATTGGGGATTTGGGAGCTGCAGTGCAGGGAGGCGATTTTAGATTCTTTAAGCTGGTTCTGTGATCTGCTGTCGGTAAAGCTGGTGAGGGAATGTATGCAAAGGCTGTCACCATTTCAAACATGCTAATGGACAAAATGGATGAGAGAAAACAGTAAAAGCTTTGGCTTGCACAGCCGCCCAGGAGCAATCCTTGCTATCAGCATGTGTTGCCTTAGATCTGAAATGCAAAGATGAGGATCTCACCAGAAGAGGCCGATCCATGGCGTTCCTCATACTTTCAATGCAGCTGGCATAGTGGGCTGTAAGTGGCTGTCCTCTACTGTAAGACAAGCCAGTCGTACTTCACTTCTAGAGTTTGGACAGGGATAGAAGAGTGTCTCCTCACTCAGGCTGCTCTGAATTCACCCAACCCCCTGGGTTTCAGCTGGGCTGAAAGCATAACTGTGTTGCCAGGGTTTTGGAGTGTTTTTGGAAGGCTGAACTTTATAAATAGGATTGTTGAGGCTAGGACAATTTCAGTGTTATTCCCTTTTCTCAATTTTGTGCGAGCACTTGGTTTTCCCTACCTGAAACTTTTATATGTTTTTCCAGGTTTCTGTAACCCTTGGTGTTTTTTTTTTGTTGTTGTTGTTGTTGTTTTTGGTTTTGTTTTTTTTTCCTGTGTGAGAGAGTTACATGGAAAAGAGATCCGTGGAGAAGAACTTAACAAGTCTTATTCAAAGTGTAGACGTTTCAGGTTTGAGTGTTATTAGGAGAATGTGCAAGGGTGATTATTTTAATGATGTACCTTCCCTGCATGCTTTTTGAAGTGCCAGTGCCATTTTCTATACCGACCTGGGGTAATTGTAAGCTTTGGGGGTAGGAATTGTCTTATGGCCCGGATTAGATCTAATTATCTTGCTTTGAATTTCTGTGTATATTCTTTATTTTAACAGCACGTGATAAGAAGCTAGGGCCAAGTCCTACCCTCAGTTCCCCCCAGGCAGCAGTGTATCTTGACCATGTGTATATAACCTGATTTGCCTTTAGGATTGTAATTTTGGAAGCCTTAAACTTGAATTTGTGCGGTCATGTTGAAGGATAGAAAGGGCAATACACTAAACTTTATAGCCTCTTTTTTTTTTTCTCCTCCCATCCTGCCCTTCTTGAGCCTTTCTGTGATGCTAATGCAGGGCCCAGGAGGTCCCTTGGGCCACCCCTTTGGTTGCATTGACCCAGCTGTGGATTCCCCTCAGAGAGTTCCTTGCAAGAGTTCTGGTAGGGGTCTTTTGTCACTCTGGCTCAGTCCCTTGGCAGAGCCTCACAGCTGAGGGGCATGCAGGGAGCCTGGGCATCAGGCACCCAGCTCCCTGCAGCCCCATGCAAGAATGTGAGCCTGAAGTCATGTGGCAGCCAAGAATCCTTCAGATTTCACTTTCTTTTCCCTCTGTTCCTGGCAGGTCTTCTGCTTCTTTCTATAATTGGAGATACCGTACTCTGCGGATAACACCTACCCACTCTGCCTGCAGGCCAGTAGGTATCATGTAATGTTACTTTCCTGCTACCTGAGTTTATGATTGACAGAAGCTTTAGCTTTTTTTGAGCTTGACGTGCGGTTTGTCCCCAAACCATTTGCGATGCTCTAGAAAATAATTTCCGTTCTTTTTTAGACACTTGGTGTGTGGGAATTGATTGGGAAGCAAGGACTGCAGGAACGCTTCGTTTTTAGGGCCTGTGGTCAGGTCTTTGACCTTGTAGCAGGAGGCAGCTGGTAAGGGATAATTCCTGAAAAATTCATTTGGTAACATGTCAGGGCACATTTCGTGCTAGCAAAAGTGAGATGGGCATGAGTTCTGTAACTAGCTATTGCTCCCCTAAGTTTATGTCACATAGCATTATTGGTTGTGCAAGAATTGCATCGTTCTTGCTTGTTGGCGTCTTTCTCGATCCCCGTTCACTGATTTCATACTTGGGTACACAGTTCCTGTGCTATTATTGTGGAAACTGTGCGCATAAAGAACACAAAGTACTTCACAGCTCTCTGACTACCAAGAAAAAAAATCCTCCATGGCTCCATTTGATTTAGTTTTCACAGTACTTTACACCTTTGGTGGTGGTGGTTTTTTTTTTCTTTTTTTTTTGTATCCAGGGAGACTGAGGTACATAGAAAATATGAGTTTCGTGGGGTCACAAGTTGCACCACAGACACACAGGCAACCTAGTTTTGTTAGAAGCAGAATATTTGAGGTAGATTAAAAAATAAATTTTGCAATTTGAAATACAATTGGATTTGTGCTCAGAAGAGGCATCCAAATGAATGAAAGAGATCTCGGGATGTTCATTTTCGAGCTTAAAATGTAATTGTTTCTACGAAATGCAAGTCCCTGAGTATTAGCATATTTTCTTGGTGAATGTTTGCTGTAGCTCTACTCAGAACTGAGGCAAATCCTGTTGGCCTTTTCAGTCTTGTCAGCATTTAGTTACCTTTAAACCTACTCAGAGATCTACACCTAGTTATTGCTTAGTGAAATTTTGCAAGTCTAACTCTGTTTCCTAAATGTATTTGCAGCTCCAGAGGTAGGGCAATGTTATCGTCAGCATACATGCTGCTGTCCACCTACCCTCGTGCGTAGAGCTTGGTTTTCTCAGTAGTGCTAGGTGGAACTGACTTGCCAGAGCAGAACTGGAGAAAGGCACTCATTGCCTCTGTAATGATAAATGAGTTGTGGGGCTCCCAGCTTGTCGAATCTTCAGTTAAGCAAAACAGAATGAAAACACTGAAGTCATCACAAAATGAGGCTTGTGTTTTGTTTTCTCCTGTCAGTGGGCAAGCTCATCTCTGGGCACCCGAGTCCAGCAAATCAGTCTGAGGCTGCTCGGACCCTATTTTGGGGGCAGTGTCAGAAGAAGAAATCGCTCCTTCTGCTCTGTCCCTGCTGCTCTGAGGCGCAACTGCTTTTGCAGCCACTCAGGAAACTGGATTGAGCAAGTTGAAAAACAGTATTTATTTTTCTTACCGTGGGTTTTTCAGTGTAGTGTCAAGAGGGGAGCAGGGAAAAGCGAGTGGGGATTGGAAGACTTCAGCTGCTTTAAAACCTGCAGCTTCTGAATATCTAACTGTGGGCAGATGTAGGCTCTAGACAGCTTCCTACCCACTGGAGGCTCTCTTGTGCCGTCTGTCCAGTTTTCTGTCCTGTGTTCTGCAAAATCTGTAGGCGTTTGCAATCCCGGTTGATGAGGACTCGCTGCACCCTGCAGAATCCAGCCTTACACCTCTGGGTACAGGCTTGCAGTGTGTCCTCAGGCAAAGCTAAAGCATACAGCTGCGGTGCAGAGATATGCACAAGAAATAACATAATTATTTACAGTGTAAATGCTCTGTTCCCTTTGTGTTGTTTCCAGTGTTCTCAGCACACCTTGCTGGTTCCCCTTGTAATACAAAAAATAACATGGCAGCTATAGCAAGCTCTTTCCATGAATGGCACGTAGTTTCACTGAAGTATTTCTCTTTCTCGCCTTCATCTGAAAATGAAAACCAAGCAAGCAGTGTTTCTGTGACACAGTAAGAGAGCTGGTATGAGGGAATTTGTCTCTAGAGACCGCAGTGCATTCTCAGCTATCAACTCGAGCCATTTTTTGCTCAGTGGAAGCTGTTTTTGCAATTCATCTCCTGTCCGTTCCTTGGCTTTTATGTTGTTATAGGGCCTAATTCTGCGAGCGGTGATGTGGGAGGTGAACTTGCTCACAAATGGGCTCATTGATTGAACTCATTGGAATTATGTGCCTAATCAGACATGCACTTCTCTCTGCCGGATCAGGTCTCTCCCCCTTCTCCCCCCGAAGAGAGAATATTCTGTCTTCATAAATTGATGCAGCGAGGAAAACCTCCTGGCTTGTGCATTTGTAACACAGAACTGTAACAAAACCTGTGTTTTTCTCCCTAAAGATTTGCATTGCCTAGGATAGAAATCCCCTCACAGCTGCAACAATCTATATTTTAAACATTTTCCCTTCATGTGCCTCCCAGTTAAAATATCACATAAAGTACAGCTGAAAAATCTCTTCCAGAAAGAATAATTCCTTTTCCTTTCTGTTTTCTGGCTATTTCTGAGCATTTTACCTTACATCCACTTGTCCTCGGGCCCAGACAATGCTCTGTAATTTATGGATGCCCTCTGCCTGTGTCAGCTGCACAGGAGTTTGCAGAGCTTCTCCTGCCTCAAGAAACGCTGGGAAGCAGTTGACGGCATCCTCATGCACAGCCAGCACTGTGATTCCTGCGTGTGGAGGGAAAGTGATGGGAACAGCCATGGGGCTCCATAGACGGGGTGATTAAAAGCAGGCTGGGATGGGGAGAGGGGATTGACAGGGAGATAATGAGAAATGAGCCTGCAACCTTAGCGTTCTTCATTTTACGCTTGATTTCTTCCCTTAATGTCTATGTCACATCTTATTTTTGCCATAGCCATTTCACACACGTTAAAACTGAGGCACAAATGGAGTGGCTGGGAAGCTCATCCACGCTAGGACTAGACAAAGGAACCCCAAGACCTTCTCTCAAAGTCTTGGCGACTTCCAGAAGTGGAAGGGAATGGCAGCTGAAAGGCAGCCTCGGTGCCACTTGGTCGCAGGGGGCTGTTTCTGCAGGGCTGCGTGCCTACTGCCACAAAAACCCAGGAAGCTGCTTTCTATGCCAGGAGGTCGGGATGTGATCCAAGTGGGAGAAGTAGGTGTGATGGGACTCCTGAATTTTGACTGCACGGTGATGTAGGCAGACTCTGGGCTGTCTGTAAGCTGAGTGCCAGCCCGAGTGCTGCTAGCTGTGCCGCCACAGCAGTGTGGCTAACATGGCTGGAGCATTCATCCAGCTTGTCAGGAACTTCTTGCATCTGTGCTAAGCTTGGTGGAGCTGCAGCGCCGCGGAGGCTGTTCAGCCCAGCGCAGGTTTGTCACCCCAATGCTCTTCCAGCCCTGAGCGCACTGTGGTGTGCCCACTGTGGCTATGGTGCGGGGTGCATTGCCTGGCTGATGTTACTGGTATCTCTTCAGCGTTTCTAAAATGAAATTCAAAACTGCAGTACTTTTATTGCTGCCCCATCAGCAAATTGACCTGACCCAGGCTGGTAACTAAAGCAGAGGCCAGGCAGAGGCTGGTGTTTGGGTGCACTGCTGTCAGCTCTTTGAAAGGTTTTGCTGCACGCTAGCAGAGCAGGAGCTCAGGAACCTGACCAGCGAGGAGGGTCTGCTTCCAGTGCAATAGGAAGATAATCAATCATGCTACTCGCTTGTGTCTTGGCAAAGGTATTTAGCTATCAGCCAGCTGGTTAGCTGCCTCAAGGCCACCTGCCTGACTGAAAGACAGAGAATCAGTTTCTTTCCCTCGCAAAGGGAAGCGGGGAATATTGACTTGTGTGATAATTTTAGGTGGATGATTAAATTTGGCCTCCTAGGCCCCGGTTGAAAATCCAATTCAGATGACTAGTTTTCTGTTCATACACTGCTGAGCAATCTCGTATTCTGCCACCACTAATGTTCCTGATGTTGATTGTCCTTTCACTCTAACAAAGTGCAGAAAAGCCCAGCCTGCTCTCTATTTCCCGTGGCTTTGGGCTATCAAAACATAATGAGAAGACTGCTTTCGGTTTTTGTTAAGAACATAGAGTCTACCCTTAGACGAACTGACTGTCTACCTTGTAAAGTCACATACCGGTGTTGTAATAGGTGCAATGGTCAGAAAGAGTCTGACTTTCCTACTGACTAAGGTTGTTTCCAGATATTCTAATTAAAGCTGCCCAGGACCCGAACACATATTTCCTTGGGGAAAAAAACCAACAACCCCAAATCACAAATTGAATGAACTTAGTGCCACTACAGCCACATGAATGGTAGGGCTGTAGGATAAAGCCCTCTGTAAGCAGGTGTGAACTAGGTAGGGCATACAAGGGGGGCAGAGGGGAAAATGGGGAAGAATGTTTTACTTATAATACATTCCTATGGATATACACGTGCTGAAGACGTGCAAACATCAGCCCCATTTTCACTAGGATCACCAGACTGCTCCTATATGTTAGGGAAGTACACCGCTGGTGGCGAGTTTTGCTGCACCAGATCTTTTCAAGAAGTCTGTTCTTTCAAACAAATGCGGATTCACTTAAGAAAGCTCCATTGTGGCAAGCACAACTTATTTCCCTGAGTTAATGAATGCAGGCTCTCAGAAAGTGCTTTCGGGTGGCAGATTCAAAGAAGAGTGCTCCTATCACAAAGGGATCCTGAACAGTAGCAAAGGCTTCTGAAGAGAAGAGTACATAAAGGGCAGTTTGGAGCGTGTTAACCAAAAAGTAGCATTAGGAAGTGAGCTTCTGATTGCTGAAGATAAACTGCTTGGAAGGTATTAATGGAGGTAGAATACAGCTGAGTTTGGGTTTAACAGATAAAGCAGATATAGATAATAGGATTAGGAAATAAGAGAAAGATAAATTCGTACACTGTAAAGCAAAGGCCTTTGCCCTTAGCGATGCTTTCTTGTTCTGAAAGCAAGGAGTGGATGACATTTCAAATATTGTCTTGAAAGAAGGCAAGGACTGCACGATATCTTTAAGCTGAGCGAGGGTGGGGAGGGGACAATCTACATTGCCTTGCAGTAGTCCTATTTATTGCCCTTAAGTAGGCACATTTGAGAGATATACTTATGCAGCAAGCATGGGTGCAATTACAGTACAGGTAGATATAATGTAAGTTTAATTTGCCAGCCATAACCTCTGTAATGTTGTGCAAAGCAGCCTTTATTACGCTGTGGGCAACTGTAGCAGAAGCTCTGCAGAAACCTTGTACATATGGTGCAGTTTTTAGGAGGTGCCACTGTGTCTTTGTCAGCATTCTTACTGAACGATGGCCAATACCTGTAGCTGTCGCTCAGCTTCCATCAAAACAGTGCTTCCTGCTGGTGTAAACTGTACAAGGGATGGGAAGATAAAGAACACACCTCGGTATCTCTCTAATGACAGATGAAAATGCTTAATTCACTCTTCCAGCCTTTGAACTCAGCTGAAGATAAATCTACGTCTGAAAGAAAAAATGCACAGCTGAGTAAAAAATAATTGCAGGTCATAGAGAACAGGACAGATTGTACTAAAGCACTACATTAGATGCTTTTTATGTTACCGGTGGTGCCAGTAAGTTGCACTTAGTATTTTGCCTGATGCATCACATGATATATCGCAATTATCTGACAGGCAATATAAGGCTGGGGTCATTAGGAGTGAAAACGAATGGGTAACAACATGGGAGAGAGATGGTTAGCTGGGTTGTTACCAATTTGTGTAGAAGACTTTGTAGCCACAGTAAATACTCTAATGCGGGTATTTATGACTACTTGTAACATAATGTGAACTTACTGTGAATGTAAGCACAGTTTGTAAGATTTGTAGGAGGTCAGCAAGCCCTCCTTTGGGTACTGCTGAAGAGCAGCCATCAGGCTGAGGGTATGATTACCATGTTTTTGTAGTGCACAAGCACCTAATAGAAACGAGCAGAAATTTGGTCATGTACTCTGACAGCCCAGTCTTATTTTCCAGGGAAATAACAAAGCCATTGCTATAGGAACAAATAATAAAACATAAGCAGCTAAAGCAATACAATGATATGACTGTACAGCGGAGCTGAAAATGCAAGCCTGGCACACTCAGTGCTGGCACACAAACTTTAATTTCTTCCAGCCTCATGATGAATACATTATCAGCTCTTAGGATGATGGCTGTACACAGGATTACCTTTATGAGCTAGGAATGACTTTCAGACAGCATTGGTGCGAACATTCCCTGTGGTACGTCACCGTGCTTTTTCCTCTGACTGCTGCTGATTTTGGAGAGCGGTGGCAGCTCCTCACGTCCCTTCAGAAAGGCACCGTGCACTTTGCAGTGCTTGGGCAGAGTGGGGAGATTTTGTAGTTAAGTTTCCCAGTATTCGCTGAATCAGACATAGGCTTTTCAGCTCTGCCTTGAAAGATCTCGCTGTGCTAATGAAGCCAGTGAGATGGCAGGGGTGGGGATGATGCTGTTGATTTGGGAGATTACTCAGTTAGCTGAGCGTAAGCAGAGAGGCTGTGACAAGAGAGCCTGTTTCTCTAAGCAGAGGGCACAGGAACGTATCTGGAGTTAATAAAGTTGTCGGTTGTGTTCTCTATGGGTAGTTTTCCCTGGCTGACACTTTACCATTTCTTTCTTACATTTTGTCAGTTTCGTATAAGAGTGTGTTCATTTGCACTCCTTTTTCCCCTCATCACCCTTCCTCAGATGTATAAATAAATAATGAACATTTTCATCATTTACTCGTGGTGAGCAATTCCCCCCAGCTTAGGCTGTAACCAAGCCTGGCACTGGGTTGTAGCAAAATTGCAAGGGAAGGAGAAGTCAAAGCATACTCAGTCTTCTACGGGTCGCTCACCACCAGCAAACAAGAGGATGGGCATTCCCTGGCAGGCACTCATTGTGGCAGTGGGCGTGAAAGAAAGCAAGGCAGAGCCCTGCCTGCCATGCTGAGACTGCTGCCTGGTGGCACAGTGCCCCTTGGTACAGCTATAGGGGCAGGACGTGGCCATCCCTGCAGATACAGGAGAAGTTAGAAACTGAAGAACGGGGAAATAGAAATCTGTTGGGGATATTGTGCCCTGGCTGAATTTTCTCTGCAAAAAACTCAAGCAGATAAACAAGCTAAGAACCCACAAGATGAAAAAAAATATACTCAGGCATACTCATGTCACATATATCATTAACCACTGGAAAGAAAACCTACCGAGTTTCCTCACAGCAAGAGAGTGTATGGCTTGGGCTCAGCAAACTGATGACACAGTTCATGGAGCAGTATTGGATAGTAACAAATTTTGGTCAGTAGGGCATTCTCTCTTTCTAAGATAGTTTTTAAAATAAATGGGTTTTGCTTAATATTTTGGGAAAGGAAGTAATATTTTGAAATTTCTCAGCAGCAGCCGGTTGTATTTTATTTTTACTGCTGTATGTGCTGGGAGCACAGGGGAAGGGTTTTCTTTCTGCTGCCCAATAGGTGTTGCTGGGGTAGGAGTGATGGATGCCCGCATCTGAGGAAGACTGTGTGATTCCAATCTTGAGATTGTCATGACGAGATAGGATTGATTCCCAGCCCTTTTCTCATTACAATTTGTGGCACTAGAATGAATCTGTTTTGTACCACGAAGTGCTCTTGTTGCAGTCTTCATCAGAAGCTCTGAAACAAGGAAGGGGAGTGAAAGGAAGGCAAAATTTGTTTCTCAGAGCCAACCAGCCCTTATCACTGACATGTTAGTGTGAGGGAAAAAGAGGGTTCACTTCTGTGTGGAATGTTTGTAAAGGCAGCATGCAACTGAGACAGTATGGCCTTAATTGTTAGTACCTGAAGAGACAGGTCTAAGGTGGTAGATTGCAAATATAAAGACCCCAGTGAGGATGACTGCTGGGATATCAGCTATTTTTTCTTATCCGAGGGAAATTAAAAGCAAGCAAAAAGCCAAAAAAAAAAAAAAAAGCCATTGGTTTAACAAAGAGCAGAGCGAAGAACAGGGTGTCAGTGTGTTGAAAAAGGAACTTTTGCTAAAGTGAGTGAATACATGTCCTCTGTCCTGTGAGCATTTTTAGCATGTCTCTTGTCTCAGCCCAGTGCAATCCCCTGGTGTGGAAGTAATGATGAGAGTTGAAATTTGTCCAGATGACAACTGAGGATATAACTATGAGGACAGACGAGGTGGGAGGTGAGACCCATGTGTATGGAAACTGAAGGAAAACCTCTGCATAGCATCCTGTGGAGCAGCAGGGCTGCACTGGCACAACTCCAGTTAAAACTTCACCGGCTCATGTTGCTACCACGTTCAAGTAGCTGGTGGCAGTCCTGCGTACAGACAGAGAGTGAAGCGAGGTAAGACAGCTTAGTCTAGCTGGAGGAGAGTCCTTTCCCTTTTTCTATTTGTACTGACCTGCAGCAGAGTAATTGTCCATCAATACGGAGTTTGATTGAGTTGGCATTTTGAACCCCTTTTGTATGCTTTTTGCTTCAAGAAATATTGAAGTCTAGATAAAATTGGAATAGCTGACTAGTAATGAGATCATTATGTATAAATTTGGAATTGCTCACAGGGGGTATAATGATTCCTCAGCCCAGGTATGCAGCACATAACTATTAGCTACGAAGCACAGCCTGCCTTAGAGATATGTTTCCAGTGCTAACACACATAACCCCCTTCAGCATAAAGTTCAAGTCACAGAATATGAATGACTGGGAATATGTTATTTACAGCTCGTGTTAGGGGGTGAAATGAGCTGGGGCTGGTTATTTACTTTTCACATGGAATTTTAAAGAATTTTGATTGACTGAAAAGACAAAGAAGCTAGAGAGGGAGATGGTAAAGGACGAGAGCCACATCAATTCACAGTGTGAAGTCAGCTTCCTTTCAGCAGCCGTCCCCTTTGCACAGCACCGGGCATGCTGTAGGGAATTAACAGTTAATAACTATGCTGCCTGAGATGCATCTGTGGTGAAATGTGCTGTAAAGCCTGAGCCCCTCCTGCCTCTGAGCTGCAGAAACGCTTGGTGCTTGTTCGGTGCGTGGAGTTCTGTGCTCATGCTTGACCTGGGGTTGTGGCAGAAGCTCCCCATACCCCACCATGGGGTTTGCATGTGGAGCCGGGGAACATCTGTGGCTGCTGTCCTAGGCCAGGAAGGGGGCTTGATTACCTGATCTGCCGCAGGTTTCTTGAAGGGATTTGGTCTTTAATTTGCAGACGGGGAGTGGGAGGTAAAGAGAGCGAGACACCAAACCTGTGTGCATCCCTCTCCTTGAGTTCTCACCTGTGAGATAAAAACAACAGAACTGCCTTTGAGAGCGTGAAGGCAAATATATTACAGATTATGAGATGTTGTGGTACGAGGATGATGGGGGATGAGTAAATACCGATGACAGATTCATTACGTCTTATGTCTACCCAGAGAGGCGAGGGCCAATAAAAATAATGGGCAACTTTGGACTTGTCAGTGTGGCTGATATGCCGCGTCTCCACTGAAATCAGCGGAGTTACAGCTACTATACAAGTAACAGATAGTCCTGATGCTCTTCATAATAACAAGAGGGATCATATACCATCAAAAAAACATATGTCAACTGCATGCAGAAAAGCTGCAGAAGAGACATTTTCTGTTGAGATGCTTGCTTAAGTGACTTTATGTAAATCCATATGCTGTCTGGTTATTATTTCACTGTGCCAAAAGACAAACTCGGAGTGTCCTCTTTGCTCTCTGATGCACCCACTCTGTGGGACTCTTGTATGTTTCCTGATGTCTGTGAGGTTTTTTTTTCCTGAGTTGATAAAACAAGCCCACTCTGCATGTGCTAGAACAAAAGTAGTCTTGGGAAAAATTGATAAAGTATGCATCTGAGTTGCTTGGCTTATGCAAGGCTTGTCATACCAGTAAAATAGACGGCTGCCTAGAGTAACAAACTAGCAGAGGTACATGGATGACTAAAGGCTGGGAAGGAGAAGACATCTGTCTGATTGTCTTGAGCTGCCAAACTCCTACACCCAGCCCTAGGGAATGAAATCCTGCTGTCACTGTCAATAGAAAACTCTTTAGACTGGCATTTAATATGCCTTAACCTGGAAAGCTATATTTAAGCTAATAATCCAAAATTTTTTTGCATGTGTGCGAACTAAGTGGATTTTAGGATCACTTGCAGCTGCCTGCCATTATGGATGTGGAATGAATTTCTGTCAGCAAACTCAAAGGGTTCATAGGACTCTGCTCCTTGAAGGGAGCTGCTGAGAGTCCACAGAAAAAAAAATTCTGAAAAAACCAGAAGAAATGTAGTGGCCTGTTTCAGGTGCTGTGTCCCACTACAGTGGTGACACGGGTACAGCCACCCTGAGCTGCATGAAGGGAGGCACTGAAAAACATTAAGGGGTGCTTTGTAACTTCAGAGAAATCAAAAAGAGCATGGCTTTTCCTTGACAGAATCTTTTCCTTTAAGGGTTTTCTTCTCTTTTAATTTCTTTTTTACTCCTTTTTATGCTTGCTCAGACCATCTCAATGGACCTGCTTCAAAGTCTGAAAAATGAACTCGACCCCTTCTGGCAAAGGCTGGACCAAGCCAATAAGAAAGCTTCTTCTTTGCTTTGGTCCACAAACCAAAAGCTGGGTTAAAATATAAATGCACGTCAGTGGGTTAATGGGTCATTAGACCATTCTGCTTTTCCCCTTCTGTTTATTTCAGAAAGCTTCGCAGGGTTAATTAGGCTACTGCAAGGGTTAGGAGATGACATGTGCAGCATTCCCCTGGCAGTGTGGCACCTGAGGCACTGCAGCACATCCTGTACCTTCTCTGTCAGGCTGCTCTTCACTCCGCTTTCTCTTTTTCCTCAGCTGTCATCCTGCTCGCTCATCTTGGAGCAGGGGGGAGCTGCCTTGGCTGAAGACATGGCACACCCTGTCATGCTTATGCACCGAGTGCTCAAGTCTTGGCTCTAGAACGCACTGTGCACCCCATATCAATTTGTTCTTCCTTTTGTCTTGTAGCGTTATGCAAACTTCATAAGATATGAAAATTTGGGTTACTCATTTTTTGTTAATCCCTTAATAGCCCTTCCATTTTGTTTTCCTTTCTCTTAGGAAGAGGCTTGTGTTGCCATAGGATTGCTGCAGTAGTGCCTACTTTGTTTTTATTTGTATGTTTATTTGCCTGACATTGTCCCAAAATTAATTGTAAGGGAGGTAAATGGTGTGAAGGAAGTTCACTTGGATTAAACTGTGAGGAGATTTCAGAGTCATGTTTTCAGCTTCCCTTGCCTGATGGAGGAACTGAGGTCTTAACATCCAAACGACTGTGGTTCAAGTAAATTAAAAGCCACTATCTGACCTATGCTCATTATAGAGTTAAAATGTGGCCTATCATCACCACAGCACTTTCTGGTCTTCTGTGCAGCCAAAGTGTTTTAATGTGTCTATTTGGCTATATAATTTATTATCCCCAGGGCTTCTCAAAAACAATCCATTTGGCTGAGACAGGGTCATGAGACCTAAAACAGTTTTGTACTATTGCTCTCCTGGTTGGTCAATAGCTTCTGAACTGTTGACCATCTAGCAATTGGCAAAGAAAGGTCTCCTGACCCTGTGAACTAAAAATAGATAAAGCTCTTTGGAAGGTAAATCTGAAGTTTGAAGGGCATTTAGAGGAAAAGTGCTTTTTAAATTGAAATATTTAGACTTTTTCCACACTTTGAACATCCCGCAGCTTGTTTTTTGCTCTCGGCTTGCTTTGTGGGATTGCCAGACAGATTACAAGAAAAAGTAAATGTTAAAAAACAACAACAAAAAAAAACCAGAAACCAAACTAAGTTAAATCACCAGGGAAAAAAGAGTAAATATACTCTTGCAGATACTTCCAGGGAAGTCAGGAAGCATTTGTAAGGCTGTCCTGACTAAAACGAGATTTTACAGTTGATGTGACTGACAGTAGCTATATAAACATAGTTCAGGAGAAATGCCATTTGTATTAATCCAACATGGAGGGTTCATTCATTAGGGGCTCTTTCCATTGGTGTGGCAATTGTACATGACAGAGAAAGAGCAAAAAACACCTGATACATACACAATATGAAAGTATATATTTTTAAGGGGCAGATGAAAATGTCTGTAGTCTGGACTTCAGATTTTCCAGAGAAAGGCTGTCTCCTTTATCACAGTGGGGATACCAGATGCCAGTGGTAATCCCTGCTATCAAAATTTCTCTCTTCTTTCTACTTTTGCTGCCTTTTTTTTTTTTTTTTCTGGAAGTGACAAAAAGTTCTTTCCTAGATGTTCTTACATGATTAATGTTCAGGTACAGGTAGGACTGTCTATCACAGCTGCCATTTCCCCTCTTTTTTCCCTCAATTTTGTTTCTTTGGGAAGAAGGATACTGGGCTGATATGAGAGCAGTTTTGTCTTCTTGCGGTAAAAAGCTGGCTAATACAGCATGATCTCACCTTTCAGATAAGCATTGTTTAGCTGGACTAATGTTCAGACTGTCAGGAGACTTTTTGGCAGAAAACTCAGTGAAACCGCTAATGGTAGGCCAAAATGCATATTTTTTCTCTGGTAGTGAGGCTGACCAGTCACAAAAGCAATGCCCTTAATATCTATCTGTTCACAGTATGGTATAAGCATGAGACTCTTTCTGATGAGCAGAAGCTCTCTGCCATTTCAAAATACAGGTCCGGACCCCTGTGCACCTTGAATCTGCACCTGTTCCGCCGGTTGCTGCAGGATGAATGCTGCACGTGTGGGGTTTGAGCTCCAGCTTGGTGCAGGCAATTCTCTGAATTCATTTTTGTTTTTATTTCTGGTGTTTGAAATGCCTTGTGCTTGAGATAAGCTGGGTAGCAGCACTCCTGTGCTTGCTCTAGGGTTGAGATGGTCTGTGGCAGCTGATCTGCATACTTAATACAATTCCATTCTCCCTTGTCCCTCCAACCTATTGTCTGCTGTGTATTAAGATCGGAATGTCCTGCAAAAGCATCCTAGCAGGATGTGCTTTGGCACACGCAAAATCAAGCAGCCACTGAACCCCCAATAATCTCTGCTCTATGGAAGTATCCTTCCATTTATCTACTTCTCCACGTGGCAGAAAATGAAACTATTGCTTTCTAAGCATAAATGAGCGTTTGTAACAATGCCCCACCAAAGATGTTGAGTAAGTGGCACTCACTGGAATGTTGACAGGGCCCCAGGGAGCCTCCAAACAAAGGCTGAGCTGGTATTGATCTGGACAGGTCTCTTACTGGAGTGGCTCAGTCACCTGGTTTCTCTTTAGATCACACATTTCCAAACATACACAGCAATTCATCATTCCCACCC
>NC_034412.1:34068194-34278591 GCF_002078875.1 Numida meleagris | reverse complement strand
TGGGGTTGCCCAGGGTGCTGGGGTGATGTTCTCCCCAAGCATGGGGTCTGCCTCCAGCAGCGAGGAGCAGGCCTGGAACCTCCAGTGTCTTCAGTCTCCTTGCGAGAGACCTTTGCTCACGGACGGTTATTAGTAATGGGTTGAAGAACGTGCATGCAGTGTCCTAGCTCAGTGGTCCTCCTTTCACCTGACAATACACAGAGAAATGCTTTTGAATTGCATGGTGTTTTGGACTGGCCAAAGCTGTCCTACCTTTATAGCTCCACCAGACAGCAAAGATCCAAGGCTGAGGTATGCTGAGGATGTTTCCAGGTGTTTTTGATGAAAGGGACTTCAAACAGTAAGCTTTGGCTAATGTATTCCTAGCCAAAGCCTTCTATTCTTGCATAGGCAAACCCACGGTGGGAGTTAAGGCTTTTGTCTGATGAAAGCCACTGAGATTTGACTCTCTATTACAGGCTCAGTAGTAGTGCAGATGCTCGCACTCTGCGTTTCTCAGAAACAGGGCAGAAAAGGCCATGTCTCTGCCAGGGACCGAGTGTGACCGGCTTATAATTATAAACATCTGAATACTAAACCCGAGCAACATGGCTTGCACCCTGAATTTCAAATGCCAGCTTAGCTATTCATTTGACTGCCTTTAACTGAAAAACATTTTGAATGTTATTAATGCTGTTTTTTCCTTTTTTTTTCTTTTTTTTTTTCCAAGCAAGATCAATTCCCCCTCATTGTATTGGCTTTGTGTCTTGGTTTCCTGTTTGTTTCAAAGACTGTGTGCCAGTCAGTGCAGCTTACGTGGGGTACAGTAATCACAGCAAGTGTGTTGAAGATATGCATTTACAGATGAGATTTCTGAGACACAGAAAGACAGTCTTATTCCATAACGCAGGGGAGTCGGTTTGAAATGCATTCTGGTGAATCAATAGAAGACCATGCAGTCCCTCCCCACTTGAGTAAGCAATAACACTCTGGGCTTGAGGCATTTTAGGGAGGAAAGTATCTACTGATACTTTTATGTATTAGTAGTGCAACAGAATGCTAACCAAAGACATGATATACACATGGCTTCAAAATTACCCATGTTGTAACTTCATACAGAGCAATTAGTAGAAAACATAGTAATTAACTTACTGTTCTGTGTTTGCTGGAGTGTACACATCGGTACTTATCCCAGCTGCACTACACTGAAAGCAGATGTATGGCAGCAGTGGACAGTGCTGGTCTGTGTGAATTTCAGGTCCAGAGGTACTCCATGAGTGCCTGCTTTTTTAGGGATCATTTGTGATACCTAGATACATGGCTATCTTTCAAAAAAGCTGTACTGTGAATACCTGCTATTAATGTCCTGGTTATTATTATTAGCAGGGGTTAAAACTAGATAATCTTCCAGGTCCCTTCCAATCCAAGCTATTCTACAATGAATGTTTGGAAAGCTCTCTGTATACCCTGGCTAATGCTCTAAAGTTTAATATGTTAAACCAAAGCTAAATGGAGGCACAGCCTGTACCTGTGGATTGCTATAGCGATCTACAATATGAGTTTACTGCTAGTCATTGCAATCAAAAGGATGATTTGTCATTCCCAATCTTGTGTTTTCTATTTAAAAAAAAACACCACCACCAAAAAAATCTACAAACAAAACCCACAAACCAACAACAGTAGGAAAACAACCAAGAAGCTGAGGAAGGTGGAAACCAAAGTTTACCTCACTCCCACCTTTCTTCCACTATACAGTCAGAGCTTTACTTTAGGAATGAAGATGTGCAGCTTGATATACAGAGGAAATCAAATGTATTCGTCCATTGAATTGGCTTAATTGACCAAACACTGATGTCTTTCCTGCCTGGAGTAAGAACAACATTTCTACATAGAGCAACTTATGTAATGAAGAACTAAGTCAAACTGAGTGGCATAAATGAATCAGTGAGGTACTTTAATAAGGATGGCATATCTTCTGTCATCATAAGATTTTCTTTAAGGTGTATGCCTACTTGAACTATAGGTACATATGTTACATTGAAACCACTGATGGCAGACCATGTTTGGCATTCCTTGATGTGGTGTACTAAATGTCATGCCTTTTGGATGGGAAGGGGTCCTTTCATTAAGTGAAAGGAAATTTTATAACATGCAGTAATTGGCATACCTACAGTCTGCATTAAGTGCAACTGACAGCAGTTAATGTAAACAGCATGAACTGCAGCGTTCCAGTTTTACAGCAGTGAGAGGATGCCTGTTTGTGCAGCTCTTCGCTCAAAGCAGTGAGGACTTGACTCCTCAGCGCTAATGGTGCAGCTAGTATGTTTTTCTGCAATGAAAGGTCATTTTCCCTCTAAGGAGAAAAACATTAGAAGCGTTTTTTTTTTTTCCTTAAAGAAAGTGAGCAGGATGGACATAACCTTTAAGGATGACATTATGCTTTGGACCACATGCCTGTGGTAGGAAGCCAGCAGCTATGGGGGATTGATTCAAATGTGCTAGGCGCCTTTCTTCTCCAGAGCTGATGGGTGAGAAATGTGAGAGGCTGCTGGAGTAAAGAGGAAAGACTGCTTTCCTTACTGGCTGCAGAAAGTAATGTGAGGCAGCCATAAACTACTGTCCTGTACTACAAAGCTGATGTCAAAGAGAAACTGTGTGCGAGGGCACATCTGAGGGCAAGGTTACTCCTTCATGTGAATAAACACATCACACCCGCACAGCTTAGATGCTGGAAGCAGGCAAACTGCAGCAATATGGAGCTCTGAGCAGCCTAATTGACTTGCAGACCTCTGCGCTGCTGTAACTAGGGAGCTTTCATTAGAATAATTTTTGGCAAGTTAACTAAGTACATCTGCTGCTTCAACCTGCTAGCAGGCTTTCCAAGTCCTGGTATTAGGCTGTGGCTGGTACAGTTGTAGTTCCTATGTTAGTTAAAAAGAGGTGACTATCTGAAAGGTCAGAATAATTGTTGATTATGGAGAGAGTTATGAGCACTGCCCTGTTTCCCTTTTTCTTCCAAAGTATTAAGTGACCTTGTTTTTCTGACACGTGACATTTCATTGGAAGGGCATAGCGGAGTCTTCAGAAACGTTCTCTCAGCCTGAGAGAACAGGGGAGGCTATTCACACTGCCACGCATATTCTTTGGTATTTAATATGTTGCAGTAGAAATGCTAAGTCAAGGCTTGAACCAGTGACTGAGCACCTGGTGGGAAGGCAGGGCCAACCCAGGAGAGCTCAGGTGCACGCAATGCAGCTGAGTATTTTGGTGGAGATCCTTGCCTACCTGAGGCCTTCTAAGGGTAAGCAGCTTTTTTTTCCCTTTGTTTCTGCGTCCATGGCGTTCATTCTGCATTTGGGCTTGTCCTCCTTTGCTGCAGCTGAAGTCTTTGCCATCCTGCTTTTATCACATTATAGTGTTACGCATGTCCATCTCATTGTATGAACTTGTAAGTGGAAACAAATCCCACTGAAAATGAAGTGTACAGCCTTTTGATCTGGATGAGGAGACAGAGCTTGTACAAGCATGTCGATCCAAGGATGAGGATATTGGTTTGCGTAGGCCAGTATACATTGTGTTCAGTGGTATTCACCAGCTGAGGGGCTCCCCCTGGCTTTCTGGGGTATGAAACTATTGGTGCACGAACTTGAGACATGTGACTTTGATATGCTGAAGTCTTCGAAATATCTGATCCTGAAGTTCATCACTGATTTCTGGTTCTGAAATGTCAGCCCTCTTATTTCTTTTGTTCTTGTTTATTAAAGCTCCTTTTGTGTTTGCCATGTGTTCTACGACAGAATAATTTTTTGTTTTAAGTTCTTTTGAATAGTTCTTAGGCTTTGTTTTCATGATTAATGTCCTAAAAACCATGGAAATGTTACCGTCTGAGAACAACCTCCACAAATCCTAGGAAAGGTGCTAAATCAGAAGCAAAAGACTTGTATGGTACAGTGTATCAAATGCCATGTGAAAGATCTCCCACAGTGTGATCTTGCAGCTCCTTAGTGGGGGCGGAGCTTGCTTGCAATAACAAAACATGCACAGTGCAAAATGTTTTTGAAAGTAACAGACCAACAGTGAATGAATAACTGAAATGCCCTGCCTGCATCGGTTCCCAGTTGAGATGAGTTTGATGCATCATGTAATATACCTCTGCAGGGCAGTAGATACCGGTAGCGATGAGGCTGTTATTAGAAGTGGGGAGTGAAGTGAGTTTTCAGTCATACTAGGACTGGGTTTCTCTTCTTAGTGAGATGCAAGCTGCAATGGTGCAGCCGTAACATTACGTACCTCTGGAAAACACTGTGCTATATAAAGTAGCAGTTAGGGCCAAGAAGATGTTGCTTTTGGTGGATGACCAACTAGGCCTGAAGTGTACCTCTTGAGCCCAAGGAGTGGGAAATAAGTGTGTTAGGACAGGAGTCTGCAGCTTGGTAACTGGAAGCAGTCATCAGCATGCTCCCTTACCCTAGATGGATGAGGCACAAGGTGAGGAGAGGCTGCAGCAGCACTGCATTTGGTTTGCAAAGCAGAACGCAGCAGTGCAGTCTTTGCATGCCTGAGATTAGTTTTACTGTGATACCTGGGTGTTTTTTTTTTACAGTGAAATGCAGCTGCATTTGTTCCCTTGTTTATCTGATTACCTTTAATTCCTAGGCAGGGGGTGGTACGGTGTGTGGACCCTGCCAGCTGGTGGGCAGCTTCTGGCTGCTGCTTAACCTGTGCACGCTGTCAGCCTTTGAATTTTGTTCCAAACATCTCTTGCAGAACTGATGGAGCGCATTAAGCTCTTTCCAGGGTGTCAGAGGGGTCTCTGGTACAGCTGACCGTCCTAATCCCCTAGTGACAGCGTGAATGACAGATGATACTCAGAGGAGTGCCTTCCTCAACTCCAGCCACAGCGATCTATGCTGCAGTCACATCAGCTCTGGTCCCAGCTGTGGACAGGCAGGAGGGGGCCCTGGTGGGAAAGGGCAGAGCTGGTGCTGCCCTGCTCCTCCAGCTGCTTTGCAGGTCTGTTCAGCTGTCAGGGAAAAACAGCAGTGGGTAACATCAGGGCTCCAGCAGCAATCTGGGAGCTGCTTAGAGTAACCGGGTTTTATAAGCAACGCTCCCCACATACGCTGCATCTCCAACTTGTCAGCTATTCTGTCTGGCCATAAGTATTGGTTAAAGTAACACAGAGATTTGTTGAATGTTTTTTAAGTTTCACATCTTTTTTTCATCTGTTTTTTTTCCTGAGGTCACCTTGCTTTGGCAACTTTGTAAGCTGAGCCACTGCTGTGTCAAATATTGTGCTAAAAGCAGAGTGAGCTGGCTGACAGGCAGCCTCAGAGATGCTGAAGATGAAAAATCAGTGAAGCCAAAAAAGGAATCAGTTGCCGCATTGTCACCTATAGTGCTTCAAGATCCCAAAGCCCACCTGGAGTCTCTGTGTACCAAGTCTCCTGCCATGTGGAGGCTGCTGCTTTGCGTGTTCCCCAGCCTGTGCAGGTACTGTGGCTTCTCAGCAGGCAGTGGGGACAGTATTTTACTCCGCTGTCACATGCCAGCTCTGCAGTTAGTGGCCAGATAAGTACAGTAATGCAGTGCCATGCAATGCACATAAATGACACTTAATGAAATGCAAGCTGATGAAAATTAGCATCAGTGAAAGGATCCCTTCAGGTTTAATTTCTTCTCTGTCAGCTTAGGCCTGCAAGTCAAAGTATACTAGCAGTGATGATTCAGACAGTAAGCAGATCTGTTCAGACGCTAGTGAAGCCATCATCGCTCCAGTCCATGCCTGTACTCCTGTGCAGCCCACTGTGAAGGTCTAAGGGAGGCAGCTTGTTCCTCCTCTTTTCTTGTGTTGCCTCAGTAGTTCTTTCTGCTCCCCTAAGTTGTATCTCACTCCAAATGGGTGACCAAATCCTGTTTGGTTCCTTCAGTGGTTGCAGTCTGAAGAGTAACTTCCAGCTAAACTATGTACCGGCTGCCCTTCCCCAGCTGATAACATCTGAACCCTTGACAGTCTGAACACACGGTACCCAGCACAACTATTGCAAACCAACCAAATTTTCTATGTCTTCAAGTTCAAACTGAAGCAGAGAGGTGCTGAAAGCCCCTAGCAAGGTCATAGAGAGAGCTCACAGCACTGTGTTTAGGTGTTCCAGGTCTCTGAGACTGCCAGTCCTCTTATTCATTTTCCTTCTTTGTATTAGCTTCTGAGTATGTAAGGCGAAGTCTACGTCTTAAGAAAAATGGCTGCAATATTAGCTTTTATTCTTAGAACATTATAAGACAGGATAAAATGCGGTCTTCTCATCTGTAGTTTTTAGATTTTTTTAAATGCAAATTTCCCTTTTTTTTCCCCCCTCCCTTCAGATAATATTTGAATTGGAAATAAACCAAAATGATCACTAGAGTGTTTGAGGGAATGGCCCATCCTTTTCTGCTCCCTCTGCTGGCTCAGCAGCTTGATGCATTTCCAACTGTCCTGCATCATTTCCTTTGAAAAGGATGAAAATGTAAGTGTTGTGGTGTTTCCAAAAGAAACTCAAAATCAAGATCATTAAATAATCAAATAGTGTTCAATTGCTTGTTGAGCATAGGCAGGGAGACAAGGAGATAGAGGGCAAACGTTTCTGCTCTTAGTAATAAATAATTTCTACCTAAATGAGTGACAGAGGATACTTTTAACGATACAGCTGAAATAATCATGATGGTGAGGGAGTAATTTTGGACAGAGGAGATAAATTTTGCTAAAGCATTAGGGGTGACACCAGAATTGCTTGAATTTTGATAGTATTTACCTGTGGTAGGTGTTTGGATCTGAGGTAGCAGACTAGTCCATTTCTTTTGCTATAGAAAAAGTCAAGTACAATATGATTTCACTGCTCATCACATTGTCATGTTGCACTAATGTGAAAAATAAGGACTACCACTTTTGAAATCGGTAGCAGAAGAATATTTTACCACCCATTAAATCATATGGATCAAAGTCTTCCAAGAGGAACTTCCAAGATGTTAGCTTGCATTGCTAAGTATCTTCTGTTTTGTGTTACTACCTTGCTACCTAGCATTTCCCAAATGACTGCTGTCCAAGATGTTTGCTTTGTTTTCTCCTGATGTCTTCCAAGCTTTTGCAGTAGCTCATCTGTTGATGGCTAGAATGTCAGTTTCTAATTTCTAGTCTTTAAGTAGTTGAGTTTTCCTTCCTAAAAACTGGCACTTTATTTCCTTTGCTGCAGCCTTCTGAGACTTGGCCTGTGCTCAAAGATTTTTAGGAAGTTGTTGCAGCTAGCAGTTTCTTCTACTAGCTCTTGGAAAAACTGTAGAATCCTTCTAGCACCTGCTTCCTGTTTTTACACACTTTAATCTTCTTTTTCCTATCATTATCCATTCGTTGCTTTATGAAAATCATCTTTGGCCTTTGATTTGCTGTGCTGCCACGCTTCTTACTGGTGCGCACATGCATGCAATGCAGGCTGAAAATGTCAGTTGTTTCAAGCTCTCTGCTGCTTACTTCCCAGCCTATTTGGGTGCTGCAACCTTCCTGAGAGATGCTGTGTGCTGTCAGATCCTATGAGCCCAACTGCAGCTGAACCCCGTTAATGACAGTAGGACCTGTGATGCACAGAGCTTCCCTGGAGACGCAGGGAGCCTTAGTAAGTGCTGCTCAGATTTGTGCTCTAGACCACATTTTGTTAGTAAACCTTTTTTTTCCTTTTTGCCTTTTAGCTATGTCTGTTTCATTCTGCTTGAGTATTTTCCCCTGCTGGATTTTAATGTGAGAATAATAGCACGACAAGCAAGGAGCAACTGGAGAAATGTCTCTCTCAGCCAGAGCCTGCTCATTTGCTTTGGCAGGGCTGTCAGCCTTCAAATTCCTGATCATCTTTTCTCATTGGTCAACACATGGACAAAATTACCTCACCTCTACCTGTTGCTTTTTTTCTGCTGGAACATGAGATACTGTTCTCAGTCCAATCCCAAATTTATTTGATTTCTGTTTTACTGTGGGAAAGATCACAGGAAGCTTGAGAGAACAGAATTATCCGAACAATCTTAGGCATAGTGGCCTGTTGTCTGTATTTGTCACACGGGGTTATATGCGAGTGCCGCGGTCCTGCTTTGGTGGTCAAATACCCTCCAGCATGCAGCTGCACTTTGAGGCCCTCTCTGCAAGGGAAGGTCTCGTCCATAAGATAAGGGAGCAGCTTATGGAAAAAGGAGGCTGAATCTAACAGTGGGAATATCCATAAAGTTGCATGTATATTATGGAATTTCCTGAACGAGACAACCAGACTCAGGTTTCTGCACAGACATGTCTAGTGGTTGCAAGATTTTTATTTTCAACATTTAGCATTGATGGTAAGATAGTAAAAAGAATAGCAAATGTTTTTCTAGTGTGGCTAGATAAGCTTTGCTCCAGTTTCGAAGAAAGAGATATCACACTGGGATGGCTCCTGCAAGATCCGTAATGTGAAATTTTGGAAATGCTGAACACAGAGGCATTGATGCGGACATGAAAGCAGGTGCTTGGAGGGAAACCTACTTAGCTTCAAGTGGCCATCTTGGACCTACTGCTAGGTTTATCTCACTCTCACCGTATGTGCGTGCTCATTTGGTGTAGCTGGTTGTATGGTAAATGTGGCAAAATATCCTATAAAGGCATTGTTCTTTCAGTGCAGTAGAGCTTTAGGAAACTTGCTGACTGATGATTAATACAGCTCATTAAATTAAAACTCCAGCTGTGCACATTTTTCGTGAAAAATGTTTAATAGCAAGCTAATCTTCCCAAAACAGTGAATTCTAAGAAGCCAAGCACACAACAGAGGAGTACAAGGTCTAGAAAATTCATTTGGTTGTCTTTGAGATTACGTATGTTTGACCGTGAAACCTTTAAGAGTTGGCCAATTGAGGAGGTACAGCTGGGCACCCGCCAGAACAGTCGCTCTGACACTGTAAAGCATTTGGTATTTTTTGAACAATTGGATTTTCAGAAGTAAAAAGATATGAGGCTTGGGAGGGTGGCGGGGATCCCTTATTAATCAGAATGCCTGACTTTACGGGTTAACAGCTGCGAGGACTTTTTGTGTCTAGTTAATGCTAGAGTAAAATTTAAGGTGAAATTTCCCTTCGTACCCTCTCTCTGCTGGTAGCCTCCTTTTTTTCTGGTCCTTTTCTCTGGTAGCCTGCTGCCTTTTCCTCAGTGCTCCCATGCTCTCTCTGATCCCCTCTGCCTCCGTTTTTGTACGAGTTCTCTGAAAGTGCATGTTACCGGAAGGCTTCTCTTCAACTAGCCCTTTAAACAGATGTCGCCAAGTTCTGAGTTAGACTTGAAAATGCAGTGGTTGAAACGGCCAAATAGTTCTGTGTTTGGGAATAATAATAAAAAAAATTCTTGCAGCCAGTGAGATATGAAAGCTAATCCTTTTTTTTTTTTTCTCCTCCAATAGCTGGACTACTTAGGGATTTACTTAAGTTTCATTATTCATTATCGCGTGGAGGTAGAGCATGGTTTTAGGAGGATCAGCACACAAGAGCAAATGTGAAGGTGGAAAAAGAAATGCTGTGAAATGCATGAAGAAAATACTGAAAAAAGATAGGAACAGCTGTCTATGAGACTATTAAATACCTAAACAAATATTCACAGCTGTTAAAAAAGAACTCTGAAATCTAGAACTGTAGGGACTAGGGCTGAAGGGTATAAAAGCAGAAATAATTGGAAAGGGCAAAAATATTTTACTTTCCAGTAATTTTGAAAGGAATAATAGTAACAAAAAATTAAATCCTTGTTTAAAAATGGCATTGAATCAGTAAAAGAAATTTCCTGGGGAAAAGGTAGTGAATTTCCAGAAAGTCCAGGATGTTTACTGAGTATCAGTGACCAGCATGCATTCTCACTTGTTGGATTGCTATAATGAGTTCACGGAGCAGAAAAATGTTTTGCTTCCTACATTAGGAGTACACTTAAGGGATTCTGTATAGCTTCAGCATTTGCTAAATACTGATTGGTGAACTCGTGTTTAGACAGGATTATTTTTTGCGAGAGAATTGTATTTTTTAGCTGGCTACTTCTTTGGGCTTGTTCTCCAGACACGGACTCTATGCAAGTGAAGGGACCCCTGCATTGTAGGTGACCGTGATGGGAGGAGTGCATGTTATTCTTATTCTTATTTTGGTCCAGATTTCTTCTGTGATCTTAGTCAAGCAAATCCAATTAAGTTTGAGCGTTTAATATGAATGTGATGCTTAACTCAAGAATCTGAACACTTTTTGCAGGTGGCCAGTGAGGATGCTAGAAAGCTTGGTTTGCAAACGCAGGCAGAATAAAATCAGGCAGAAAGAGATCAGTGCCCCTCATCTCCGCGGCAATTAGAGCTGGACTAACCGTGGGGCAGCAGCTAATGTACCCAATGGAAATCAGTGCTGATTTCCTTAATACAAGCTAGTATGCAATGTAACGTCTGACCCTTCCCTGTTGCAGGGGTGAGATCTGTGAGATGGAGGAGCAGCAAACAAGCTGCAGATGGTGGAGAATTGCCAGTGGAGGCCATCCTGCTCGTGAGCCAGAGTTCTGCTCTACAGGTACCGCATTTAGAAAAAATGGGTCTGCATCTCCCTTATCTTAGTGCATTTACCCAATGGGAAAAAAGATAATCATTGTAATATGTGAAGTGCTTTGAAGTCTTTTCTGACCTAGTGGATCAGAGTGTTTAGTACCTATTCCTGTGATGGGTCTCTGATACTTAAGGATGCAGTGCTGAGTCAGAAGAATCAATTTGTTGCTTCTGTGAGGGCCATATTTCATCCTCCCTGATTGAAATGATCGAAGATGCAGAGGCGGCTCTCTGCTTCCGAGTAAACACTCCTTTTATGTTCCTTTAACACAAATACCTGACACTAAGCAGGGATGCACAAAAGGAAGTCAGGCTGCAGGCTTTTTCCTGAAGTAGGTGTTTTGTGATGGATTAATGGTGAATCTTGATGCATTATTTATCGGATAATAAGTGTGATAATTGTTCTTATTTATCATGAGTCTAGCTCAGCTCATTCTCCTGTCATTCCTTCAGTCAAGCTGCCCCTAGGGAATTCGCCAGATAAAAAATGGTCAAAAGGTCATTTCAACAATTTTTAGTCATAATGGCATGCTGATTACCTCCTAATTGAAAAGTGTAAACTACAGACAGTGTAAGTAATGCAAGTGACCCTGTCCTCACAGCATAATGTGGAGAATTGCTGTGCATCTCACAGCCAGCTGCTGAGAATGGGGGGGAAAAAACCAACAAACATTTTCCTTAACGTAGGAAAGTGATATGGATGTGTAGTTATAACACTGTGGAAGCAGTGCAGATGTGTCTGGGGTTTAACTGTGGCGTGCGTGTTAGCACAGCCCTTTGGATATCAGTCAGAAGTCTAGCTCTCTTTGATGAGAGGATGTGAAGATAATTACTGCAGTTTTGCTGCCTCTGTATTTATACTTCTTGTCATAAGGAAGTGCAAAAGGGTCACGTGCAGAGCAAGATCGTGACTATAAGAGTGGAAGAAAAAAGCAGAATCTGTATTTTCAAAAAATAATTTCACAAAAAGCACAAGTTACAACGCAGGAAACTCACTGATTTTATTCTTTTATATCTCTAAAGTACTCTAGCAGTGTCATGTTAATACAAAATTGTCAAGTACTGCCAAGAACAAATATAATATTGGCATCACTTGGTTCTACAGTTTCTCCTTAGAGCCCACACTAACTATGCGTTATCTTCTTCTACTAGATGATTTTTTCCCCCCAAATTCTGATCACGTATTCTTCATACACCTATGTCTTGTCAACCCCACAATTCTGCATGTGGGATTTGTCTGACTAGAGTCTGCAAACATCCAGATTTTACATTGCAACTGCGTAATCATTAGTGCGTAGCTTACATTATTTCACCTCCCAACCTCCCAAATAAAATTAGTATTAAAAGAAGTGAAAAAGATGTCTCTCTATATAGCTTGCGTTGGTACAAAAGGAATGACAAACTGCTGAAAGCATTTCTGAGCAGCAGCTAGAGCAGCACACCTGTGGTTCCCATTCTGCTGTGTTCCTCCTGGAAATACTATTGGGCTGCTGGCCAATCTTCATTCCACTGAACTAATAACTTCACATTCTCATACCAAAGTGATCTTCTCTGGAAGCCTGGGAAATATTGTGAGCATACCAAAACTCAGATTTAAGTCATGCTAATGCCAGAGCATGACTTCAGGACAGGACATGAGCTATACCCTGTTGTTCACGAAGCAAAGTTCCTGAGATAAGCTATTAGGATGCACTATGCCTGTTGTCTTCTCCACTGGTTATTCACTGAGGTACATTCCCTCTTTACAAATTCTAGAAGAGCTTCAAGTTACCCACGCTAGGGAGAATGGATGATTTAATGCATTTGATGACTTCTGTTTCTGTTTAGAATAGGTGTGAGTAAATATTGTCTAAGCAGCATAAAGCAGCTGTTCCACACTGTGGGTTTTTTATTACTCTTCATAAGCAGTGCCTTGTACACTGCAGATTTGGGAGGAATTTAATTTTATTGGCTTTACGCATGTAGGAAGTAGTTGTCTACATTTGAGTTAATTTGCCTAGCCAAGAGAAAAAGGTGCTCTTTGCCCAACATGAGATGCCTGCTTCAGTATGAGTTTAATTTTGCCCTAGAAGTGTCAGTTTAATTTTCATTGATTATAAAAGAACCAGAGACAACCAAGTCAGACAAAAATGTTTACATTTGATCCCATGAGTCTCAGTCTTTCAGTCCAAGCGAAGTGCATCATAGAGAAAAGTGACTATGAAATTTAGGCTACTTCTATCCATACTTTCCTATTTTTCCAGGAAAAAAAAATGAAGTTATTTGACTAAAGGAACTCCTTGTTTCAGATGCAGAGGTTGTTCAAGGTAAGTTATGCTTCTGCACAAGCAATGCAGTTCAGTCCTTTTTAACTGCTAGTTTTATTTTTTTGCAAAGCTTTACAATGATAACACCTTTCAAAAAAAAATCCACGAAGACAAAACCCACAATGCTCTGTCAGGAAGGGGAAATGGTTGAACAGTGCCAGGTCTGTGTAACAGCTGCCAGGTGTGGTCAGAACCACAAATACTCTGGTCAACCTTAGCAACTGTTTACTCTTGAGAAGCAGTATCTGACCTTGTCTGCTGGTAGTTCGTTGCAAAGAGGAAATACAACAGGCAAGCCAAAAGAACAGTAGAGATTACTGACATGATTTAAAAAATAAAATTATGCTGTTTTTCACAACATGATCTCCGGTATTTTATCATTTGGAGAATATGCCTCAAAGTTTCCTCTTAGCCAAGACTGGTAATATCCAGGGAGAGGACAGTAGCTTCCTTGTGGTGCATTAATTGAAATCTTCACAACAGTGTGCTCTGTCCTCAGATTCCTGGGAGTCTAAGGGGATGTGTTGTGATAGGAGAGCACAAACTCGTACCGCTTTGAATTCACATTTCAGAAAAAGGATGGATGGCATAAGCTGAGTCTGTGCTAAGATATTTTTTTATGAACAGGTTAAAGGATTTTATCAGTAGCCTGTGAAGCTGAAAAGAAAGCATTTTCAAAAGTGAGTACAAATTTGTGTCTTTTCTGAATGTTTTCTGTAGCCTAACTTGCAGAATCTCTTTTCTTTACAGGTTTTTGAGGTGGCATCTAATCTGTTTTAGGAATGAACTTCGTATTTACAGCTACATCATTCTGAGAATAAATGCACCTGTTTTGCTGACTCTCAGTTAAGTTGAACAATAACACCTGTTAACCTTAATGTGCCTTTTCCTTATCGGTATTACTGAAGAGTCTTGTAGGCTAACTTTGGTAGAAATCAAGCTTTCTACTTGAAAATGCAAAATGTCTATTTACTGTATTTTTCTTAAAAAGCATATATCTAGAAACTTCATAATTGAAGAAGCTCTGAGGAACTGCAGCTGTTAAAGTGTCTTTATAGCTTAATCTATTTCACATTTTAGTATTTTATTAGTGCTTCTTGAGCATGCTGATTAAAATACACACACCAATTCATTTCCCATACATGTTATTAAGTAAGTCAAATCAGCACTTTTTCACATTATCGCTTTAGTGCTGTTATATTGATACAATTCATTTACCCTTGCTCTTCCTTACTAAGCAGTAATGGACCTTAAAAAAGAAAAATAAAAGGTCTGGGACATAACCCTGCAAGAATCCCCAGGCCTGTGGGCAGAGCTCTGTAAATTTTCACAGCTCCGTTGCCTTCAAATGGCTAAATGTTAGTGCCTCCCACAGCTGAAGGTTATCTGCCTGCTGGGAAATACCCCAGAGCTTTTCTTTCCGGTGGCTTATTCTCTGCAACAAATGTAATAGCAGCCGTAAGGACCACATCCAGCTGACCTAAATTTGGTAGTGCCTATTCAGTCATTGCTTGACCGAGCTTGGGTGATGCACCCACTTCTTAGGGTGAAGGTATGTTAGTGGTTTGTATCTGAAAGCAGGGACTCCTCTTGTTGCGGGGTTCACTGGCGGCGACTGGTAGCCCAAATTCAGGGTGTGACTTGGAATTGTGCTTTAGGAGCTCTTTTAAGATGCCTCTGCTATTCCTTAGTGGAGATTAGTGGTACCAGCTGATGTAAGCAAAACTGGTCTGTGAGGAAAAAGCTGCACTTTTGGAACAGGTCGTGTGACTCAGTGGAGAGTCATGCAGAATGAGGAAAATAGATGTCGTCCTTTGTTGGGGTGTAAATGTTTCCCAGTATTCACTGCTAAGCAGCTGCATTGTAATAGCGGTTGTTGGATCCCTTGAGTTTCAGAAAAACCTGGATTATTACCAGATAATACCCTTTATCTCTGATCCAAGTTCAAAGGCATGCCCTTCTATTTTTTGTCTCTTGAAAAGTTAATGATATCTCTCTGTGAAAGAACTATGCGAGCCGAGCAAGAGAGATGTATTCATGCGAGCTGGAAACGTAAGGAACAATGCCCTCTCAAAGGGAGATGTGTTGCTAATGCATCTATTATCCTGCTTCACTTACCTACTGTAGCTCATGCCTGGGCTCAGAGAGAGCCCAACGCTGCAGACCATGGACAGCTGTAAGCGCACAGCCCCTATGAAACCTTTCCTTTTTTATCTTACAAACATTAAAGGTAATATAAAGGTGACCTTCAAACTTGGGTTTAACGCTGAAGTAATTTTCAAGCTATTTGGTTTTAAAACAGTCTCTCAGACTGATCTGCCCTTTCTGTTGTTTGTTAGTTCTTCAGGGGCTTACGAATGGGGTTGAAGATCTGTGTGGTGTGCAGAAAAGCCTCTGGACCATGCCTCCATGGGAGGGATTTGGCTTCTCTCATGTGTGTTTGGTCTGAGAGAAGGAGGCACGAATGAACTACAAAAAGGACTTGAAATTGGAGCTGATGTGGGCCTGGGTGCAGCTGTAGGGAGTGTGAAGGGTTGCGTATTAATGCTGAGAATCAACTGCCATGCCTGGGTCTTTGTTTGCAGAGGATGCGTTTTCTCGAGTCTTGCATAACAGGCAACCTCAAATCCCAGTTTCTTGGGTTTTGTGTGCATTTTCAGAAACATGCTGCCAGAGTACCAGTTTAGTATATTTACAGTAGTCAGCTCAAACTAAGGAAGCGTAAATGCATGATGTGAATGCAAGTTCAGTGTGATAGACTTGTAACTTCTAGAAAACCCAGAGACTGGTGTGCGTCAAGCAGATCGTTTGGCGCTGTGAGCTCCTGCTCTGGATAACTGAGAGATTTTTGAGGATCAGGAGGAATTTCTAAACAAGGTTTGGTTTTGATCACATTCAGTTCTGGGTCTTCAGAGTGTCCTTTTAAGCTGCTCTCCCTCTCATCTCCAAACCCTGCTTCAAGTCCTCAGAGTCCCCCACCAAAGGGTGGCTGGCATTTCAAGCCAGGCTGTTTCATCTTGATGCTAATCAGCTTCACCTCCTCCCTGTGAGATAGGCAGAAACATGTCTTGGTGAAAAAAAATGTGTGTTGTTTTGATAACTAAGACTTGCAAACAAAAATGGGGTTCTGTAAGGCAGAATTGTAATTTTGCATATAAACATCTGCAGTCAAATCATCTTTTGGTGTCTGTTTGCATAGTGCTGTAAGGGAAGGAGTGTTCTCTAGCTATCATCCTAGGTGGGACCAATGTGAGACAGTTCAGACTGGGAGAGACAAGCTTATCCAAGTGGTTGCTCTGCACCCATTGAATGGATAGGGAGGACTGTCCCTTTCCCTGTGCATTTTGTAGCTCTTTTTTCCTTTTGCTGTTCTCAGTAAGAAGTAGGGTAAATCCTGCTGACTTCTGGCATTGCCTGGCTCGCTCTCTGCTGTACCATAGCCTCCTGCTGCTCTGGAGGGGTACTGGTGGCCACGCTCCTGGCAGAGCTCTGCACCGAGCACTCCTTACTGCTGCAAGAGCTCAGCTCCACTAAAGGGGGCTTTGACTTGGCTTGTTCCTGCTGGCTTCTGCTGCTGAATCCAGTGGACCCAGGATTCCACTCATGATTGGCGCTTCCTTTAAGGTTGTGTTAGATCATGTTTGACACTGTTGTAGGTGTATCAGACAAATTGCAAAGAACAGGAAGTTCCTTGTATCATTTTAAATAGTGCAGTAAGTCAGAAGAAAATGTACATTTACTGTATTTAATGAGAAGCCTGGCAGATGAGTTGAGGATCTTGTGAGATTTCCTCCTGTGCTGTATAGTCAGCTGGTAAGTGGGGACCATAGCTGTTAGACGTGGGCTGTTGGAGAGACTGATAGCAAATACCAGGGGAAAGTGTGCTGATTTGTCACTAGAGAGCTTCTATTTATCTGGCATTATCTTAAAAAAAAAAAAAAAAAAAAAAAAAATTCTTCTCAGTACTTTTCTGCCAGTCTTGGTGAGGAAGGTTTTCTTCTTAAACATAACGTTACATGCATACAGACCAACTAATGAGAAGAAAAGCAGTCCTCAGCTGTACAGATGGGAAATGATCTTGTGCTGAGTTGCTTGCAGATGGATTTGCACTTCCTGGTGGCACTCCATCAACATAACTATTAAACTTCACCTGGATTTAGCTTTCACTACTTTATGTATGGAAACTGCTTCTGCGGGCTTTGACCTAGGGACCAATCACTGGACTTGCTTTTTTGTTGTTGGAGCAGTCATATTTAGCTGAAAGACTACTGATTTCTCAGCGGGATCTGCGAAGGTCTGTGTAAATCTCAGAATGCCACCTGACTGTAGAAACAGGTTTCTGTGCTTATCACAGAAGAACTTTATTTCAGCCCACATTCTTTTGCAGTACGCTTAGATTGAGCTTAATCTTTACTAATCTAGTGAGGGTTTCAGCGGAGAAAGCAGGAGGGAAACTTAATTGATTCTCTTTAAATGAGCTTAGTAGTAACTAGCAGTGCAGCTGATAGATTCAGTTGCTTCAAGTGCCAGAGAGCTTTACGTTCTGGTGATGGTATGGAGTTTTTCTAGATGTTGTCTTCTTTAAGGTTCTTGTTTGCTACCTCAAGGAGGTGTGTAAAGAGAGAACAGCCTCAAAATTGCTGAAGGCCAGTGCCAGAAGTTAATGTCTTCCAGCACAAACCATTGGTAATTACTGTCAAAAAGGAAGGAGGACCAGGGCAAAGAAGTGCACCTGCCTCTCATGAAAAGTATGCTGCTCTGCAGTGAGAAGATAAAAGAAATACTGACTTTTGTGCTCCTGCATTAAATGTGCACCAGAACCAGGAGAATTCAAGTCTTGGGGGATGTGTGATTTAAAATAACCAAGTTCAGACGTGTCTGGCTAACAGTATTGCTTTCATAACTGATGGTGCATGCTTCTTTGCTTTCCTGTGCTTAGAAACTGTTGTAAAAATTTGGCACTTGTTTTTAAAACCACAGTTGGCTGTGCTCGAGAAAGTTTTCCTCATCTTTTCCTGCAAAAGATGAAGAAAAAAGACACCTCAGACAGGACAAAAACAAAACAAAACAAAAACCAACACACAGCAACAAACCAAACAAAAAAAATACACAAGAGAAAAACAGCAAGAAACCAAATTGCTGAATTGAGAGTATGGAAGAAATATATCAGTAGGTAGCATGCAATTGCTTAAGTGGCATTGAGTTGAGTGTTGGTCCTATAAGTGCCAACATCCCACTGATAGTATCTACTTTTTTGTTAGGCATGTTTGTGTACATGCCTTCTATATAATCTTAAGTCTTTTCAGTGCTGTCATTTTCTCCCGTTCATCCCCTGCATAAACTGCCTGTGGCTTTGGCACTAACAGCAGTGTAAGTTAATCAAATTCCACAAAATTTCCCCCTAATGTGTGATATTTCGATTCAGAGCAGGCTTTAGGGTAGGAGAGATTGATATGGCACGTGTACATTTTCAGGGAAAGAAGGGAGAAAACCAGGACAGAACTGATAAGTAACCCGGCTAACCTCCCTCCCTGTATACAACCCTTGCTTTTTTCTTCAATACAGCCTCTTTCAAAGCAATCTCAGTCTTTCATCAAAGTGCTTTCCAGTGCACTCCCAATGGGTTTACATAAATCTCACTGTTCTTGCTCTTTTTTTTCTTTCACAGCCTCCACAAGTCCTTGTGTTTCCATTTCTTTAAAACTTTTATCCTCAGGTTGCTACTGATGGCAATACGGATTACCTATCAGCACCTCCAAATATTCCACAAAGCCCTTGCCTGTTCTCACCCTGCAGTGCTTACAGGCACAGTTGTGATGAAAGAAACGTGAAAGGCACTGTTAGGCAGTCCTGAACCAGGTTGAGTGCATTCCCCCTCTTACAGCTTATTGCTTTCTGGATGTTTCTTTTGACCAGTCATCAATCATTGTGGTGGTAACTCTGAAGCGATTCCTGAAATATCTGTTCCTCTGATAAAAGTTAACAATAGCTCATACAGTGTGAGAAAAGAACGGCACGTTGGGTTTCAAGTTAAACAAGTACTTTGTTCTGACTCTGGTTTTCTTTTCTTTTTTTTCTCCCTTTTTTAAAAGTAAAAGATTTTCTTCAGCAGAACCCCACTAGTTAGCCTGAGAGACCACTATGTGCATAAGTATCAATTAGAAGCAGCAGAGAAACAGGTCTGCAGGCAAATGGAGATGCGTATGGTCTGATAGATAAGAGCTCCAGGGAATGGGAGAGAAGAGTGAGACACCAGCTTAGAGCTTCCTTTCAGTCTCCAAAGTTTACCTTTTCTGGGAAGGTTTTTACAGGGTGCTTCAGCTTTGGAAGCCTGGTAAGCTCACCAGCAGAGGCAGAGCATTGCCTGGCTGGTGAAACAGGCCCTCAAACTGGGGGTTTAATCCGTCAAAAGTCAAAGAAGGGTGAAGAGCTCCATGCAGCCCCTTCCAGGGGCTCAGATGCACTTTGTGAGAGGCACGCAAGTGCCTCTGCCTGACCCTATGCTATTGCATCAAGGGTGGTGGGGAGGCTGATACTGCAGGACAAGACAGTAATTTGTGTGGCCTTAGGTTTCTGGGCTACGAACCTACATGTTCACTTAAACATTCTCTCTCTGTTTGAGTTGTATTTAATTTTTATGGGCTGGGAGTTAGAAACGAGTAAAAATAACTCCTGTCTTTATCCTGCTTCTGCACTGATAGTGTTCTTCCCAGAGCTTTGATTTGCTTCTTTCCTTTGCTTGGGTTATTTCCATTTTAAGGCCTTGTACACTTAGAAGTGAATCACCCTTGTAATTGAACTGCAAGCTGTGAGCTTTTCTCCGTTCTTTGATTAATCTGGTCCATTGATCAGAAGCATTTTTGGGAAACTCTGGAAATTTCTGAGTCACTCTTGGAGTTTAAGATATTCCTGTGCTTTTGATTAACTTGAATAAAAGAGCCCTAGCAGGATTGACACATTCTTTTGCCCCAGTATTGACGCTGACAGTTCATTCTTGTCTATCAGCTCCACTCTTTGCAGAGAACTTGCAAATGAAGACATTTTTCTCACTAGTGGATAGAAAGGCAATAGAAAGGGGTCCAGATTAGTCAGACTTCAGTGGCTATCTGCAGCAAAAGGCAGAAAGTTCAACAACCAGTGGGGAAGTGAGAAAACTGATTTTTTTCAGATGCCAAAGGAACCACTCATCCATCCTTAACTTTGAGAGTAAAATACATCTCTGCTGTAAATATTGAGTTAGCCACAAGTTTAGGAGAGGCAACTCAGTGGATTGGCATTGCATAAACACTTCGAATAGAGCCCACAGTAACTTGTTGAAAGAATTACTAGGTTTTGTAGTTCTTTAAAAGTTCCAACTATCTCTTTTTTTGTTGGAAATGTTTCATTTACCTTCTTCCATTTTGTTTGTCAGGAGAGTTCTTCAGATGTTGCAGATCCTGTTGTGGTAGCTGTCAGTATAAAAAAGCTTAGGTAGAAAGGCTTAGTCTGCTAGTAATTCGTTGTAGTAGAGCTTAAGCTGATAATGGATCTGATATCAAAATGAGCAGGACAAAAACGGGCTTAAATTGCAGTAGGGAAAATTTTGATAAAATTAGGAAAAATTTCTCAAAAATAATGGTGGTAAAACCACTGGAAAATAATGCCACGGACTCTTTCTTGCTGGAGGCATTGAGGAAGAGTCTTGAGAAACATCTGTGTGGAATAACAGAGGTGTAGTGGAGGCCTCTTTGGGGCAGTAGGTTGGAGTCAATACCCCTTGGTCCCTTCCAGCACTGTGACTCTGTGACTGACAGAAGCTCCTGTCGCGTGAAAGTTGTGAGCCTGATGCAAGTTTCCTTGGCTGAAGCAGAAGAAAGGCGAAAAGGTGCTAAGACTTGTTTTGTGTGCCTTCTTGTCTGCTGCAATGCGCTGACAGTATTTCGTGCATTAAGCATGATGAATAGGAAAGACAGATACAGAAGTCTTAATTCTGGATTCATTTGAGGTAACCACAAGGTCAGCTGAGTTCAAGAAATCTTTGGACAGTGCTCTCAGAAATGTGGTTTGAATTTTTGGAGGTCCTGCGTGGAGCCAGGAAGTGAAGTTCGTGATCCTGGTGGGTCTCTTTCAGCTCAGGGTATTCTGTGAATTTAATATACTGTACCTCACCTGGCGTTTTAGTAGCTTTAGCTAAATGCAGTGCTCTAGATTGTAAGGTAGTGCATATTTTTATTTGCCCAATTCCAGGCACAAACAATAAGGTATTTGTGATTTCATGCTCAAAAGTGAGAAGCTGGAGATAACTGCAGTCATTTCTGGGAACTCTTGGATGGCAGTGCCAAATGCTGTGCTTACATTGGAACAGAAGATAAATACAGTTCCTTGCTACATTTTGCAGATTATTTTGGGTGATGAGCTGTGAGAGATGAGTAAATGATTGTCACTGATTAACTCAATTCAGAGTGCTATAGAAGCAATACCCATTGCCCTGGAAAAGACAGCGCTTAGAGTGCCCTGCAGTGCTGGAAAGGGGCCCTGTTCCTGCTTTCTGTGCTTATCTGATAACACAGAGTTGCAGTATAGGTCCACATCTACTACTGCATCTACTCAAGGATGGCTTCATGGAGGACAGTGGTCAGGTTTATGGGCAGGGTAAAACTTGAACATCTTCCCTTGTGACACTGGGCCACGAGTCTGTGAGGCCTGTACTTCTAAGTCTCCTGATGCATTTGCAGCTCTCTCTTCCCTCAGCTGAACAACCACCACCATCTACCAAATGATAGGCTTTGTTCAGAACTGGGGCAGAAGAGATTGTGTGTGTGTTGGTCTCCATGGGGACACCTCTCAAGTCTCATTACTCATTTTTTGGATATCTGGTATCAGAACTGGAGATACGATTCTTGACATCACTAACACCTAGTATGTCGTTGTGGTTCTAGCATTAAAACAGCCCGTATTAGTCTGTTATTTCTCGTTTTCCTGCGTTTCTGCTGCTTGCTTATTGCTTTTTGCTGGCCAGGCTAGTTCAGTAACTGCTTGCAACATGCTTGTTTCAGTGGTTAAAGATTTATTTCTTTTAAAGACAACTCTTTTTACAATGTTCTTTTTCTTCAGGAACACATCCAGGTAGTGCAGACAAATACTAATTGATTGATTGTATCTTCAAGGCTGAGAGAACTGAATTACTGGATTAATTTGGCTCTCTAAATGGTACTGTGGGCCTTGTACAGTATCTCATCAGCAGGCAAAGCCGTTTCTCCTGCATCTTACAACTTCAGATAAGGGTCAGGCTTTCTGTTTATACTGTTTACGCTCTTTCTGAGCTTCAGATTTACCACTGCTGTAAACAGAATTTACTCAGTGTCCCCAATGGAGCAGTGTCTAGTAGAGGTTAATCCACAGGTGAACATCCTCTGCAGTATGTTTGCAGCAGCACAGATCTTATGGATTTCCGCTTTCCTCCTTGTCTGTGGTGCTCCCGCTTTAAATGATGAGAAAGGAGTTTAAACCTGTGCAGAAAATGGAATCCTTGCTGAGGGCACAGTGGATCATGCAATTTATGGGACAAATCCGTCCCAGGCTTGTAAAGCTTGGGAGCTGCCTGCTAGAAAGACCCCATCCTTATGGGGTGTTGCAGCAGTTGAGTCAGCGGGTAGAGCTGAACCTGGAAGTCTGTAGGACTGATGAAACAGAGGAATGCTAAGAAGCAGCCATTCATACACGACCTTACAGCTTAAGACAAATGTTTCAGCACCATCTATTTGAATAAAAGTTCAGTTTTGTATTAGATTAGGTTTTACCAGCATCACCAGGTTTTACTAAATGATTTGTGGAAGCTTGGCAGAGGAAAATATTAAGATGTACACAAGTAATCACTAATTTACAGGCTGTGCTTTCTGTGGGTTTGCAATTTGTGAGATGATTAGAGCCAAAGTGTATGTTAGTCTATTAAATAGGCAAAATAATTAAAAGAAATGAATTACGGCCTGGGTAGATTACCTTGCCACTGGGTCTTTTTACATTACTTCTGTAATGAAGTTTTGTCAGCTGTACTTCTTGTATTGTATTTCTTCCACTACATTTGCCTGAAAGCCTGTCCTAGAACAAGAGAGGCACAGTGTTTGCTTTTCATGTAAGAAATGTTTTGCTTTTAAATGGAATTTTCAAGAATTGTAATATTGTTTGTGGAAAAAGGAGCTATTGTTTCCTTAAACAAAGCATCATTTCTTTTAGACAGCTCTAGGTTTAGCACCTAGGTGCCAGGAAACAAAGGAAAGGTCTCTGCAGTCTGTTACTCATTATGTCTTACTATTAACCAAAGTTAGGCATCTCTTTTAAGTACTGTCTCTTCCTCAAGAGAAACTGAAGAGGAGAAGCACCTGAAATGCTCAGTCCGTCTGAAGAGAGCTTTCTAAGATGAAATGACTTCTAAGACGCAATTTGCTATTGGAACCATCTTTTTCCAGTGACTACAGACAGAGCTCAGATAGTTGATTAAAAGTAAATGCCATTTAAATGGTTAAGTGGATAAATGCAATGCTCATTATGAAAGTTCTCTGTTCTGGGAAAGTTGAAATAAACAATCATTTTATTTAAACTTGATAAGAGATTGTGAGTTCTGAGCAAAATCAAACTGAGACATTTGCTTGAAATGGTCCATGGAAATACTTCTGCACTGTGTCCTTTTCCAGAGTAACATGAGCTTTCCCTGGTCCAGTATTTGAGACGGAGCTTGGGAAATGTGAGTTGGAATCGGGAATGAAGGAAATAATCCGGGTAGTCTTCTTTAAAAATAAAACATTGAAGTAGCATGGGGGGGGGGGAGGCACTTGTATTGGATCTTCTGTGTCTTAGTGGTGGAAAACTAAAACATGCCGTGGAAAGTGGCTCTGGGTTTAAAAGCAAAAGCCTTGGTTTTCTGTCATAGTGAGTTAGAAAATGGTTTTTTTAGTCTGCCTCACAATTGAGACTTGGAGTTTCTCGAATACAAATGCTGTGGTTTGTGTTTGGTTTTAAGGTATAAATTTTCAGGCTTGTGTGACTGACTTGTAATTCAAGGAGTTTGCAAGGAAAGAGCAAGGCTCGGCAATGCCCATCTGTGTGGAAAAATGACAAGCTCTGAGCTGCAGGTCTGCAGGTTTTGTTTGTCTCTCTTCCTTAGTCTGTAGCTTGAGAAGAGAGTGATGGCTCTGGGTGCATGTCGCCCCACCAGCCTCTGTTAAGGAAGGGACTTGCTGGTGAGCTGCTCTGGGCTGGTCTTGAGGACACCAGTTACTGTGCAGGCACTGACTGATTCAGGCAGCAGGCTGGAGATCAAGGGGAAGAGTGTACCCCTCCTGCAAGAAACTTACGTACTTAATTAGGAGTATGGAGAAAACAAGGCTGCTCTGTAGCCTGCTACATTTGCAGCAAATTGGGCTAGCAGTTCTTCCCAGCTTCCATCCTTCTGTGAGGTACTTCTTTGTTAGCAGGGGCGCTGTGTCCATGGCGCACAAGAAGAGAAGTGCCATCGTGCTGCTCTGTGACCATTGTGCTTATGACAGATGTGTCAGAAAGCATGTCTGCAGTAAATGTGAACTCCAGACAACTTAATTAAAGAAACAAAAGACAAAGAAATGCCAGCATCTGGGCAGTCTGATGCTCAGCCTTAGTGGAGCTCACGGGTGTTGGATCTTCTGTTCGAAGTAATTGCATAAGCAGACTTCATCATCTCCTCCTCAAGCAGGTCCTATAAAAGTAGTGTAGATGAGTGAAGTATTGAAAGGTGGCAGGCATATGACTTTCCATCTCTCTTTTTTTTTTCTTTTTTCCTTTTGGTAATGAATAGGGGTGTTGTCAGCTGCCTGCATTGTGTTCGTCACTGTCAGGGCTGGCAGTGTAACAGATAAGTGGATGGATTCAAGGCCACCCAGGGAATGGAGCCTGACAGGACCTCATTCATCACTTCCATTTCAGAGGTCTCTGTGGAAGAGCTGGCATCAAAGAAGTAATCAAGGCTCACAAGACCATGGGGGGGCATGGGAGGAGTGCTCTGCATTGCAAACAAACTGAGCTGTCAAATCTGTTTTGTAAATGAAGTGTTTTTCTGGAGACTGTGTTTATAACCGTCACCCTAAGCGTACTCCTCATAATATACAACTACCATGGGAGCCTGGGGCCACAACCTGGGCTTCTCCCAGCCTCCAAATAAAAAATTGTGATTGCAGGGAGAAGTCAAAAGGTGTACGTGGGGAGGTGGGGACATTTAAGATATGGCTCATCCTAGCGGGTTGTTTCATCAGGTAGCCTCTCCATCTTCAGCTCTGCTCTTGGCACCCCAGCTCCATTCATCTCGAGTAATTGGCCCGCTAAGTTTGATGCCTTGCCTGTTGCAGATGAGACACGTGGTGCAATTTGCCACTGGCTATGCGAACTTTGTGACAGCAAATGAGCCTGCTCTAAAGATTAAAAAAAAAAAAAATCCTGTTAATATGGACCTAGGGGACAAAGGAGAAAGCATTTGCTAGCAGTGTGAGGTTTGTATCGATAGCTCTTGTGTATGAAATCATGCCAAAAGCTTTAGGTTTCTAGAAAAAGAGCAGGTGAGCACTGTGCTCAGCTGGATGGCTGCTCAGCTGTCAGTCTCTTTTGACAGGCAGGATATCCAGCTGTCTGTGCATACGGAGTGTAAGGCTGGATGAGCAGGTGAAAGGAAGACATTTGCACTAAAATGTTAAGAGTAATGTTAGCTCATCCTTAATGTTTTCTTCTTCAGTTTTGTTTTTACAGACTCACAGATGATGCCTGGCCAGGTGCACTTGGTTACCTGGCAAGAGGGGCTGTGGATGGGACTGTCACCCACTGACCCTGTGCCTGTTCCCTGCACGCAACCGGCCTTGCTGCTGACCACAGCTGCTTGGTTTAGGGGCAGAGTTTATTTGGGTGTGACAATCTGAGCACACCCACATTACCTGATTTGGCACACAGGGTCTAGGCTTGTCCTTGATCCCTCAGGTTACCAGACTCCCATTAACTGTGAGCAGTTTAACATGAACTTACGTGCTTTGGACTGGCAGAGTAGAAACTTCCTATTGGATTACCATCTTTCTTACTAAACACTTTAAAACACTCACTGTGACTTATGCTACTTGGAAGTTACATACATGTATGTGCTAAGAATACCTTTACGTAATGCATTAGATATTTTCTTTTAAGTTGCCAAGCTTGCTTCTGAGACCTAAGCTCTCTTGAGGCAGCAAAAGCTTAGTAAGTTCTGGAAATAATACTGATTGAATGCAGCTTTAGGTGACAGAAAAAAACAGCCAGAGGTTGTTCAGGGCCTTCCCCTGCTTTGGGAGCCTGGGTTACGGTCAGCGTTCAGTGCCCAAACCAGTCTTAAAAGGCATCCCATGGCAAAACATTTGCCACGATGAGAAGAATTTCATAAAATGGCAATGATCTTCATTTGTATAGCACTTTTCACCCAGGAGGAAAAAATAGTGCTTCACAAAACGATTTTTACAGGCTGCACCAGCACTGAAAAACAAGCTCCTCCCAAATGAAATACACCGACTGCTAAGCAGCAGCACTACTGCATGAATAAAATAATAAAGCTATTTGGAGAGGAGTTAATGACTGCCATTGAGCAAGTCAGTGATTGACAAGCCGTGGTAGGTTTTGCTGAAGGTGATGAGAGTTTGAACTCTTCGGTTTCCAGGAGAACAGAGGATGCAATTCCATATCCCTTTGCAGAGATAGATCTAGAGGGAGCAGCGAGCAAGGTACCAAGGGGCTTCTTGGATGTTGAGAAAATGCAGTTTGATGGCCAGGTAAAAGAAAGAAAGGGGGAGGAGGATGGACAGGTTGCTTACTGTAAGCGTGTCTGGTGTGGCCCTGTCCCCTACTGGCTTCAGCTTCTGTGTCCCCTGGGAGTTTCTGTAGTGGCTGCAGTCAGAGGTGAGTCAGACCAGCTGGGAGCTGGTAGGCTGGGGAAAGTTTGATGGTCCAACCAGATCAGTTGGTTGGTCTGGCCAACTCAATATAAAGGAAGGTAACACTGCACTTGTTGGCAGGAGAGGAGTCATAAAACTTCTCCATAATATGTGCTAGATGGGAGATTTCCTCTGGGAGTTGTTGCAAACTCAGGGCGGGGTGGGGAGGAGGAGTTACTCCACGAGGTGTGTCTGCAAGTCTGGATCTCAGAGCTTTGTCTTTGGCATCTTCTCTACTGGATTGTGTGAATTGTCTTTGTAGACAGAGGTTGAAACAAAGAGTACCTGAGTGCATTCCCAATCCTTGCAGGTAAGGAAATGACCTGACAAGTCCTGGAAGGAGAACTAGGTGCTCGGGCCAAAGGATTCTCAGTGATCTAGCTCAGTAAAATGGCACAAAGGCAACTGAGCTATGGAATCTGAGAAGACTAAATTACTGTGGAAAGTGTTATGCATTTATACCTTTCACAGCTCTCTACAACTTACCCTTCGCATGTATTTTAGGACTGGCACTCTCAGGGATGAGTCATCCTCCATTCCTGGGTAGTGGAAAGATTCCTCAGTGCAGGGAAGAGTCTGTTCCTGACCAAACTTCCAAGAGAACCTGACCTGTTTCCCACAGGTAAAATCATAAAGTCATTTGTCTTTAATAATTCTGATTAAACAGAAACTTCAGCAGTCAGATTGTGAGGATTTAGAAAGCTTTAACAACATACAGAATGGTGATTATGAACCACTTGCAAAGTTCAGGTATATTTGGATTTGCTTCTAAAAGTCAAGAGAGTGCAGACCTGACGCTGCAATTTAGGATCGTCTTTTGTTTACAGATGTATTTATTACTGGCATAAAAACCTCAGGAATTTCCTATGCCACAGTGGAAGTCTGGGAGAATCACTGTGTGAAGGTCAAAATGACCATTAGAGAAATTTGAAGACAAATTAGAAGCTGAGAGGAAAAAAGGAATTGTGAGGTGTCTTTGTGAAAGACAGAGATTCCTAGTAAGTGTGTTTCTATGATCACTTTGTTAAATGGACGTTTCTGTCTGTACCAGCTATGTATACAGTGATACATGCAGTAAAAAGGTAACTTGCATTGAAGATGCCATAAAAGTTCTTGTTGTCCCTTGCTTCCATTTGCCACGTTAACATGTCTTTTTGCTGTGAATAATCAGGTTCACTGCTCTAGAATGAGTAAGAAATACATGTATTTCATTTTATTTAATACGTATGGTCCTGGACATAGACACAGAATGTGTCAGGCCGTGCAAATCAAGCCAAAATAAATATTGAAACAGCTACCAGAGTTTGTCTGTTTAAAATGAAAGCCATGGAATTTAAAACAGCTAGCCCAATCATGGAGAACATGGAAGCAATATCTGCATTATATAGCAAGAGGCAGTCTTTGAAGGGTGTGAAAGTTCCACAGCAGGTAAGTGCTTCAGCCTTACAGAAATTGAAAACAATACGATATTTTGGCTCAGATAACATACTTGCTTCTCAGCTTATGCAACCAAGAAAACCAAAGTTTCAGTTGCTTTATCAGCATTTGGGAGTTCTGTAAAGAACCTGTCTTCCATTTTAGAATAACTGTTTCCTGAAACGTGCTCTCTAATGCTGAGATCAGCTATGCTTGGATGAAATTTAAACCAAGAGAAAAGGTGAGGACAAAGAATTGCAAATCAGGGATTAACTGCTTTGGCATTTAAAAAACAGGAGGAGGAAAGATGAATCTTTGCTCCTCTTTATTGCAGTAGAGCCTAGAGCTGTGCTTGTACAGAAATAGAAGCACAAAACAGAAAAAGCAAGCTGGCAGGTGGTAGCAACTTGTTACCAAACTGGATTTGATGCTTATGGTATGTGGGGTGGAAGGGAGAAAAGACTGGCTGTTTCTCCTACTATGGAAGGCAGAGCTGATAGTGTTGAAGGTCATGCAGCTTTATAGTCTTTCTTATGAAGTAAGTCATGAGCAAGCAAGTAAAAAAGGACTTTGTATCTTCTTAAGAAAATGGTGCAATCTAATTAGCATAGCTTGTTTTTAATTAATATGTAAGATAATGACAGTGAAAGAAGGCTGAATAGTTTACTGGAGTTCAACTATGCAAAAATGTGTATGATAGTGCAGCCCTTAAAACATCAATAACTTGAAGCAATTCCTTTAGATAAACAGTATGCTGAAGATCTGCAAAATAGGCATGCATGGTAACAGCTGAAGTCCATATTAAGGCATGTTTGCTTTCATCAAAAGGGTATTTTATGTTTTCTAGAATTTACAATTTTTATCTACTGAAGCCAAAGAAAAAGTTGTAGTCCATGAATGATAGCTGCAAAGATGGTACTTTGGTTATAATTCTTGTTCTGACTGTAGCTGAAATGGGCTGATCCTTGCTAGAGTGTCTGACTCAACCAGCCTCAGCTGAAGGAGACAACTCTTGTACGTGGTGATTCTTTGTGGTCTTCAAATGAAATTTCCCCTATCTTTTTCTCAGTGCTGGTGAGCTTCCCATACGTGCTATTGTGTAGTGAGAGAATAGTAGTTCAGCTGTCTTGATTTTAAAGCATGCTGGGAAAAGGGTTAGAGAGTCTGGTGCGAATCCCCTGCAGCTTCCCTCATTAGTGGTGCCTCGACACTATTCCAGCTCCATGACAAAGTGTTTTTTTGCCAGGCAGTGCTGAGGGGGGATCTACAGAACAACATTTCTGACTTCCGTACCAGATGCTACACCACTGCACAAAGATCTCACATGGGCAGAAATGACCTTTAGGGCATGGTGAAGCTCCACTGTCAACAACTCCCCATGTAGCAGCACAAGCTCTGTGCCAGCTAGTAAGCACTGTCAGCGCCTGTGTGTGTCAGCAGAACCTTGTGGTTGTAGGCTAGCCAGCCATAACACTGTGTCAAACCATTTCCTCATTGCCTTTCATTGTTCTTCCTTTATAATGTTAGGATATGGACTGATCTTCCTCCCTCAGATTTGCTTTCACTGTAGACACAGAAGTTGGTTTCCTTTAATCTGTTTTATCTGGTAGCCTGGTAGAGGGAATAGGCTGGACTCTCAGATGGGTGGCAGCGGCCTCTGAATAATGAAAGGACGTGGTTGGACTATTGGTGACTGAGAGGTAAACACAAAAACAAGGTGTCAGTGAGCAGCAGGATTTGTACTTGCTCTCTGCTCTGCTGCCAGCCTGAGCTTTTGGGCCCTCTGTACAGCATTTGAAAGAAACTTCTGGCTGTCTTGATTCATCTTTTAAGAAATGCTTTAAAAAGAGAGAGGAAAGCATTCCTTGCAGAGAGAATGAGGAAGGAAGAGAGGAGAGAGCTGTAAATATAGTGATTATTTTAAAATAAAATGTAATTGTCTTCATGGAGGTGAAAGGATCGCATTCAGTAGAAGATGTGGGGAAGAAAGCTGAGACTAAGCATAATTCAGTGCAGTGCTCCACGTGTTCAAAGTGATAGCCATATCCTCCACTGTTAAGCACCAAGCCTCTGATTTTTTCTTTTTTGTCCCCAAATGTTTATTGCATTATGAAGAAATTAATGCCTAAATAAAGTCCATGCAGCTCTCCTTTCTCTGATAATGTGTTTTCAAGTGCCCAAAGCTGGCAGATCCGGGATGGTGCAAACATAATATAAATAACAGTAGACTCAGTAGCCCAGAACATCAACCACTCTAATAAAAATCATGACAAAAAAGAAAACAAGCAAGCAGTCTGGGGAACTATGAGCGAAAGCAACATAAGGAGGTGCTGTTCTGGTGCAGCAGACTGTTCAGAGAGAAATCTAGGACAGAGAAGAAAAATAAATGGCAATCTCAGTCATGTTGACCTAGGGATCTTGTCACTCGAATATTTCAGGGTCAGCTATTAATTTCTTATGCTGTTGCAAAACCTTGCATCAGTATGCCTTGTACTGGTGTACTGCCAGTTCTTTCTGGTTAACATGGATATGCATTTATAAGTGCCAGGAGAGAAACCCTGATTTCCAAGTTTTATTTCTCTGTTTTTCTATTAAAATTTGTGGTTAGATCCATGTATTACAGAAACATAAATATAGGAACATGGTGAACTGGATCATCAATACATTTCATGGTACCAGTGACATAATAACCCACATGAATTTTGCTCTTGTGGTTTATTATGCTGGTTCCAGGACTGTGGGAAGTATTTATGATCTTCACAATCCAGTGATTATATTTATAATCACTAGAAAGAGTCATTTGTACTTGGTAAGAAGATGATTTTTTTTGTTTCAGATTTATTGTTTTTATTTCTCCAGACTGCACTTTGAGTTTAATGCTGAAGTTCAGAAATTTGTAAGTGGTTTTCTGTCATAGACCCAAATAGGATCCATCTTCCTCTGCAGTGAGCAATTTGTTAGTATCCTGAACAGGTCTGAATGCTCTGGCAGTGGCTGAGCTGGGGGAGGAGGAGTGTTGGTTGGTTTGTTTGATGCAGTCAACGGTGTGTGAAAGAAATATTGCATGCTGAAGGTCACACTGGCAACTCTACATCACATAGCATGAGCAGTGCCATTTGAAATTTTACGTGACAGTTGAAGTTGCCAGAAATAAGAGGCTCCAGAATAGCATTTGTTCAGCGTTATTCTTCAGTTGTCAATGATCTCCCTGCCTATGAAACCCTTTCATGTCTGGCTCTATGCTGGTCTCCCAGCAGGCATGTTGGAGTGGTCATAAGCTTGGAGTGGTTCTAAGCCCCTTGGTGGGCAACTTCTGGCTGTCGCATAATGCTTCTGTTTCCCTGCAGTGATTTAGAACTGGAGCCTAAACGAGATCTGTGAGACTCGGGTGACTTCAGTGGGTTTTGGACTAAATCTTCATCTGTGTAGATCCGCTTTCTCTATTTGAGTGATGTTCTTTAAACAGAGTACACTTAAAACTTAAGTTAGCCTTAGTATTTGACAGTGACCCTGCAGAAAGACTGATGTGAATATTCTCATTTGCTTATGCAGTACATAGGAGGAAGATGTAGTAAATAAGAGGAAAGGTGTTTGTTCTTGGAGGGGAGTCTTATCGTTTGTTGCTGGAGTGGCCACTGCTCTGCTTTCATTCAGTTGGATTTTTGGGAAAGAAATGAAACTCTTTAAGGAGGTTACTCCCTCAAAGTCAACAGTAATAAGTATGTGTGTCAAAAAAATAGGTTACAGGAAAGAGTTGTAATTAAAGGACTAATGGGATGAGGGCCCAACCTCTTTGTTTGAAATCCAGTTTAGTAACCAGTTCTTCACAGGAGAGGAGGTTGCTGACCACACAAGGTTGGAATCCTCTATTTCTAGCTTTTTTTTTAAAAATGCAGAAGCTTCTTTTTACTATGTATAGCTTTGCCATGTCCTATTTTCCAGCTGCACTACTACCTACAGTCTCTGAGAGAAGAGTTTTTTTTTCCAGTTCAGCAGGTGTTCAGGTAGAGGGGTCACGCTTTGATTTTCCTTATATGGACTTAGTTCTTCTTGTCACATTTTGAGCTTGATGACGGGGTTAGTTGCATTCTTGATTAAAAATAAGTACATATTTGTGTAGGCATGAAATGTCTTGGCATTGCCAAAGTGTGTGATGAGAACTGTCAGCTGTTTTTTCTTACTTCTCAAACCAATCTGTTCCTTTGAGCTGGCAGGTAAGAAAGAATGCTGCTCTTCAGAAGCCCGCTCTTCCGAAGTAACAATTAAAAAGTGATTTTGCTGCACTCTATTTGCCTAGTAATTTTGCCTTTGTTAATTCTAAGAGCAAACCCTCTACTGGCATTAGTGATCTTGAACATAAGAAGGATTTATACCAAAATCCCACTTCTTAATCTTATGCAGTCTGAAGTATTTAATGTTTGATGAGGTTTGTTTTCGGAAGTTTGATATCTGTGCTTCTGAGAGTTTAAATAGTGTTGTAGTCCCTTCAAAATCAGGAATTCAGAGAATTAGGTCACAATTCAGTCAGCAACTTTTTTACAGTTCTTATTTTCTTCACCTTGTGCTGTCCTATTTAAATTCCTGTAAAGTAGTTGTGAAAAGCCTTCTCTTTGCTGCTAAAGAGAGGATTTTTTTTACGTTGTAATATCTAAGATACGGAATATCCCAAAATGAAAACACAAGGAAGGTGACGCTTCTTAGTTTTATCACAAGCTAAGCAAGCAAAATTGACCCGTGGTTGGATAAATAGCGCTAACCTCCTCTGCTTTTAATCTTTTCAACTGCTTCTGTAGTAAAACAAACTTAGTTATCCAGAAGTACTACGTTCTCAATAGTGAGAAGAAGGTCTTGCATTTAGCTCTGAGCCCAAGCCCTAAAACACGGGAGTTTCAGCCTACTTCTGTAGCATTATAAAAAATGACAGTAATGAACTGGAAACCTTTCTGACACTGGGGACCTGAACTATTGCTGAGGAAAAGGTGCTGGGAGTGGATCTCTGGGAGGTCGTGTAGCAGGTGGGTTAATCTCCTCGGAAGGGTTTCAGTCTCTTTTTGCAGTCCTCTGTGGGAAGTTTGACCATCTAACTCTTAAGTCAGCAAACTGACCGGTAGTGAGTGCATGATCCTGATCAGCAACTGTTGAAATAGCATAACAAATGCAGTCTTTGCATGAGACTGTTTTTGAGGTTTGAGTCCGAATCTCCTTTGCCCTCTTATTCTGCCTAGTAATCTAAAGAAATTTGGTAAAAAGATTTCTAGCGTCATGCTGATTGCTGGTGTAGATGTCAGCATGTCTCCCAGGAGAGTGGAGAATGAGCTCCTTTCTTTCTTTCTGCCTATTTGGGTCTCTCATTTACTAATTAGCCCAAGCATTCCCTTCACCCTTTTGCACTTAATCTCTTGGTTACTCTTCTGCAGCCCTCCAACCTGAGCCTTTACACTTGTGTAAGATTTTTCCTTATAACTCAGGCTGACCACGCTTTGGGACTGATGGGGCTATTCAGTGCATGCATGCTTAGAGTTGCCTGGAAGGCATTGCATTTGGGATCAGAAAAGTTCCAGAAGGTGTACAAATATTAAGCTAGATAAAGCTAACTATGTCTCCTTAGACACAGAGGAAAGTTTTTTTCAGGAGGAGGTTTTTAGAGACTGCAAAGAGATTCTCATTCAATGAGAATGAGATTAATTGTGAACTTGCCCTATTTAAGTAAGCTGTTTTTAAGAGGACAAAATAATTTGGAGAATAAAGGCATCCTCTCACGTATGCACTGGAGTTAGTGCAACATGAGAGTCTGATCCTACTCAAGTAATACGAAACCAAAGGGCTGCTCTGTGGGTTAGTCTCCAGATGTTAGGCCGTTCTAACACCCATTTTAAAACTAATGAATGAACTAATACTCAGAATCTTAAATCTTCCTTATCTGTTTATTGTGCCAGTTTATCCTCATTTCCAAGCTCAGGCTCATTGCCTCACTCTCTCTCTGACTGAAGCAATCAGTGGTCTGCTTGCAGAAAGACGAGAAAAAGCATGTGCAGGCTGTGCAAAAAGCCCACTGGTTTGCTCAGTCCAGAAAACTTCTGGATTATTTTCCTGCCAGATATTTAACGAAGAAGGAAGCCACACCTTCATTAAACTTTTAATGGTATTCAACATGTGCTCCTCTGATCTTTCCTTCCTTGGATGTCTTTGTGCATTTGCCTTGTTAGCTGTCTCTTCTTATGAATAGTTGATCTGTGAGTAGGTGTGCGACAAAGTTCATTGTAATTACAGTGACTTCATCTTATGACAGGATGCTATCAGAACATTGCTAACACAGGAGTTTAACATCTCTTCATTCTGCTTTGTTTTGTGAAGTTTCGCCAGGGTTTAAGAGAAGTTCACCCATTTCCAATGCTTCATGTGCTCGAAGAAAGTTTTAAGTATTAATTAGATAAAACTTTCAAAATTTATTTATATTTTAACAATAATGAGATGCACTTTGGCTCTCAATAACTTGAACAGGTTCCTCATACCTTCTATGTTTAATGCTTTGGCTGGGTATTTTCAGGTAACTAATTTCATAGCTTTAACCATAAAGGATCTCTTGTATGAGCTGCTGCTTGCAGTAGTGATTACAAGCGTATATGTATTTTTGATATGGAGAAGCTGCCATATACAATCCTTTTTTTAAATGAAAAATATTTGCAAATAGGCCTTAAAGAAATTAAGCCATCTTAAATGTCTAAGGAGGAAATGAAATCTTCATGTTTCAGTGCAACTTTTCATATTTAAACAGAACAAAAACCAATTTAGAAGCAATGAAGAACTACAAATCATTTCAGCATACAACTTTACTTCTTTGATATTGGAAGAAGAAACATTTTCCAATTATTACAACAGAAATGACTTTTTTGCGCAGACTTCTATGGGAATTTACATAAGGTTTTCCTGGGAAAAGTAGAGGCGCTTTTTAACTGAATATTTGAAGATCGCCTCTGGAGAAATATAGACTTCAACCCAAACACCTCCTTGAAGTATTATGAGCACAATGCAATTTCTTTTAAAAGCACAAAAGGGCTTTTCTAAAATGTCTTATCAAATTTGTTTTTTAGAAATAATTTATATTTATACTGAACTTGTATCTGAAAATGATCTCTGCATGTAAGATGATTTCATTTTTTTCCTTTGTGTTTTCTCTAAAAACAGAATTCTTTAGATGATTTGTCACTTGCTGTTGAAGAGCCTTATATGATACAGAGTTTATAAAATAAATGTTAACATCGTCTTTCAGAATACACTAGAACAATAAATAATTTTTTTTTAAAAAGAAGTTGTCAGCCGCTTTAGGAGTTTCTCTCTAAACTGTTTGTTATGCCTGCTAAGTCTTTCCCTCTGATGTGCGAGGTGATCTTTGAAAGGAGAAATCTCCAGGAGTGCCCTTAATTTGCCTGAGCATTTTGTTAAACAAAGTGTATAACTGCAAACATCAGCAGAAGGTTGCACCATCTCTCACCATCTGTGTGTAATTGTTGATAACCTATTAAGAGTGCAGTGGTGGTGATTACAGGTGGGACTGGAAGCTTTACTTTTTCCTAGGGTTGCCTGGCATTTCCCATTATAAGGCTATTTTCTGTTCCATTTAATAACTTTCTAGGGTTTGAGCTCATTTTCCATGCTGGGTGACTGCCTCCAGCTCTTGCGTTTTTTTATTTATTTAGAAGATTTTTCTAGTTCTTTTTTTTTCTTATTTTTGTTATTTTGGAGGAAAAACAGAGAAAATGCTTTTTCTTAAGGGAATAATTACAGTGACCTTTTTTCCTTAGAGGCACAGCTCTCCTCTCTTTCCTCAGCCCTTCAGACTCTGCAGGAGGTCTGCCCTTGAGTATGTGAGTGTGGTATTTTTGTTGTGCTGGTGAAATCCCTGCCTGGGCATGCTGCTAGCCCTAAACCCAGAGAGCTCGCTGTGGCTTTGCAGCCCACACTTAAGAAATTCAGGGTGCCCGTGGGCCTCTGCTTTGTGAGTGGAGGATATGGTTATCAAGGCTATTGGAGTGCACGGTATCCCCATCTGTGTTATGAGATGCTGGCTGCCCTGCAGGGGGAAAAACACATTGGGCAGATAGAAGGAGCACAAGTGGCAGGGCTGCGAAAGGACAGAAGTAGCTGTAAGAAAGCAGGATGAAGGCTCTCCTGGTTTCTGGGCATCAGTTCTTCCTGAAGTCCCCTCTCTCTCATGACATGTTTACTACCTCTGCAGTATGTGTAGTAGAGAGTTTGTCTGACAACAATATTTGACTCTGTTTTTAATCCTGAAGTGACCATCTATCTCATTAAAGGGATGCACAGTGCTGGCAGAGATGGTTTTGCCAGTAAAGTTCATTTTGTTTCTAAATTTGCTATCTAGCGATGCTAAATTTTGTGACATTAGAGAGGAATGCTTGGTTTGCATCTGCAGGGGCAAGCCCAGGAACTGATGAAGACTGATTAGGTGCTGCAATCTGAACAGAAAGTGAGGAGCACCAGAAAGCTCCTTATTGTCTTGTGGCAGTAGTCTTCAAAGGAAGCAAGGGCTATGCTGAAATTGCTTTATTTGCTCATCATGCATGGTGGTTGCCTGCAGTGTGTTGAAAGGTCCAATTAGTTGTGTACTGTTCCTGTGTCGGAGTAACTCCGTAGCGCTGCTGGTAACTGCCAAACTTCTGTGCCTCAGTTAGCGGCACCCAGAAAGCACAAGCCTAGCTAATGCTCTGACTGTTCACGGGCCTTCGTATTCCTTGGTGTGAAACAAAATATGCACTTACTAAGCCCTACGATTTTATGTTGCTTATTTCCATTGGTAATAGGGAAAACAAACAGTTTAAGTGCGATTGCAGAATTCAGTATGCAGCATGTATTATTCATGACTCCCCAGCGCTCTTCTCTCCTCCCTTGCTGAGCTAATGCGGCCAGTCCATAAGGTATGATATTTAGCAAATAATCTGTATGTGGTCTGTTCTGAGCTTTATGGCCAGCATTGTGTACTCTTTTCTTTTGAACCATTTATAACGTAGTCGGAAATGAAAACAAGGCAGTTTCTCTGTGTAAAAAAGGGAATGACAGAAGTGACTGGTTTCTCAGGGCATCTGGTGCTGAGAACCTAAGAATCATAGAGTCATTAAGGTTGGTAAAGACCTGTAAGATCATCTAGTGCAACCATCCACCTACCGCTGATATTGCCCACTAACCATGTCCCTCAGTGCCACATCCACATGTTTCTCGAACACCTCCAGAGTCGGTGACTCCACCACCTCCCTGGTCAGCCTGTTCCAATGCTTGACTGCTCTTTCTGAGAAGTTTTTCCTAATATCCAACCTGAACCTCCCCTGGAGCAATTTAGAGGCCATTCCCTCTCCTCCTATCAATGGAGCTGGGGCGTGGTGCTGTGCCCAGGCCAGTAGCCCACTTTCCTTGCCTGTGGCAGCTGGAAGAGGCCTCGGGTGGGTCCCCACACTGGTGCACAGCAGCAGCTTGGCACCCTCAGGAGCACTGCATGGCTGTGCCCCGAGTTACACATGCTCCCTGCAGCTCAGGATTTTGCTGGGGGTGAGCAAGAATTACTGGGGAATGAACTGAACAGGGGAGTAAATAACAAAGGCAATGACTCGTGGGCTTTGTTCTACTGACCTGTGTAATTTACCTTGTGTACTGAACATAGGTTCTTGTTGGAAGTGATTTAGTTATCTGGTAGCTTGAGTGTGGACAGTCTCAGAGATTAAAGCGCAGTTAACCACAAAATGAGTTAAGTTTGCTAGGAGCCAGGGCCATAAGATGAGACCGAAGTGGGGATCTCTCCTAGAATGCCCATCTAAGGGAAGGACTGAGAAACAGCCTGTACCAGCATACCTTAATGTTTTCATACCACTGGAGCAAGTGGTATGCAGGGCTTTGAAGGAAGGAAAACACCTTGCAACCTGTGGAGGTGATTACCAGCTTTCATCATCTGGTGATGGTTGTATTAGTTAAGGCTGGTCCCTGTGGTCTGATGGAATAGACTGAAAACTCTGTAAATATTCATGATATCTTTCTGGGATCCAGAAGGAGTGAGTTTCTTCATCTCTTCCAGGCTGTGCAGCAGCAGAGTGTTCTGATGCTGGTATACTGGACTGAGTCAGAAATGTGTGCTGTAGCCCAGTGGAGTAGCAGCTTCCCTGTGAAGAGCAGAGCTGTTAGGAGGGCTGCAGAGGTGACCAGAAGTGCCAACTCCTCACAGAGATGTGTTGAATTTCTAGCCTGTACCTCAGTCCAGATAGGGCAGTTTTAGAAAAAGTTACCTTGAGCACTGCTTTTTTCTTTCTCTTTGGCTTTCTGCCCCAACAGTAGCATAGAATTATCTTCGCTATCTCAGTTAACTGTGCTAACAGCAATCCTCAGTACACACTAAATTTGGATCTTCCAGTTCCTTTAAAGTGCTATTAAGGTAATGACAGTGAGTATGTAAATAGACTCCTTGCTCAGTACAGCTGCTTCCTCACTGAACACTGGCCAGGGGTCATAGCTACTTACTGAAGGATAAAAAAAAGAGTTGTTTGGTTTTTTTTTTTAAGAAGTATTTTAATACTCTGAAGCCAACGCAGTTAGGGCATACAAGCCTGTCTCTTCTGATTTCCTGAAACCTCAGCCAAATTGCTAACAAGGTTCCACTAAGATAAATTTAATCCTTGCTAAAGTCTGAAATGGGAAGAAGCTGGTTTGACTCATGATACCAGTTCTTGATTGAAAAGAACAACTCATACTTCAGAACTGTAATTCCTTCCCTTTGTATCTGCCCCATCAATTTGTTTTAACTCATTTGTGACTTGTCTTATGCATGTAAAACTGTTTTTTGGCTTATGTTATTTGTGTGTGGGTGCCAGACTTGACTGAACTGCAGGCAAAAAAGAAAAATGTTAAGGATGTAATAGCAAATTTGACTCCTGGATTCTACATAGTGAATGCAGAACTAGCATTTTTTTCATTGGAAAATCTCTTGCTGTAGTGTTCTTTGATCTACCAAGGTGTTTGCTCTACTAAAATCTCTACTCATCCAAAACATGTTCCTGAGAGTGTTTTGAGAGTTGCTGAATGACAACGAATAGAAATGTTAAATCTGGAAGTCATTTTCTTCAGATGATAGACACCTTAAAATAAAAATGGATTCATCATTATGCACCACAACCATTGCTTCCCTAAAATAAAAATGACTAAGTCACCAAAATTAATCACTGAGTGGCTTGGTATTTCAACTAGAGCACAGTCGTGTAGCTATGGGTTAAGTGAGTGGGCTTCCGGAATAATGTTTTTTATGCCATTGCCTGTCAGGGCAATTTATTCTGGAATTGTTGTCAGGGGAGAGAGTGTGAATAGGGTCACCCTAGAGTATGAAGCAGTCACTCTTGTCTATCAATCGCAGATCTAAGCACACTTAAACTTGTTCGAGAAGTTCATTCTCCTGCTCAGGATTTATCTGATTCTTAATGCAGAAGCACTTTAAATACCAAATTGCATATAGAGCTCTATCCTGTACCTGATTAATCTTTTATGCTCTGCTGTAGCCGTTGTGCAGCTGTTTCCAAGAGATTGCTCTGCAGAGGGCTTGGACTGTGTGGAAGAGTCCAGGGAAGGAAGCTCTACTGGTACCTGATTTTAAAATAGCAGTGAAAGGAGGAGGAAGACTTTGGGTATGTGGGGAAAACAAGAGGAAACATAGCAGAGAAACAAATGCCGCTTTTCTATCATGTCCCAAAATCTAAATGAGAAGACTCAGGGAGTTATGGTGGTGTTGGAGGTGAGCTGTTGCTGGTCTCGCTGTCAGCTAGATCAGCCTACATCACTTCAGTTGATGAGGTTGCTGGTGCTGGATGATAGTTTTATGAATGCTAACTGGAATGTCATCTTGGGTTTCAGCAGCAGCCAGCAGTGCACAGTCGGCACAGGAAACGCCAGTGCTGGTAACAGCACTCCACCTCTAGGTATACGTGTGGCTTAAGTCCTCTTACGAGCTTCCTGAGAATGGTGTTACTAATGTTTGCAGTCATCCCATAGTAATTCCCATCCCCAGACAGGGATGGGGCCTTGCTGTTTCCGCTCCTGACAGTTTTCTTCTCTTCTGCTCCTCTGTGGAGCATCATGAGCTGTCCTGGTCCCTGAGTAGACATGAGGCTGAGTGTGGGGAGTATACGGTAAGCGTTTGGAGCACAGACCATACAGAGCCTCCCGGCCCCTGCATGCTGGGCAGGGCAGCTGTGGATGAGCTAGTCTTGGCAGGGAGGAAGAGATTCTGCACACCTTACTTTTCTGTTTTGTGTCCAGATCAAGCAATCTTTTCTTTGAACTGACTCCGGTCCGTTCCTTTTAAATGTTTAGGAAGCTCCCCTTTGCTTTGTTGCCTCCTCACAACTTCTCTTGCTGCTTCAGGAAGGTGGCAGAAGGGCCTAAGTGATGTGGCATGGTACATGATATGTGTGATGATGTTGCTGTTAGAAGCTATAGAATGAGCTGGAGGAGACTTTGTAACTGTGGCAGCCTTTGTGTAAGGACAGAGCATGGCATTTTGCATTCACGAGCAGTGAAGTGGCTGCTGTTTCAGGCTGAAGGCTAAGGGGGATGATTCTGTTTGTAACCATGCATAACTGTACAAGCACGATTACCTGCTCTTGTACAATGCCTCTTTTAACCATTTAGTAGCAGAGGGAAGAGGAAAGTGGGACTAAATGAAATAACAGCTTACTTAAAAATATTTGGACTTTTTGGGCATCCATGTACCACTAACATTTTTATCTTTTATCAGGTAGGTTTTCTTTCAAAAGGAATTTGTTTGTCGTGTTGCACTGGCGCAGCAGCATGTGGTCCCTGTTTCCAAGGCGAGGGAGGTCAGCAGGACTGCTGAGTGATGTGGTAATAAATGAGAGATGGAGAAGATGGACTGCCCGCTCCTGCCCACTCACCTCTATCCTTTAGACGACGATAGACCAGATAGACTCGAGGACATGCAAGGGCTGCCAAGTAGTTAACCTGCTGGAAAAAAGAAAAAGGAGTGCAGCTGCAATGAACGAACTGTCCTTTGGTGAAAACATCTTAATGCTTCCTTAATTACACCCCTGTAGGGCATGCACATCTTAATAGCTAGCAGTGTCCACATGGAGATGGCAATTCAAACTTAACTCTTGCGAAGTTTCGGTGAGAACAGATAAATAACTCTTTTACCATGTTTTTGAGAAGCCTTAAGGGAAAAGAAATAGAAGTGGATTGGAGAATTGGGGCCTAAAGTGTCTGATATTACTGTATTACATTGCCTTTCTGCTCCCACTGAAATAGCGATGTGCAGCATAAACCATCTCCTTACCACGCATATTCTCACAGCTTGACTATTTGCATGGGAAAGTTTTACAAGTTATTTCAGCAAAGCTGTACTAGAAAATTGCCTTCTTTGAATGATTCTTCTCTAGTGCAAGCGCATCTGCATGAGGAGGCAAATACAGCTAGTTTTATTCAAATCCTTGCTTCTGGCTCCACTAGTACTTGTCCCACTTTGGGCAATACTGAACGTAGATTAGATTTTCAGCTGAAATGGAGGTTGTAAGGGGAGAGTGATCACTGAAGATATCTATACTGTTTTTTCCCTTTTCTTGTCTCAGTTATCATCAATATAATCTCTTGTGATGTATTCCAGTATGGGGAAATTTAACAATTGGTCTAAGCCTTCAAACCATGTAATTCAAAAGCTTCTCAGCTTGCAGATAATTTAAATAAATAAATAAATAAATGCTCTTGCCTAAATCTGTCCAGATTTTCCTTCAAGTCACTGGAACATGCCTGTGAGGTACTGCTGTACTGCCTTCTGGCAGCTGGCTAAATGGCTTTTGAGTAGAAAACTGACAGTTGTTTTGCATCTCAGGCAGTTACACCTTACGCCCGATATTTAGAGGTGTTTGAGTTTGTAATTAGGTGACATGTTGAGGATCTCTCCTTATATTTATATGCAAGTAGGAGAGATTTAACCTGGAAGCAGTAAGATGCAGACTTACTGGAACCTGACAGCGAAGCTGGTTCTTTGCTTTCGCAGATGCTCAGCTGGCTGTTTGTTTGTGGGTCCTGTGCCTTGGGACCATACTGTACTCTTCAGTTTCTCTTGCTCAAGATGCTGCAGTACTGGCTGGCTCTTATTTGGTCTTTTGCACACTGCCATCAATGACAGGGGAGTCAGTGGTCTGGATGCCCTGAGCCACAGCAGCTTATCCCTTCTCGCTCATCTTTTTTAATTCTCTCTCAAATTCCCAAGTGGACCAGTGAAAAATTGACTTTGTTGAAGAGAATGAAAAGCCGAAGGGGGAAAGAGATGTTTTTGGATCAAGTGTTGTCTTTGGGAATTGTTTCATTTCAGAAATGTTTTTCCTTCTAAGCATTCACACCTCAGTGCATCTTCAAATGAAATGTTTCCAAACATTTGGATGATGTCAAAATGAAAAATCTTAGATGTCAGGCAAATTTTCAGCCAAATTTGGCATTAAAATGATCATTAGACACAGTTGCCTTAAACCCATGCTTCTCTGGAGCACAGTACATGTGGCTCCAGTATTGCTCAGCAATACATCCCAATGACTGCTGCTTGGCCACCTTCGAGGCCTCAGTGTGGGGCAGCATGTGACCTTCTGGGCAATCTCACCAGAAAAGCCTGGTGGTTGATGTAAGCAAAGGTTTGGAAAAGATCACGTACTTGTGCTAAATGAAGAGTTTAGCATATCTAGCAAAACCATAGCCTGCTTACTAAATTCTCTCGAGGCTTTTGCATGTCCTTCACACTGAGTGCCCTGAAAAGACACATGCCAAGTCCATGCCTGCAGGAAGCTCATCAGCTCTAACTCAGTTTATGGCTCTGTTGTCAGTATAAGTACTGAGTTTGGGGATAGGGTGCATCTCAGCTACTGTGGAGAATGCTTGGATGCCTTGTGCACCTCAGAGAAATTCAGGTAAATCTATGGTTTGACCGTTCTCAGGAAGGACTGCAACATTCTTTTCCTTTGAGCAATTCTTTCCCCTGTAAGCACTGCCTCAGTTTCAATCCTCTTTTTAACAGAATCATTAGCAATTTGGTTTTCCTCCTTTGTTAAAATCTTACAGGCTTGCCCTCTGCCCAAGGCAGCAGAGTTGTAACCTCAGAAGGCAGAAAAGCCAGGAACTATATAAATATTTATAGGGTCTGTGCTGTCGCTGCTAGTGGAAAATACAAATTTACTAGAGAGACAGAGGAGTTTTAAGGCCTGAACGTAAGTAATGTGGACGAAGCAGTGGTCAGCATCTCTACTAATATCCTCTGATAGTGAAGAACAAACTTCTTGAAAAAGAAGTAAAGTTCACCTGAGACCAGAGGATGAAATTTGCAGTCTATGGGAGCTATTTTCAGTGACTGGAAAGTGAGCTGTAACGTGGCTTGGTTCTGTTAAAGACTATGAGAAAATGGGTAGGAAGGAAGCTTGCATCAGGCTGCACGTGGCATGCCAGGCTACCTGCTGGTAATATCTCTCGAAGGATTGCCCAGAGGAAAGATGCTGGTGTCAAAAGTTTTATTCCTTTTTTTTCCTCATCTTCAAAAGAAAAACTTCAGGTAGGTACAGTCAGCGAGTGATAATCACCACTGAACTGCTAATTAGATTGGAGTGACACTGTGTAAGCTTTGTAAATTATACAGCTAAGGCTGAGAGCTGGAGTAAACCCTCTGAATTTAATTTGAATGTTGGCAGTCATCAGTGGATGAAAGATTTCAGGACATCTGAGCTTTAATTCTTTTAATGTTTTTCTTGAGGAAATGGAAGAGGGAAAGAGAGGCTCCCGACACAACGGTGTAAAACGTTGGCCTTTGGTAGGCCTTTTAGAGCAGTTGGCACGTTAAAATGAATGCGATATCAATGTTATAATCAAGGCATGTAAGCCTCAGAATGTGCAAGCTCACTTTTGTTCCTTCTGACTCATTATTTATACACATTTATGCTGCCATTCTGCAATGCTTACCATAGAAATACCAGTTTCCCCTGTAGCACTGGTTTGCAGCCCTCTGCATGCTAATGCAGTATTCTGTTTCTAACTCGATGGTAATAGATTAGTGAATACATGAGGCTATTGTTTCTGTGCTAATGTGACTCCAGCCATGCAGAAAACTTGAAATTTGTCTTAAACAGGCCGGCTGCTGAGCATTTTTCATATAAAATTCAATTTAAATAATTTCTAATTTAAGTGTCTACTTTGTTTTCTGCCCTTCAGCTTTTTTTTTTTTTTTCTTCTGGAAAACTGTTTGCTGTTAGTGGAGGAGGGAAGCTAGTGCAGTTTGCCTTAGTCAGCTAATAGTTTTAACCTTTGTTATCCTCTCCTTGGAGTTGAGATGTATTTTAATTATTGTATGGAAGAGATGTCTCGATTAGAATAGGAAAGCTTCAGTGCCTTTTCCAGAGGGGGAATGGCACTTATACAGGTGTTTCACTTTTGGCTCCTGCTCTTTCCAGTACATCTGCACAGATGGAGGTGCAGTCCAAGAAACTGACGAAGAAATACATGTACCACACTCTGATTATATTGTAATTCCCCTTGTTCCCAAGTGCTGATTTGCGGGTGGCACTGTGAAACTCTGCGTACAGCCTGCTGGGCTGAAGAGCTCTAACTCGGAGAAATTGAGGTAATTTTATTCTTGCTTGCAGAGTGAAAGAAGAAGGGAGAAAGTCATTGTAAGGTCTTCTAAGAGGGAAAGTGAGCTATTTTGTTGAAGTAATCAAACAAGATCTGCACAACTCCTTAAGTGCCACAGTGTGGGATGCGGATAGGGTATTAATAATACTTTTCTCTGGTCCTTAAGCTTGGATGTAAAAATTGGCATACCTGACTTTCCATGCCTGATGCCCAGGTAGCAAAGCGCTCCTGCAAGCAAGTGCTACCTGACTCTTATTGCAGTCCCAGAGAGTCTGTGAAAAGAGGGCTTTCTGGACATTCTGAAGGGAGGGTGATGGCCATGACACCGCAAGTGCCTTGCCCACAGAGAGTGGGGTGGGCTGGGTGTGCAGAGCATTCCTGGGATTGGCTGGTGCTGGCCAGAGTGACCCTTGATCTCTTGATTCTTCCATTGGAACATCAACACCACTGACAGTGGCCAGGAGCCACTTCTAAGCTGGTTCAGTTGTTTCTGCATTGTGCGATCTGGCGATGCTATGTCACACCACTAATGTCTTTGAGTTCTTCTGGAGATATATGGGATGCTATTGAAATTTGCGATAGACTTAAGATGTAAAGGGGATCTCTTCTGAAAAATGTGGATTTTCCAGGCACATGCAGTTACAAGTCAGACACCTAGGGTACAAAACTTTCCCTGCTTTACATTTTATAGCTTTTAGACTTTGTGTTTCTATGGTTAATTTTTTTCTTTGGATTGCTTTGCTGAGGAAAAACGATATTTAAAAAACGCATATCTATTTGCTTTGGGCTAATCTCGGGATGAGATACAATAGCTAAGGGATCTGGGAAATGGGATATTAGTCAATGCTATCCTTCAGTTCCTTTGTGTGACATAAGCAGATTCACTTCACTTGTAAAATATCCTCATACACTTGTATTTTAAAGATGATGTTCTCTTTGTCTGTCTATTTCTATTATTCACGTTGCTTTGATAGCTCTGTGCCAAAGCTTTCCAGAAAAAAATAACCTTAGAGCTGAAAGCAAGTGCAGAACATTTTAGATCAAAAAGCGAATTTTTCATTAAGATATAAATAAATAAGAATATGGATTATATTTGAATGTAGTTCTTATTTATTCATCATCTACAGCTATCGTTGTGTTTTACAGAATAATGTGAAACTTATTCCTTTGTTTTATAGGATAGTTTCTATTTGCCTCTGTAGGCATCAGCAATTGGAGTGAATAACATTAATTTAATCCTGTCCTTTTTCACATTCATGGGAGCTTTCCCATTGACAACAGCAAAGCCAGAGCCTGTTCTAATACTTTTGAACTTAGATGTCAGACAGAGTTTAAACCTGGGTAGTGCTGTTTTCTGCCTGAGCTGTATCACTTTATTTTTCACTTGTGTGGTTCTCCAGCGTGTAATGGGATGTTTATCCAGACTTCCAGGTGCCTGCATGAGAGTTATAGAAACAGGAGCTGTTTGATCTTACTCTTCACTTGAAAGGTCTCTCACCCTATTCAAAGCGTGGTAAGAAATGTTTCCTTCCATATGTCAAACTCCAGCGCAAGACGGACTCCATGAAACCACGCTGGAAAAACCTTCCCCAGGTTTCCAGTGCACACTGGCATTTTGGACGCTACTGTAGAGAGAACGTGCCACCACTTGAACAAAAGGTGAAATGTGTGGATGTATGCATGCACATGCACTGTCAAGAAGCAGAATGGAGTAGCAACCATTGCAGTGTGCAAAAGCTGGGGTAGCTGACTACAGGACTAAGAACAATTTTCAAGTAATATCTGATTTTCTCATGTTTCTTCAAGTTACCTTTCAGTTGCATTCAGCATCTCAAGAAAGCAGGATAGTATAAAGATGGTACATCTATTTGTAAAACACGCGGGTTTTCAGCAGTAAGATGCTGACCCACACAAGTGAGCAGTGTCTTATTTGCAGCAGCTGACATTTGCTAGGCTTACCAGGGCACATGGCTCTGAATCTGAGAATAGGACTCAAACCTGAGTGTAGACCCAAACCTGTTTTTTTTCACTTCAGCTGCTGCAACATGCTGTAGCTGCCCAGAGGAGAGCTAAGAGGAAGCTGCCAGTCCTCCTGGGGCTTATAGCCACAGGCTTAACCGGTGCCCCATCAGCATGCATGCTCATCAGCCCATGGAGGGATGCATGAGCTGCTCCAGTGTGTATGAGGTGGGTTTTTTGCTGGTCAGGCTTGGTATGCTGCTGTGTGCCATCTGGATGTGCTTACTAGGATGCTACAAAAGCTAGCGGGGTTTTAGTGTCCCATCAAAACCAGCAGTACTGATTATAAATCTCAGTGGCTTATTTCTATGTTCAGGGGAAGGAATTCAAACTTGAGGCGTTCTGGTTACCGAAAGACTTGCAAACTTGAAAAGGTTGGAGGTTTTGAGAATCAGAATAAACTTCCCTGGAGTGCTTGCAGGCCTGAGGTCTCATATCTTGTCTCTCAGATGGAGAAGTGGATTGAGGCTTGACTTGAAATGTTAATATCACAACTGAGAAAGCTGCTACATCATTCAGTCTGGCTCCAGAGGGAAAAGACCAATCACTTTAGTGTTAAGATGCATGAGTGAGAAAGTGCACGCGGGCCAGGAATGATTGACGTCGGGAGAGATTTTTTTTGCTCCATTGGATGATACCTGAGAAGCTCCCTGGGCTCAGAATAAATAAGGGTCACTGAAGAACACTACTCAAGGCTGCTGCTGCCACATAATCTGTGGGTATGATAACGAGTTTCCATGCCCTGGAGAATGGGATGCTATGTTTAAACTGTTTAAACCATGAACTGGTTTATACAACAGCGGCTTCCTTTTAGCTAGCAGCAGCATAGAATATTCCATGAAATTTGCTGGAAAGAGTAGGTTAAGTAGTAGGTTTTCAAAAAAAGAAAAGAATAAAGACCAGTAAGTCCCCTAATCTCCACAAGCAGCCACCCCATAATTTAGGCAATTGAATCTGTCATTCCAGAATCTAATGTGATGGCACAGTGGGAATTCTGCCCTGATACAGCCATGCATCCAGGGTACAGTCTGCAGTCTGGATTTATTATTGGGTTATGTTCAATAAAACATGTCAGAATAGATTTCTGTTTGGGAGATGATTAGTAGGTCTGAGCCTGGGTTTTGTAGCTATTTCATGAAATTGTTGCTTGAAAGAATCTTAAAAACTTAATGCAGTTAAGATTTTGCTCAGCTAGTTTACGGCGTCTCCAAAAATAAATAGAGTTTCAATAGAATGACATCTTTCATGAGAGCTGAATCCGTCTGTCTTGAAATTTAGTTTTATAATGAGAGCTGACAATTGCTTGGACTGTCGAAGTATCTTTGCTGGTGTAGTCCAAGGACAGTCACTGTGTTGCTTTTCCATTTTAGACTGTGGAAACAAAAGGTCACAGAGAGGACGGTGTTTCTTCGGCATCAGAGCTGGCACTAACTTTCATTAGGAAATTCTCTTTGTATTCACATCTTGGCTTTGGCAATGCCAGCTTCAGGCTGTGTAATTAATCTCTGCCAGGGTACTGGGAAGGAAAGTAGTATGGAGGGGAAATGAAAGATGATTGTGTTAAAGCCCTGAAGAGTCACCTGGTGCATGAGTGTCATCTGTCTGAATGAAATGTCTTTATTTGGTAATTCTGTATTGGAACGGTATTTTGGACTTCAGTCATACAGCCAGTGAGGTACCAAGCTGCTATTTGGACAGGAAACAAAAATCAGAACTGGTACCTAGCTTTGCTTGGTTGACTTCAGTCTCTTAGATGAACACTTACTACTTTTTCACCATGTTTCTTCTAAGAACGTCTGTGTGTTTTTTTCTTTAATTGAAAATAGTCATATCGATAGGTATTAATGATCTTGTGAGAGACTCCTTTTAGCTACAGTGCTAGGGAGATTTTTGAAAAACTGTGCTCCTGAAACCCAATTTTTCCAGTGTTACTACTTTAATCTGCATCTCAAAATCTGAAAGAATGTTTGGTTTGTAAGAAAAATAAAACATTATCTAAGTTGAAAGTTGAATCTGTGCATGTTTCTCAAGTTCTCCAATAGTAGTTGCAGAAAAATTCCCTATGACTTCCTATAAAAAGTAAGGTTTTAATGTCAAGCCCTATAAAGTATACAGCCTACAAAATGCTGTATTCAGTTGCTATTGTAATTTGGTTTCCAATTCAGCAGTTAAGCGTTTATTTTCAAAATTGTTTATGAAGGACTGAATGAAAAAGCAAAATCAGAAAAATATTCACATTTGTTTTAACATACGTGAAAGTGGGAATTAAGGCATTTGTTTAATATTAACAGTGTTTACTTCTTCACTGGCAAGGCGTAAGTCAGAATCAAGATATGTAGATTCTCTTTCCTGCCTGGATTACTGATCGTTCTGAGAAACTATTGTGCTGCTTGTGCATCAGAGAGAAACATACACATACGCATCCCATGAGAGTAGGAAGAAAGGGTGTGTGGGGTCTCTTAGCACTCCCAGTGCTGTTAAACCTCTCAGAACATCATGCTGTAGGTGTCATCAGCGGAGCAGGTGGCTGGCTTTTGATGGATAAAACTTGATAGCTTGAAATAACCGCAAATCCTATTTGAATTAATTGAAATTGTATTTCTTAGTATCTTTATAGATATTGTACTCTTCAGAAAGAATCTTACTGAACAAGCATGTAAAAGCACTTGAGAGATTACCACTGCAGTACTTGTGTTACTAGGGCAAAAGTGCAGCACCTTGAGTTATGGAATTGCTATCACAATGTTATGATAATTATGAGCATTGCTTATAGATTTTAATTTTGCTACATTTCTGAAGAGTAATCATACTCAAAAGGTTACCGAGGCACCACTTAAGGCATAATTCCATGCCCAAATTCTGTAGCAGGTTCTTGCAGTTTCCATTTTGTTTTGGTTTTTGTGCTTTTTACACCTATCATGTGAAGCACGGCTAGTTTTCAAATGCTGGTGTTGGAAGTAGCTTGTGCCAGATAGAGATCAAGCATAAACAATGTGCGAGGTTAGATCTGCAGTTCTGCAACCAGCACGAGGACTAAGAGCAGCAGTACTGAGACCAATCACTTTTGCGTAACAAGCTTTATTTATTGAGCATTGCGTTCATGATATATTCAGTATGGTCTTTGCCTGGTATTCGAAGAATGGCACCAGGCATTCTTTTTTGAGGTGACAGCCAATTTACAGTAATTAACACGATAAGGAGAGCAGCTGTAGCAGTCTCTAATTCCTTAATCTTAGAGTAAGAGCTAGAAATGCATTAGTTAGAGATAAATATAGCTTATGACATCTTCTCCTGAGAATAAGCCCTATAAAAATATTGCCTTCTTGTAGCAGGACTGGCCAACACAGTGATGAAAGCAATTTTCCTTTGCTGGAGGGAATTCTCCCTGCTGTACTGAATGGAAAGAATAAATGTTGGCTTACTTTAAGGAAGGCAAATAGAATTTTGACTGTAGGCTATGAAAATAGTTCTGTGGGCTGATCTTGAGGGAGCCAGTAAGAAGTGTGGTGTAGGTTCTGTCCGATGTGGAGTAACTCAATACAGGTCACCCACCAGTTAGGAAAAGGGAGAAGAACAAACTGGGGAAGTGCTGCTGCTGTCAGCACTTCTGCTGAGAGGCTGTTGTCCTTCAGTCCTCAAAGGAGTGAGAAGAAACATTCCAAGATGAATATTCTTAATTAACCAATCTATATTCTCAATTCATTTAATTGTTTCCAGATGTCACATAGAATTTTTTCTCCATTCAAGAAATTGCTGAATTCATAACTGACATTAATTTCTAGACTCTGTTTGATTTAAATGAGCATTACAATGAAAACCCTGAACTGACTGTAACTGAGGTGCTTTGTTGGACATATCTGACTTCATCATTTGTGACTTGAGTGTATTTATACATCTCATCTGGAGGACAAGCTGATTTGTTCTCTCTACGTTTTCTGACCTTTGCTGAGACAACCAAGAAGGCTGTTGGAAAGTAGTTTGGCTGTTTCATTGGCATAGATGATGTCCTCTGGAGAATAAGTGTGAGATTGCTATCTCTGACAAATGAAATCAGATTCATTTTTGGTCTCTGGATGAAGGAGTTAAAGCACACTCAAAGTAGGCATTCACCAATTTCCAGTGGCTTTAAAAAGGGCCGTGATTGTAAAATCTTTACTAATTGAAAAGAAATTAGATCCTTAAAAGTAGCTGTGCAGTTAACCTGGTTTATTATCCTTGCCAGGAAGCATAACATTTACTCTGTCAGAAAATCGCTAGTAATTTAGTGTGTGTAGACTTGAGGATAGTAAAGCTTTGTGCTGGTCTGTGCTGACCTTTCTGCCTGATTTAAAGACCGTTGTGAAAGAGCTCTGAGGAGAATCCCAACATCTTTCACTGTGAAGGTGAAAGCTTTGATGCGAGTGCTCAAGTTGAAGGCTGCTGCGAGGAAAGAATTGAGCAGCTAATTCATGCTGTGTTTGCTTTGGGGAAAAAATAAAGACTCTGGGCACGACTCTGTCAGAGTGTTATGGATGCAAGGTATAATGTTTTTTGTTTTGTAATTGTATTTGCATAAATTGAGACAGAGCTTCTGAGGAAGTCAACACACACTTTAAACTCAATTTCCTGTGACTTTTGGGGAGCTGGTCAGTGTACTATCAGAGACATCCTAAAGCTTTGAGGAAGTCAGGTCAGTGTTTGGAATCATCCCCCATTCCATCCACCTGCAAAGTTTGTGTGCTAGCACTTGGCAGGCTCCATCTCCCATGCACCCCTCTCCAGCAGGCCTGCTGCTGCACTGAGGAGCTAGAGAGCAGAGCTCAGTACAGCCCTGGCTCCTATGGCCTGGCCCTGTGCACATGGCAGTGCACTGACACCTTCCAGTGACTCTGGGAGAAGGGTGGGTGATGGTGCTCCAGGAGAGCGCTCCTTACTACCTGAATTTTAGGTGATCACAGTGTAGGTCTGGCAGCAAGTGGAGCTTGTCAGCCTCTGTCCTGCCCAGGTAGGTTGTGGGGCTTGTATGAGCATGCGCATTCCCAGGTGCTTCTGTACTGTGCTGTGCCTTTTCATGGGTATATTTGGTCATTTCTTTGAAATGAGATACACTGGTATTTTATATCTTAGAAACAAATCAACTCCCCCTCCCCCAGTTCCTATTCAGTAAGAACCTTAAGAAAAAAGCATGCGGGATGGTGTGGTGTTCTCTCCTCATTGTGCTGGTGTGCTGGAACACTGTTCAGCTATTTCCATCCAGAAGATGTTTATGTGAAAATTTGCAAAGCTTCTGTTCTCGCTCATGTGGAGTAATAGTTTTGCAGAAATCAGCTGGACTATTATTGAGGCAAAATACCACTCAGCATGAGGAAGGCTGGTAGGAGCGGGCGGTGTGTGGTGCTGAGCTTTAGGTAGGCCTGATAATAACTGGATTGTTTGTTCTCCACACCGGCGGCTGTGCTGTGGCAGAACACAGGAGCATCTATGATTGAAAAATGATGGCATGTGGCGATGGGTATGCCAGCCGGCTCTGAGGACACATTTGACACGGTGAGCCTCGTCTGTGAGGCAGCAATGAAGCAGTTAAGATAGATGGGAATCATGTGGCTAAAAATCCTGTGTTTACTTGGAAAACTCATCCAAAGTACTTACAGACGGCTTTTATTGCTGTCTCTCAGGATTTGTGCACAGTTTCTGGAAAACACTGTGTATGCTGCTGATAGAGATACGTCTCCTTTTTCTGCCATCCAAATGCCAAACAAAGAGGAATGGAAACCAAATGGAAGGAGAGTGCTTTTGTTCATGAACTGAAAAATTTATGGCTATTTGTAAAAATGCAGAAGAACTCGGTCTGCTGCTGAAAAGCAAAGATAAGAAGTAAAACCTGTCACTGGCAGGGTATTGTGGGGTCAGCGTCAGGCAGGGCACGTCATTCACTGGGTGCCCGTGCGGTGAGTAGATTCCTGCTGAACCTCAGGCCCGGGGTGCCACCTCCTTAGCAGGCACTTGATGTGACAGAGCTGGTCATTATTTGGCCTCTGAAATGACAGAGGGTTCATGGACCCTCTGCCCAGTAATATAAATAATGAGTCTGGTTTCATTGTGACACAGTGTCTGGGCTTGTGATTTACAACACAAGCACTACTATTATGTAGTTTTAGAATTACTTAATTGTGAATACTTACACGAACTCAGTTCCTTCACTACACAGAGGACTGCTGTGCTTGAAACAAATGATCAGCTTCTAAACCCATAGGCTTTTATCTTCATTTGCCAACCTGATGCAGCAGCCCCCTTCCCTTGTATCCCAGGGCCCTGCATGACTGCTGCAGGAGGAGAACTGATGAAATTCTGATCTCGATGACCTTTTTGAAGGCAGCAGGAAGAAGTATCCTTCCCTCTGACATCTCTGGAAGAGGTTGGATGAGATTTATTGGAATCACTCGCTCTGCTACTGCTCTTTTGTTTTCTGAAATCAGCATTGTGCTTTCCTTTTCCCCATACCTTCCTTCATCATTAGTGTTCTCCAAGGGTATCCTCAGGGACTTTTTATTTTTGTGAAGCAATGGGAAATTTGTTTGTAGGAGATTTTACAAAATGCAACAATTGAAAAAGGTATTTGTGACCAGTTAGCTCTTCCAGAAGAGTCAGAGTTGCTTGCACGATATATCAGAGAATGGTCATTTGTTGTACTCTATAATTTGTAAGTAACAAATAGCAACACGAAGTGGTCCTAAAGCTTGTCTGGCAGTTACCTGTAGTTAGAAGTACAGAGCCCCATATGTATGTGTTGTTTTTATATATACTTTTTTTTTTTTTTACATGCACTATCATATCAGATATACTGCACTGAACCAATGTTTTCAGTTACATAGCAACTAAAAATACACTCTTAGCATTCCTGGATATTGTAATTATTAATGAATTGCTACTGGATGCCTTCTAAGTCTGTGTAATGCCTTTTATAACAAAGTACATACAGTATTCTTGTATCTGCAATTGTCTGAAGTGGAGAAAGGCTTGTAGAAGGAAGTTTGGCTTTTTGTTAGCTGGAAAAATCAGAGAAGCTTTCAGGTACTTATGGTGGTGTTTTTTTTTTTTTTTCTTCTGCCTCAGCAAGAAGGTCACAGTAATCAAAGTATCTAAAAAGCACATTGCAATAATGTCCTGAATGTTAGCAGAAATCTGATTGTGTGAACTCCAAGTATGATCATTTTGTATTAGGCAATACTTCCTGCATCACCAGATAAATAGCCATTGGTTATCTGCTATTCTTTTTTCAAAATGTAAGAGCATTTTAAGTCTTGTTGGGACAGACCAGGGTTAGGCTGACTGGAGGGACATTAATTTAATGTGAATGGAGGCACTTCTGATGTTCATATCCCTTTTACAGAATCGGTAGTAAATGCTGGAACAGGACCTTGCTGGGAAGGTTATAATGATTGGCTGAAGCACTGTCATTCTCCTTTGCCATTGTGATCTGGTCCCACTAACTGGGCTGGAGAGCTTTAAGACTCCATACATTCTTTGAATTAGGGCCACAGCAACAACGTTCTTCAGGAATCTTTCACTGCCGCCTCTCTCCGCTTCTATTTGCAGCTTTCCCATCACAGAGAAAGAGACCAACAAACTCACAGAAAATTAAAAAGTCCATTGTATTAGAACACATTGCTATTCACAAAATATATAGGGCAATAAAATTGGTTACTTGTTTTCATTACAAGGACTCTATGGCTAATATTATATTATACAAATTAGACCATTCTTTTAACAGTGACTGTAATGAGGATGATCTACCGAAAGCCATGGTTTGTTCTTCTAACAGCATCAATACTGAAAGTTTATATCCTTCTCTTCATAGTTATTTTACTAAACAGAAACTTGCAGTTGAGTCACAAAGATTTCCTTAATTTCACCATGCTAATTAGAAATGACATGACAGTAGGAGTTTACAGATGTTGTGCAGCTGGGCACGGGAGGGCTACTTGAGGTATAAAGAGAGTTCAGTAGTGTGGCATTTCCAGGTTATGACTGTAAAATCATAGAATTGCTCAGGTTGGAAAGGACCTTCAAGATCATCAAGTTCAACCGCAACCTAACCATACTACCCTAACTCTAACAATCGACCAGTAGATCATGTTCCCGAGCACCACATCCAAACAGTTTTTAAACACATTCAGGGATGGTGACTCAACCACCTCCATGGGGAGCCTGTTCCAGTGCTTAACAACCCTTTCTGTAAATAAGTTTTTCCTGATATCCAACCTAAACCTCCCCTGGAGCAACTTGAGGCCATTTCCCCTTGTCCTGTCACCTGTCACCAGTGAGAAGAGACCAACCCTGCTCTCACTGCAATCACCCTTCAGGTATTTGAAGAGAGCAGTAAGGTCTCTCCTCAGCCTCCTCTTCCCCAGACTAAACAGCCCCAGGTCCTTTAGTCTCTCCTCTTAGGGCATATTCTCCAAGCCCTTCAGAAGTCTTGCTGCCCTTTGGAGCTGCTCCAGCACCTCAGTGTCCTTTCTGTACTGAGGCGCCCAAAACTGAACACAGTACTCAGGGTGAGGCCTCACCAATGCCGAGTACAGGGGCAGGATGACTTCCCTAATCCTCCTCGCCACACCATTCCTGATAAAGCCAGGATGCCACTGGCCTTCTTGGCCACCTGGGCATGAGAATTGTTTCCCTACGTTGTGCTGGAAGTTTCTATTTATTTTTTTTGGTAGGAATGATGAAGTTTTGTGGAAAGAAAGCTTAAATATTTTAAACAGAAGGGATTTACTTTTTGAAGATGATGATGGATTTTCATAGGAGGGCCAAGAGAAGAGGGGAGGGAAATTAGGTAATCATGTGAGAAGAGTTAAGAAACAAAGAAGAATACATAGGGTGGTGTGGAGGGTGAGGACTCAAATGGTTATGGTCACTAAAGGCATGATATACACGTGTTGGAGATGATCATTTTGGATATATACTCCTTTGTTTTGTTTTCATTATGTGAAAAAGTACATCTCATTCAGAAAAAGATATTGAAAGTTTTTGGATTGTAGTGACTAGATTGCTGCTTTCCATCTTGTTGGACTGAATGGGATGACGTTTATTTCAGCTAAAATTCACCAGTTAAATATTTACTGTTCAGTGACTGGTGTCTTCCAGCAATGTTGATGTCTGATTAATTTTAACTTCTCTTTCCACTGCACTTTGTCCTCCAAGTGATTAGAGGGATATTTTTGCATGTCACAATTTATTATACAAATTTTAAATCAAATCTTCTGTGTAGTTTTAGAGGTAGGTGCATGCGCAGGCATCTGGTAAGAAGCAAGGATAAATGTGCATTCTACTGAAAACTGAGATGCATGAGATCTCAGATTCTTTTCATGGAAAAATAGCCCAATGCCTTAATTCTCCATTCTAGGAGAGCCTTCAGCTCTCTCCTTGCTGCTCCAGTTACTCAGGATTCAGGCCGTGTCCAGTTATTGTGGGAATTTCTTACAGCTGACAAAACCTTTATCTAAAACTCCATATGGCACATCACTGAAGTACCTAGACATGTGCACTTTTGTCTTTGGTCATTTCGTACAGAAAACACAATTAGACTTGGCTGTCAAGCAGATGAAATCTGTCATATTCCTCCTGTAGGAGCTGAACATGGTCCAGCCCAATAAATATAAAAAATACTTGCCCATAAAACTGCAAGAGGAACCTGCAATTTCAGAGCATGTAGGCTAAGATTCCGTGGAATCTGGCATGCACTGACTTGTGGCTGAGCTGCCTGTTTCTGTGATCAGTACTGCTTTGCTGCTCCACCACATTAAAAACCATTGTAATAAAGCAGTAGATAGCTTTGTCACACCTTCCCTTAAAGGGTAGTTTCCTACAGAAAATGGAACCTCGTGTCTTTCTGAGGAAGAACCTTAAAATCATGATTTGTTCAAATGACCTTACTAGAATAACCTTCATGATTTGCTTTTTTGTGTGTGTGTGTTCTTTCTTGTATCTTCATAGCTCTAAATGTGCCCTGCTTACTGGAGGCATATCAAAGAAGAGGAAAAAATGACAACTCGGTCAGAAGTTTCTTCATGTCTTGTTTTGCTACTCCTGAAATATCCCAGAACACCCTGTATTTCACAGACCTGTTTGTTATTTGCAGTGGCTGAAGTCTTCTGGCTGATGCTGGGCTGGCTTGTTACCTTCAGGCAGCAGTCCCAGGTAGCTATGTGCTGGGATCTGCGTGCTGGGTTATGGGGGTTTGGGAGGTGTGTGGTTGTGCCAGTTCCTTGACTGCCTGACTGTTACAGCCTATCTTGCGAGGATGGAGGGCTACAGGTACCTTTTACTGACAGCTGTAGGGGGAAAAACACTCCTTGTTTGCAGAATAATTATTGCCAGTGGTATAACAGACAGTATATCTTTCTCTTCTTTCAGATTATTTCTGACAAAATGCCTGTACGTGTGTATGTGACAATTTTATTTTCAAAAGGGTGCAGCCTTTTATCATTGCATTTCCCAGGGCAGCAGCTTCTGCATTAGAATGTCTGCCAAGGGGGATTGAGGTATTGCCTGTATTTTTCTTGACACAACATTGTATTTCATACTGTAAACCTAACAAGTAGGTGGAATTAACTGATCTGTGCTTGTATCATGGCTATGTGTTATCCTACTTGATTATTGCCTGAGTGGACAAAATCCATTTTGTAAAGTTGTCCTTTAGGACAATGTATGTCAACGTAACATTAAATGCTCTTTTCTTGTCCTGTGCTGTACAAATACTGTATGATGGTTAGCAACTACTTGAATTTATTGGTCTGTCTTCTGCTTCCATCTCTGCAATCTTCCTCTTATTGCAAACAGTTCAGTAATTGTGCTGGCTGCTCCCAGTGCTTTCAGGTCTGTGCATAGTTTGTTTCTTGTAGAATCAGGTGCAGAATGGATGAGGTTGACAGGGATCTCTGGAGGTCACCTGGTCCAACTCCTGTTCAAGCGGGGAAGTCTACAGCAGGTGGCCCAGAGCCAATGCTCTGTCAGTGTCACAATTAAGAAGTTTTTCCTTGTATTCCGATGGAACCTATTTCAGTTTGTGCCTTTTGCCTCTGAAAAGGGTCTGCCCCCATTCCTCTGATGTCCTCCCTTAAGATGTCTGTATTCATTTAAATAATTATATGGAGCTTGGCACTCATGGGGCACTGGCTGTATCCGTCAGGTGGGCTTCCCAAACGTTCCTCAGCTGACTACCTGAACCAGTCAATTCCTTGCTTCACTACCACAGTGAAACATGGACTTTTGGTGATAGTACTAAGCAGTGTGCCAAGAGCTTGTGCTTAACACGCTTGGGACCACGTTCACTGCGGCCTGCTGCTGATGACAGTTGTGTTTGTGCCTTCGTGGGTGAACAAAAACTTAAGGGGAGGTGTGGTGAGTGTTGGACACTTTTGCAGTCTTGGGAGAACTTGCTTATAGTGTTACTGGCTCCAACTTCAGATTTATTTTATTCTTTGCATCTTGGTCACTGAATGGTCAATTGCTTTTATATTTAACTCTAGGGAACTATCTGGGAGATTTGTTGTTAAAAACTGCTCCTTAGAGGCTTTCCTAGGCACTAGCTTCACAGCTTGTTTTTGAGTACACAAGTGCCTGGACTACAAGCAACAGCTACTCTTGTTAGGGTCAAAGGAGCATTCCCCAGCTGGGGGGACACTAGCAATGGACCGAACAGGCATGATGTTGTTATTGCTGTTCCAATTCTACGTATTCAGGACTGAAGTCTCCTGGAAAGACAGTAGATGTGAAGCCTAACCTTCCATGTAAGTGTTGTATATGCTCTGTGGAAATTTTTGATTCATTTTCATTCATTTTTCAGGAGCTGTTAATCTTTTCCCAATACCATATTCAATAATAAGAATGGGGAAAAAATCATGTTTTAGAGAATGTCTTGCATCTCGGTTCCCTTTTCTAGCATTGCATTCTTATTGCCCAGTGTTCATGCTCTTGACAATACGGTCTTAACTGTAAACATCTTCATTTGCAGTACTTAAGTTCATTATGAGTTGTTGCTTTGACTGGAGGCTGTGCAGGACTTCCGTACTGCATCAAAGAGTGTAAGATTGACCTATAATGGCATCTAGAAATACCTTAAGTGCATTACATCTCAATACTAGCATGGTAAAAGTCAAACTATAGCAGGGTGCTCTAAGCTGGTGATACGTGCAGGTGCAGCTAATTCATGGGCTTTGTCCAGTACTTTCTTCAGTTTATAACAGAGCTCACTGAAACTGAAAGGCAGCTCCCTGCAATCATTTGAAGCCTTTGCTACTGTACAGAAACAACTTCAGCAAAACTGAGAGGATGAGAGAAGAGTTCAGTGGTAAACTGAATACAGGGCAAGCAGAAGGGTAGGACTGTAATGAACTATCTGGGGCACTAAGTCCTGTACAAAGACTCTTTGGCAACAATGTAGTAAGCAAAATCAAATGGTTTCTAGAAGGGTTTCTCTGATAAGCTAATAAGTGTGCTTCACATTTTGCCTTGAAGTCTGATTTCTGTTTTTTCTCTCTGCTATGCGTTTTATATATATATTTTTTAAAGCTGTAACTTGACTCTGACTTGCAGTGAAACTGAGCTGATGGCTTCTTCCCCTTCAGGAAGACACTTGCAAACAATTGCTCTCCTGTGCCTTTCTTGCTGCTGGAAACTTTTTTAAAGATTATTAGTCTACAGTGCCATTTCAAGATTCAGACATTCATTCCATGCACCATTACCCATGGAAAAAGGAAAAATAGACTATTATAACTGTAAGTGCAATACTCCAAGCTAATGGACAGTATAAGAGATGTGTACTTTGCACATGCACGCTATTAGTTTAGGGAGAGTGCATGACTTTGACATGCCTTCCTCTAATGGAAAAGCAGTTAATGACATAGAATATTCTTTGTTGAAAGAGACGTGATTGCCACCCACCTATCTTACGTGGGTAGAACAGATTGAATAAGGTTTTTGAGAGAGAAATATCTTTAGGCTCAGTTAAGAGACTTTTTGACACTAGAGAGCCATTTGCTTTTTATTGCTGACCAATTAAGATGGAAAGTGTGTGAGTTGAATGTCCTTCCAAAACAGCAGCACAAAAGCATCTCTCCTGTGTGATAATTGTAAGTAGTGAAGAGGATACTCTTGTGGGTGTTTTTTTTTTGCATACAGTCTCTGGCTTTCAAGGCAGTAGCATGTAGTTCATACACATGTCTGTGTGTATTTATGTGTATATACATGCGCACACATATATGTATGTAAATGCACATACTGTATATAAAAATACATAAAATCTTTGTAAAGAAAAATGAGTCAACTGGCAAATTTCTTGTTTGGCTATGCTCCACATCAGTGTTCTGTGAGATTTGCTTTCACATTGTGAGTCCTTCTTCCCAAAGCTCTTTTTAACTTCTTCCTTAATTTACAAGAGAACTGTCTAGTTCCAATTTTTGAAGATTGTTTTTAGTTGACAAAGCTTCAGTCCTATGCAGATTTTTCCCCACTGTCTCATGCTACAAACAAAGCTAATTTTTCTGAGTGATGCTAAGAAGTGTCTGCTTTTAACGAACAGTATGTGTCAGGACAGTAAAATTAAAATGCTTTAAATGGTTAGGGCCTGTCAGCCAACTGTTTCAGTCTTTCAGTGTACGTTTATTTTCTTTGCTCATCTGCTTATTGATAACCACAGTTGGTGCATGTCCTGCCTCTTTCTAAAGATGCTGGAATTCAATTCAGTTGTCTCCTGGTGCCATATGAAAGTGTATCCCCATAGGCATTCTATCTGTTCTGGACTAGTCCAAAAGGTGTAAATAAGTATATCTTCCTCGCGGAAGGGAAATATAAAGGAAACCAGATGTACAGCTTTAATGTGAAATTCTTAATGCACAGAATCTTCGTAGTACCTTATGTAGGGTAACCTAAGGATGCAATTGTATATCCTTCATTTCCAAAACTTTGTCTGTCCTTAATAACGACTGAAAAGCTTAAAAAGCCTTTGGGTCCCAATAACCCCTTTAGTGTTAAACAGTGTCATTTTAAAAAGGCCTAAGTTATTTTAGTGTTTAAATTTTCATTTCCTTTTAGGCTCTGTTCACTACGCAGAAAGTTCTCTTTGATCTACTTGCTGTTTTTTCCCTTCCCTTACACATTCACAGTCTGCCCAGATCTGTGTTTTTCTCCTAGTCATCCTGGTTTACTTCAATCACATTCTCAGGCTCTTGGTCCTGAGTTCACTTCCTTGCCAATTGCAAACTCTTTGGTTCTTTGGTTCTGTTTCCTTCCTAAAAGATTTTGATTCTTTGGTTCCCTTCCTTATCCTGACCAGGTGTCTCTGGATCTCTCAATTATTTCTCCAGCAAATCCTTTACAACCTTGCAATGTTGCATTTGTAACAGAAGGATACTGCGGCAGGTCACTAGTTTGACTACAAAAGATTTTGCATGATCTTATCTTCCATTGAGTCAGTGGGCTGTGGCATCCTTAATGCTAGGTGCACCTTTCAAATCTCTGTTAGGATGAGAAGACAAACAGACTCAAGTGAGATTGCCATGCCATGCTGGGATCTTGATAATTTTTAGCAAAAGCAGTGTGGAGTGGGTGACTGTCTTGTGTAATGGGGGGGTTGGGGGGGAGTTTTAGCTAGAGGACCTAGCCTGTGTCATACTTGGTTGGAGGCAGTGGTTCAATTAACGTGATTAATAATGATACTTTATTGTACAAAATCAAATAGCTTTTATTTTGCAACACGATATAAAAAACTGTCTGACTTGCCCAGTTTATCACTGTATTTAATTGATAAGCATGGTTGGAATACTGATCATAAAGCAGCAGGCTGTAGCCTCTGAGGTCCTTGTGAATTATATTAATGAATTCTGACAAAAGAATTATGTTCTCTTTTAAAATTTGTTATACATTATAACTCCAAGTATATTTGGACTTGGAAAAAGAAAAACAAACAAAACACAAACAACCCCAAACCAACAGAAGTCATGCACATACAGAAGTCAAATTTTTTTTGAAGTACACAAATCTTATTTCTTACTGCTTCATTTGAAATCATTTGGAAACTTCCTGTTGACTGGGATAGGAACAGAAATTTTTCCTGCACTGAATGCATTTGAAAACTCCATTATTTGTGCCTGTAGTTGGAGTGTTCTAAGGGAAAAGGCTAGGAATTTTAAGACCTGAGGATGTGGTTGTGTCATTGTCATCTGATGTGGATGGGATTTTATTTTAAGTGGATGGAAGAGTAAAGATACTGGGATTACTGCAGATCATAAGGTTATTAATTAGATTGCTAAGACTTGGTAATTATGTGTGCATAGAGAATTACGCTCTCAGCTTATGCTATGCACACACATGTGTAGTAGGCCAAACAACAGAGTTAATGCACCTTCAGATTCACTTCCAACTGTAGAAACACCAACTTTCCATTCTTCCTCTGGCTGAGACCACCGCAATCCTCGTTTCTGGTGATCAGTTGCTTCCTCTGGCTGTGGCAGCAATCCCTTCTCATCCCTGCTCATCCAGCAGCTTTGGGCAGCTGCTCTCGTGCATAAGGTGAGCTTTGGTCAGAAACATTGCTCAGGAGAGTCCCCCTGCTCTGGGGCACACGGGAGCACTGAACCTCAGAGATAAGTATGATTTCCCAGCACGCTGTGCGTTCCTCTTCCATCACAGTGGGTAGCAGGGAGTAGCTGTGCCTGCTGAGCTACATTGCTGCAGCTGCTCCAGGAGAGCCAAGGGTGAAATGATTGAGTCTGAGTCTAGGACTTCTCAGTAGTGGCCAGGCTGAATGCCTGTTCCCAGGAGAAGTACTATCATTGCACTTAATTAAAAAACAAAAACAAAAACAAAAAATCCAAACCCTAAAACCACCCCAATAGTTAAAAATAGTTTTAAAGTATTTCCATTAAAAAAAAACAACAACAACAACAAAAAACTCTGCCAGTTGCTTTCTCTTTCCTAGGATCAGTGAGCCCCTAGTTCTTCGTAGTGCTCCATGGCAGTTTTGCTTGTTAATCTTTAGGTATTGCAGATTCAGTGTAAGTTGTATCTTTCTAGTTTCTCAGTCCTCACCAAAATAATTGGTGGGAGTGGAGGGAAGCAAGATTTTTGGTTTAGATATGTAATTACCAATGCAAGTTGGAATTCAGCTTCTTAAACAGTAATACATGAGAGGGAATTTGACTAAGAAGTGAAAGAATGGGTACTATGCAAATGCATTTGAGAAATACATCAACAAAATACCATTAGCTACAAATACATCTACAAAATACCATGAGATACCCTTTGCTTAACATAAATACGGCTTCACCTAAGCCTTTAGCAGGTCTGTAGCCATGGCATTTAATTGCCATCTGCCTTTATACCTTGAGTGGGTCAGCAGAGACACAATGCTATCAGGGATAATTTGTCATTTATGTATTTCCATGGAGTGATATATAATGTCTTGCTGAGAAGGGTCCTTGTGGGTGTCAAATACTGCTGCTGCCCGTAATGGAAATAAAGGAAAAAAATAAAAGGCTAGCAAATAGATGTTTCTCTAAATGTAACTTTTAGTTTGCAAGTAACCTTGAGGCTAAAAGATAATTCCACCTCTGCTGGGGGGCAGTAATGAGGTGGCAGGTGAACAATTCAACCTCTGTGTTATTTATTGATTGAAAACAACTCCCAGCATGTGTGCTGCTTCTGAAATTTATTGAAGCCAATTGAACATACAGTGTGTGATATACACAGACTTGCTCTCTTCTTCCCTTTCCTCATTTCAATTTTTAAGTGCTTCCTAGAGACAGATATAGAACCAGTCATCATGTCTAGCATGCAGTGTGCATTTAGGGCTGGAGCCAAAACCTATTGAAATCATCGGTTGTCTTTCAAGTGACTTCGACTGGCTTTGGCTCAAGACTTGAAGACAAGAGCAAAAAAAAAAAAAAAAGGAAAAAATGAAGGGAAAAACTATGTTCTTCTATCTAAAAGAGCTGAAGCCCCTGATAAAAACCCAGGCTCTGATCCTTGCTTAAACTCAAGATAAGAGATCTGTGGAGTTATGTGGAAAGAGAGAGCAAGGGAGAATAATGCTGTGCATAGATCTGGTACCGTGTAAGCCAGTTTCTTTATGCAGATACCTGAATCACAAGCCTCACTTAGAGACCTGGTTTTTGGCTGTAAGCGTTGCTGATAGAGACGTGGTTTATTTATCTGTGCATTCAGGAATTATGCTGGAGTGGAGCGTGCCACATTTTGTCCCCGTATGTTGTGCACGTGGTGCAAGGGGAGCTCAGCCTGCACAGGTGGGCTCGGCCAGAGCTCCTGCTCAGGTGTTGGCTGCTTCTCATGCCTGTTCTGACTCGACTCTACTAGATGCCTGAAATTCTGTGCTATGCATCATGGAGATCTTTCACATTTGAGCTGATTACTTTGGTCATAGGCAATTTGTTATACAAAGGAGGGGCTTTCATGGAATTTAGGCAAATAATCATCCTACTGTTATAAGGAACTCCTGCCTGTGGTGAAACAACACTAATTGGTGCTCCTAATGGCTTTCACTTAGATGACAGACCTTCATAATATAGATCTATTTCAATGTATCTTCCCTTGGTCTCAAGTTGTTTTCAAGATGAGAGGAAGGATTGTGAAAAAAGATGGGCTCTTTTCTCTTTTAATTTAACTCTAACTCCTCTGCACTGTCCCTCTGCCTCTGAGATAATGTTTCTCCTTCTCCACAGAGACAAACTGTGCTGCTTGTCTCTGTCCTTGGTGTCACGCACTTGGTTTACGCCAGGGCAAGGATCCGCTAAACCATTTTTCTTCCACGGCCAGCAGATGTGGGCTGGCCTCAGGTTACTAAGCATCAACGGGCCTTCAGTATCAGACGCTATTTTATTTTTTTCCATCACATTCATGAAGACTGCACTTTCTTGTGTTAAGAATAAAGTAATAAAGCCCCCCATTTGGCTTTGGCAGCTCATGAGAGATGACTCTGAATGATTTATTTTGCTTATTCCTAATGGAATTAGCACTACATCATCTACTTATTGTTCAGATAGATTCAAAAAATTTATCTCTTCCTGCATCTCAGTGACAGAGAGGATGTGCTGTGCTGATTTCGTACTTGGCAGGTTGTATGGGACATAAGGCTTTTGCATTGCATTATTGCTGCTGGCAGAGCAGAGCCAAAAAGATGGATGATTTGTTTGTAGTTTTGCCTCCTCTTCATTTTTTTTCTCTCTCACTCAGCTCCATTTTCTTCCTTGCTCCCACTCCTATGGACCTGCTTCAGCTTAAGCATCTCCTCTGGTTAAAAAATAAGTATTACAGCTAGAAGTTTCCTTAAACATCTTTTAAGAAGTCTTTCACTTAGGCTGCAGAACACAATTCCCAAAGACCACTTTGTGCATTTGTGACTAACAGGCTGTATTTATGCACTGGTATGGTCTTATCAGGGAAAGGATGAGGCTGTGCCTTTCTGAGCCAGGGCTTTTGGTTTGGTTTAGTTTCTCCAGCAGGAAAGACCTGCCAAGTGTCACCTAGTTGCTGTTTGGGCCTTGTGTTCTTTCGTTGCTTACAGCCCTGCTTGGCTTCTGAATGTGCCTTGCTGTAAGTTATGAATGCCAGAAATGCTAAATCTTGAAACCCTGGCACTACAAAGCCTTATGCTTTATAGCACACACTGATCCCACGTCCTTTCAGGCTGCCACCTCTGCTCCTTTATATCCATTCTCTCTTTCTGTCTGTCATGCATTGCAAAGGTGTACTGCCTTATCGCAGCTGCAGCAGGTGGACCAAGGCTTTAAGTAGGAAGGAGAAATTTGTTAATGGTTAACTCCACTTCATTAACTCCCATATTCAATCACTTTTAATCATGCTGAGGGTGTCTAATTGTCCTTGTGTTCTGCTGTTGTAGTCCTCGATCACTTCTCTGTGGCAGTCCTTCAGGCATGCTCATTGGCGTTGTTTTTGGAGGCTGTCTGCTAGTGCTGCTCTGGCTGCAATAGATGTGTGTGGTAACTCCGAATAAACACGAACTGCTGGTGCAGTGCCATTGGCACGGTCTCTCCCACTTCCAGACTGTTTTGTGGCTGCAGTGCATGCTTTGTGTGAGCCCAAGTAAGCTGTGGCCCTGCTGCTCCTCTTGGAGCTGAGAGACCAGGCCATGCTTGGCCCAAAGCTGAGGAGTCCTGGGCGGATCTCAGTGGTCTTCTGCTACCTAACTACCAACCTGCCTGTGGTATGGTAGGTACCTTGACTTGGGGATTTGGAGACCCCTTGCGCTTCTTTTCATTGGATTACTCCTACTGGAAGCAATTTATATTTTTACAAATATTAGAGCTTTTTGAAGAAAACTACTGCAAAGCCCTCAGTGAAGGGAATAGGTAAACTGGCTTTAAAATTCCACCATCTGAAGACAATCTGGAAAACTGGTCTTTAAAACAGATAGTAATAATTGAGAAAGCTGTCATCTATTTTTCAACTCCAGCTGTTGTTCTCAGTGGAGTCAGGTTGGAATATGGCTAATACTTTAGTTGAATACTTGTCCCTCTAAGTATGAAACCCTCGGTGCATGTGCTTGATTTGTGGTTTTACAGGCAAGCATATTTAGCCATGCAGCATTTTAAGATTCCATAGCTAACAGAAATGTCTAAAATGGGGCAAGAGAGATCTAAAAATTTCACAAAAAGAGCAAAAAATTGAAATTAAGTAAAAATAAAGCATGATGAGAGTAAGCATGGCTGTGTCCAAACTTCAGTGTTACACTTGTAAAAAGATTCTCAGAGAGCTATCAGTTTTGTCTCATTGCCCAAAGCTATGGGTAAATTACATTCCCATAACATTAATTAAAATCTTTGTATTAAAATTGATTGCATGTACTTCTAGATCCTAATTGGTTACAGTATCGAGTATGCAGGTACAGAGGACAAAATAACTCATCTACAATGTGAGGAGGAAGTGACAAACAGGCATAAGGGAGGTGAGTTATAGTGTATGAAACCCTCAGAGCTTGGCAAACTGGTATCTGAGTTAAAATTTAACAGAAATTGTGTTCCTCAATAGATTATCGACAATGAAGACATCCTGCTGCTCTTGCTATTTCTCTTCCAGGTCTGCTTATTTAATAGCTTTGAGACGTTTGTGGTGTGCTGTGGAGGTTGTATAGGTAACGAGCATTTTTCTCCATTTTTGAAGATGGGAAAATGGAGCTGCAAAATGCAGAACAGTTAATCCTGGGTCACCAAGTAGTGTAGTAGTTAGCTAGAAAGGGGACTGACTGCTCCCAGTGCAGTGCTCTGCCCGTTGCATAGTGGGATGTCTCTTCTCTTCTGCTCCTGATGAGCTGGGGCCCTTCCCAGGCTTCTCAGTCGCTCTGCATGGCATTTAAATTCAGGAATAAGCGTAGGAATTATATAATACCTACACTGAGGTCATTGTGTAAATCTGGCCTCCAGGGCATCTGTTGCAGGGTAGCTCAGATCACCTCCTAGAATCTCTCTGAGTTGGCGCCGCATCCATATATCAGGTTGTTTCTACCTCTGAGGTCCCTTTACGTGAAGAGCTGAGTATTCACAAGGGTCGAACACTTGCGGGGAATGATAAAAATGGTCTAGATGCACTTAGTTGAAAACACTAGAGAGCGGTTTTTGGTCAGAACTACGGCTTTCTTTGGTAAAGCAAGTGGGACCGTATTCCCACTTGCCGTAAGCAGGCTGTTTCTGTTGAAGTGAGCAGATCCATGTTGGTGAGGGCCTGACCCATTGCAGCCTGAGTGCAAAGGGGCTGAGAGCATCTCCAGTCTGATGTGAGAGCTAAACTGGGAGCTCTGGGGTTGGTGGTGTCACAAGGAGGAAGGTGGCTGCTTTACCCTACCCAATGAGAAGTCCTTTCCCCCACTGCTCTAGTGGTAGCCCCAAACAGACTCTCCTCTGACTGGAGGAGTCCTGAGCTTTGGACAAATTCAGATAAATCCCCACAGTGATTTTTCCTGTAGCCTTCTAAGGCATGATGGCTGTGTATGGTCATGCTCCAATTTCATTGCAGTGGAAAGGGAGGGCTTGGAATCCACATCTGTATATTGATTTCTAAGCCCCTCTCCAAACTTCTTTTCATCAGACTGCAGAAATGAGAGAAAACAGTTTGGAGATCATCTTATCTGTTATTGCTGTTGCCTCCTGAAAGCCATTAGGAAGTGATACTAATAAATGGGAGAGGGAGGGCTGTTTTTTGTGGTGATGCATCTTTTAAGTTAGTGAAAATTGCTGACTTAGAATCTGGTGTTACAGAAAATGAAAGCTCCTTGCAAGCTGTACATTATGGTTTTGCAGATGATAAACAAGGCAGCTCTTCCAGGCAGAACTTTAACAGTATTGTTCCAGTTGAGCATTTTTCATTATAAATCATTGGAGTAATTTTGTTCTCCAATTATAGCCAAAATTTTATCCCTGCAGAAAACAAATGCCTGATATGATAAGAGACAGCACCAGAACCATCATTTTCAGGACTGTCAGTAGGAGCATCTATTCCCAGTGCTAGGATTAAAGAATGATCTAAAATCAAATACTTGTTTTTGGTAACTGAATTCTTGTCATTCCCAACCATTGATTCCTCTGGAGCTTCTCCTTCTCAGTTAATATCATCTAAGTGAGCCTTCCAGTCACGATTTGAAAAGTTATATGATCGTTCCTTATTTTGAGTGACTCGAAAAAGCGATAATTTATTTGTTAGAGTTTTCCCAAGTTTTACACAGAAGTCCTCTGTTTGCTTTGCAATCAGTGCGCAGATCGTATATTTGGATGAGCTGGAAAAATGATTGTCAGTAAACCAGGCTCAGCCAGATAATGTGTCTGCACAGTCTGGTTTTCAATCCAGAGAATAAATATGAGACTAGATCCAGCAATCTCATTTGAACGACTGTGGTTTACTCTGAGATGGTTTCATGTTTCCTAAAGTAATTTTCTTCCTGACGGCTCTGGAGGGCAGCATTGCACTTTGAATGAGAGGACTCTTGCTCTATTCCCTTGCTAATGGAAAAAATGAAAAAGTGAGTTAAATAAAATAAAAAATCGTGTGTTGGGGGCAGGGTTACAGGGTCAAAAAGAAAGAGAGAAGAAAAAGCAAAAGAAACACCATCTGAGAATACTAGAATATTGGTCAGAATGGAGGGAAAAAAAAGGTGTTTGTGTTTTCTTTTTCTATTTTGTTTAAATTTATTTTTATATTGAGTATTCTTTGTCACACAGTATAAGGTTTAGCACTAAAGCACTGAGATACTCCAGAGTATGTTACACTGGACAATTAATCACCTTCTGGAATGGAAAACTGCTGTTTTTCTCCTTCTGCATGATCTCCTGTTATTTCTTGTTTCTCCATCTCCTTCTCACCTTTCCTGTTTCTAAACAGCTGCATGGAGTATTCATTTAAAACAACTGCTTTAAGATTAAATTGGAAGCATGCTTTGCCTGCAAGTTGCCTCCTACAGCAGCCAAAGAACCCTGAAAGTCGAGCTGTGCCTGCTAAGATATGGACAAGCAACAGTTCAAGGCTACAGGGAGGTGTTTTAAAGCCCTTCTTTTCTTTCCTTTTATTTCTTTCCCTCATCGTTTTTTCTACTGTAGTCAACCTTATCTCATTCAAATCTGAGTTGTATCTTCAGCCAAGGAAAGTAAACCTGCAGCCCCAACAGCAGGTTAGATAGGTGAGGGCTTGTGGTGGTCTGTGCTGCGTTCCTGCAGGCTGGCTGATGCAATGCATCTGTGACCTTATCTTCCAGTTCTTTGTTACTCACTTTGTTAATAGCATTTGTGGTCCAAAATAGGCTCTCAGACTTTCTGCAAGTAGGCTTATGTGATACAGAGCTGTAGTACCTCACAAAGAGGTGGCTAAAGTGCTCATAATCCCAACACTGATGCTGAAAGCTGATTTTGTGCAAAGTTTGCCTTGATATTGTAGCTGACGTTAAATGTAGTTTTATACCCATGAAATACTCTCCCCTTAATATGTGATTCTGAATCCCTGTTTTGGCTTGGACCATTTCATGTTGTTGTCTTTCTAGTCTAACGCTCAAGAGCATTTGAGTGCAACGCAGGACTTGCTGATCCTGGGAATGAGCACTGGAACGAGCCCTTGGGGTACGTCACTGTCTCTGTATTGCCCAGCGTGTTGTGTTTATGGAGTCAGGAATTCATAGGAGCAGGTTTTGTCCAAAAACAAAACAAAACCCCCAAATCCCACCAAAAACAGCTAAACAATAATAACAAAAAAAGCCTTCAAATCTAGAAAGCCAAAAGTTGTTTTAGGAAACTGTCTCATTCTACAATATTGCAAAGCTGGAAATAATAGGAAAGAAAGAGTCAGCTTGGCTGAGTGCATGGTTTCCCAATTCAGCAAGGGGACTCGGATCTACTATCCCACATGACAGGTGGGGACTTAAGGCTCGGACCATTGACTGCTTCCTGCTTTTTCCCTGCTTTTTGTATGTTTATGGAAAAAAATTCCAGAGGTTAAGACTTGTCCTGACATGGTAGAGGCAGTCTTTCGAAATTTTCAATACTTATTCAGGCAGAACAGGATAGTACTCATCCAGTATTAAGCTCTGCAAACGTGTGTGAAAACTCACACAAGGGCAAGCCTTTATGTTTGAATAGCAACCTTGTAAATGGCATTGATTTAATTTAAATGAGAAGTTATTCTTTCCTCATATATTTATACCTTTCGGAAAGAAACAGGCAATATGAGGAAATGTTTTACTTTAGCTAAAAGTACAGATAGGGCAAGGTATAAAAGACCATGTGAAGATTAATTACTCCTGTTGAAATTTAGCTTGACTGCACAAGGTGAGATGGTTTAATTATTTAATCATAGTGCTGCCTTTGGCTTTCGAGGCCAGGAATGTAGTGATTTTGTTCCCTTCCCCACCCTCCTGCATTTAATTTATGTGACTTCATGTACCTAACCTTCCTGCTCCCTGTTTGAGTTGGAATAGGGATTAAAATTTATTTCTTGGAGTGATGGTTTATCCTTGTGCCTTTTGTGTGTCTCATGTCAGTTCTAACTGATGGACTACACTCATTACGATTGATGGAGTGCAGTGATTTATTGAAGGCTTTGGCAGTTGTTGTAATTGTTTATTCACTCAAATTCCAGAAGAGTCTAGAAGCTTTGAAATGGACTCAAGGTCTGGTTTAAAAGAGCTATATAAAACTGCTGTGTGATTCTTCTCTGAATGCCTTTTCTCTTCTTTAGTATATGCCTCAGACAACTAATACAGATAACACAAGCTCTCTTGTGATTTGACTCAAGCCTGAGGATTTCTTTCCTTCTGTTCCAAGTCTATTACAATGTTGCATTAGAAGGACAAAAAGCATTCTTTTAAACCCAGTAAGAATTAAGGGGAGATTGTGCTGAACTAGCAGCAACCTTCCCACTGACTTTAGTTGGCCTACAGGTTATTGGCCAGGCAGATGCTTAACAGAGGACAGCATTTTCAGATGTGTAATTCATTGCAATTAATGTTGGCCGGTCAGCCTAGCTTGCTCTCTTGTTTTCCCGATGTCTCTGCCTGTTCCCTTTTCTGTGATCTGTCCTGCCACTTGGTCTAGTTCTTGTGCTGCAGCTTGTTTTGTTTGGTGATATATTTGACGATGGTGGCCTGCGCTTCTTGTTTCCAGGACTGTCAATAATGCATGGCAGCATTATGAAGTTATCGCAACTGTGCAGCATGCTGCTAGTTGGTTGTAACGCCGTCTTCCCCCTTTCATTGTAAAGAGTTTCTTTGTAATTACTTGTGTAGTTTGACAAGGGTTATTTCAAAATCTTGGCTTAGGTACCAACTGGAAATTAACTGATGTTAAAGAAGTGAGTGGTTTGAAGCCCCGTTCTCAGTATGCAACTTATCTATGGAAAATGCTGGGCTGTTGCTTACCAGGACTGAAGTGACCTGGCAGTGCAGCTTGCTGTGGTGATGGTGTTGGACACTACAGGAGGAAGGGGAAAGCGTGTGCTGCTCCAGTGCCCCAGGCTGAGTGCTGCGGGGGGAGGCAAAGGAGATGGTCTCGAAACCCTTTGTGTGGTTAAACCCCTGCTAGGGCACACCTTACTTTTCTCTGGTTACAACAGCCGATTTTATTTCATTTTTTTTTCCCCTGAGTAGTTTTCCGCCTGCATGTCAGTCTTGGGTTGTGCATTCCGGCTGATCACACATAACTCAAAGTGCTTTTCCCCTTTGCAACTACTTTTAAGATCCAGGGTTTGAACTTCGTTTGCTATTCCCCATCATCTCATGAAATATCAGCGGTGCTGTGTGCAAGGGTTTATTGGTTCCTTGGCTGCCTTCATAACTTAGAAGCGATCTAGAGATTTGCTGGCACCTTGAGAGTCAGGAAAAAGAAGGGAACGAAGTAATCCAATTTCTATGACACCGTATTAGTAATATTTATTGCATCTTAACTTGCATGGCATTGTTCATTCATCAAGCTTGTGCTGAATGATGATGGCTGCAGGATTATATCAGTCCAAAAAGGCAAAATTTGGTTTCTTTGTTTAATAATTGGCTTTCTATTTACAACTTACCTTTAAAATAGTCTTTCTGGTCTCATCAGCACGAGGCATGTTATTTTTGCATTGATCTTATTGATCTCATTTTATCTAACTTCCAGAGAAATGACATTTTTAGCTAAATGACGATGCTTATTGATAGTCGGTGCCCTAAGGATTCAAACAGTGCACTTCATTACAGGATTTCAGTGTACTGCTTCAACATGTTGCAGATTTTCTCAGCATTTCAGTCTGCTATGCAAAGCAGATTTGTTTTACAGATGAACACAGCATTTCCTCAAGTGAGATAATGACTAGCTATTGGCAGCTAGTGTCTAAAATTATCCCTGTGCAATGGACAGAGGTGAAAATAAAAAGCCTGCATTCAAGTCTAAGGAGAAGTGTAACTCTCTGTATGCATTCTGGTTGCTGGGGCAATACTTGTCTGTCACACAGGTAAAAGCTCCATTCAGAGGGCACTGGAAGCAATAGCGAGGTAAGCTACCTCCAGGGCTCCTCTCAAAGCATCGATGAATGTCAATGGGTGACATTTTTTCTGTGTGGAGGAATTCAGTGATAGAACTTTGCTTCATACCCACTCCCACGTCAGACTTCATTTTGTCAGACTGCCCGTCTGCTGCCACTTGTCGCACGGCAACAAAATGTAATGGAATATTGGTGGGAAGATTCAGCCTCTACTGTTGTACCACCAACATCTGCCTCTGATGTCGTGGGCCAGCATGATAAAATAGGAGGCATTAGTTTTGGAGCAGCCCTTTATTCTATTCTCTTGAGTGCTGATGCTGTGGGAAGGCAAACAAAAAAATGTTCTTGCAGAAGGAATGGTATACAGTCAACAGCAATACAGCAGCACTGTATTGTCAACAGTAAGTAACACCTTCTCCCTCTCCCTGTTACTCTGGGGTTGGCACAGATCAGATGCCTAGAGGCCTGCTGGCACTTCAGGTATGCTGACGTAGCATTTTGTGGGCAGGGGGGAATTCACTCCTGGACACTGAACAGATACAGATCATTAATTTGGTCACAGAATGATCCTTGTGTTATTTGATGCAGAAAAGGCTGTTCCGTAACTTTTGACACAGTGCTTGCTCACCTTGCTGATGGGCTTCACTTACTGCTTACCACGAGCTGACAGCGAAATCCCAATGCATCTGGCAAGTCCACCTCGAGATGCTAAGGGTAACTTTTGTCTGCATGCTGTGAATGATGGTGCTTCAGTGCTTGGCTGTGTTGTGTTGGTGCCTCAGGTTATCCTCTGTGCAGCTCCTCTGCTGCCTTGGAGCCCAGGGTGAAGTCTGCGATGCTGCAGTCCTACAGCACTGCTATTCCAGCTCTTTCCTGCCAGCTGTCTGGGCAGTGGATAAGGGGGATCCTTGCACCCCCAGCTTCATTGACAGTCTTCTGTGGCTTCAGAGAGAACCTCAAATTTGATCGCCACTCATCTCTGTCCCAGATGACAGCTTCACTGTTTCTACCTTGCTGTTACAACAGGGAAGTGGGGCGAGAGTGTTTGATGGATAAATGAGGCTACCAGAAATTCCTGCCTGCAAATTGACAGCCCTCTTCCCGTATCTCCTCTTGTGATGAACGTACAGATCCCAGACTGCTGGAAAAGCATTTTCTTTTAGGAAGGTGTCTCATTACAGAGAGATTAGCTACAGTTCTGTTCTCCTTGTTGTACTATGTGAGAGCTTTGCAGTACTCCGCACTCAAATTTAAATGCATTGTGACTAAAAGATGCATCTCTCAGGAGTAGATTATAAACATACTGAACAATTCTTCTCCTTTCCCAGGGGACGAACCTTCCTGTTGGTTTTTACTGCCAATGCCAGATGTCAGAGAGCTTCTTCCCTGTGTAACTCTTAGAGCATGGGACTGCAGGGAAAGTCATGCTGTGTTTTAAGGCTGAAGACTTTTAGAAATTTCCTCTAGTTTATTACATTTAGCTTCTACTTCCAAAACTCCTGGAGTGAAATATTTTATGATTATTTACTCCAATTTGAATAAAAACATGTCTTTGCATTGTGGATGCAAAAGTGTGGGTTATATTTAGGTGCAGAGCAGCATCCATACAAATGAAGCTTATTTGAAAATGGAATTGTTTTTTTGCATAGATAATGAGTAGGACTGTTTGTTTGGAATTGTGTGTCTTTCTTTTTGCCAGGTCAAAGTATGATCTGAAACTGCATATCAGGCTTTTGTGATCCAGAAGTTGGGGAAACAAGGTTAGATCTTGGTAGATTTACAGTCCTGGGAGGCAATAAAGGCAAGAAGGAAACTGTTCTCTGCTGCAGAGGTACTTCCCTCCTGTCACTTAGACCCATCAAGGTTAAAAAGATTGCCCCATCTGAAAGAACATGGAGCTGTTTCTGCTGTCCACACACACACAGAGTAGGCAGCTGGGTTGAGAATAAGAGGACTAGAGGCAATTTCTCTGCTCCAGATAAATGGATAATAAATCAGAAACCGGTAACCAGAGCCTGTAGAAGGGGATGAAGGTTTATTTTAATCTTCTTGAGAAAGTGTCCAGCAGCTGAGCAGATATTTTTCTGAAAACTTTAACCAGAAACCGGCTTGTTACTTGAGTGACATGCCCTTGTTAAAATCTGATGCTTCTTTATAGCTCAAGCCTTGTTTCATTTCTGGGTCTGTTTTGTTATGTTATACTTTGAGCTCAGATGGTATAGGAGATTTTCTGGAAGGAAATTCCTTAGTTCCTGGGGATTTTTGACTTTCTGCAGCTTAAATTGGACGTCAGTCCTCTCTCTGTGTCAGCCTGCTCAACAGCAAACAAGATGGCTGGTGGCATATAAACCAGGTTACCGGAATGCTGTATAGCCAGTAGGAGGGCTATCCCCAGGGACTGGCAGATTTGTGTAATATATCTGTTACAAAGTTTGTTGAACCTTTAAATGAATGTGCTTGAAGTGTCTGTCAATAAAACAATTGGAACAAATGGAGCATGTCATCAATTAAAAATTCAGACAAGTCTGTACTTTAATTATTATTCCTTTGCTTCCTGTGGGATTTTGGCACAGGAATAGAAGCATTACCACTGGAGTGGTAGGATGTGTTTAAAAAATGTATTTTGAAGATTTGCATAGGAAAGGAATCTGGGGAATAGAAAGTGACCAAATTACTTTTATTTACAATCAAAACAGTTGCTCCTGGAGAGCTATGAACAGAATCTCATCTGTCAAATCCATTAGTTTATTGTGAATAAACTCAATCAAAAGTCACTTGCTAGATTGCAGGATTTTTCGTAGTAACTACCGTGTGAATGGGATATGTATATTTGCTGTAGTTTTGCAGCTGTTTGCATGCATAAGAACAGCTCGGGGAAATCTGTATGAAAAACTGCAGATATAACATCTAGCAGTTTTTGCTTAAAAGTGATGGGAAGGCTTTTCAAATCCTGTTTCCTGTTTGCTTTGCCAAAAGATGTGCGGTGTCTTTTCGAAGGTGCCTGATGCTAACCCCTCTGTCAAAGCTCAGCTCCAGGTCTTTGGCACTGTGCTGTGTCTCTGGGCCCGTGGGTGACAGTTCACTGTTGGTTGGTGGTGGGGAAGTTATCTGAGGTGTAACTCGCTGCCACGTTCCTGCAGTACCTTCCTGCTTCCTAGAAAAGTGCTGCCTTTTAACCAGCCCTTATGATCTCAGAATGCTCCATTTCTTCTAGTGTCTAACTGGCTTGCTCAGGAAACAGCCTTGTGCTGTCCTGCCAGGCACGTGGCCATATTTCTCATTGTTGAGCCCCGTGACCAGCTTCAACCCTATGTATCAACATGCTCACAATGGTAGACCAAGAGGACTCTCATGCTTCATGACAATAGATGCCAGGCTAGTGAAGAGTCACGCTGCTGGACTCCATGTGCATGTGTACTTACTGATGTTTTGAAATAGCCCGGTGCTGAGGTATGTCCCTCATTTTGCTGATATCTATCCTGAATGTATGGTTCACTGATTGCTTGTTAATTACACATCATTAATGAGTCAATAAACCTCTTCAATCCTGATCTGATTTTAACTGCAAGATGAGCAGTTTTTCCCTGTGACAAGTAGTGCTGTGCCTCTTAGAATGTATGTGGCCAGGGCGCAGTGTCATATCTCACGAGTGATTGAAGAAAAATGAACGACTCCAGTCTCCACGGTTGCATAAACCTTGCAAAAACACCTTCTTATAAGGAACAAGGCTGTTATTGGGCACAGGGCAGCATTTCCTCTAATCTCTTTCTGCTGGTTCTTGAAAGACTTGATGCTCCAGTGGCTTGTATTTGAGATTTATCCCGACCACTGGGGGAACCAGTTCCCTCCTGCAACTTCTGAATAGTTGTGCGGCTTAAATTGTGTGCCAGAATGTTTGAAGAAATTTGTGAAGTATGCTATGATGTGTAGTTCCCAAAATGCTCACTAAACTTGGGCAAACGGGTAAAACTTGCAGAAGTCAGTCTGGAAAAAATTGTCATCTCCAGTTCTTCGTTTGAGGCACTGGCCCTTGTTGCCCAGGGAAGACGTGGACATTAATGGAGATGTTCAAGGCCGGGTTGGATGGGGCCCTGGGAAGCCTGATCTACTGAAAGGTGTCTCTGCTCACAGAAGGGAGGTTGGAACTAGGTGAGCTTTAAGGTCCCTTTGAACCCTAACTGTTTTATGATTCTATAATAGGGGATTAAATAAGCTAAATCATCGTGTGTTGCTGATTTATTTATTTGTTTATCCTACTGTGTAGTTAGATACATTAGCATGATCTAAACATTACTCATTTTGCATAAGAATTTTCTGTCATTGCAGTGGTACTTACATTCTGTTTGCACAAGACAGCTGAAAGCATTCTTGTAGACTTGACAGACACTGAAGCCAGAATGCTTTGAAACTGGTACATTCCCATAGAGCATGCATATGCATGTGCACAGCTGCACTGAAGTAAGTGCCGGTGAGAGGAACTCATTGTCTCTGCTATGCTGTCACCTAATGAAATTGCCTGTAATCTTTAACGTAGCAATTTTGCTTATCGAGAGGTTTTGACATTTTCGTAAATCAATCAACTTTCTACTTGAAGTATTCTGATCCACCTCCTCTTTTTAGTCTGCTTCTATGGTAGGACAGATAAAGTCAAATCCCACTATTCAGGCCATGATATTGCAGTGGCAGTTCCCCGTGAGCCTTTTGGCAATAGGAGTGTTTGCTTTTGAGCACTACATCATATCAGAATCTATGGAGAGCCATTCTGTGCCTGGCAGGAGATTTATAAAAGGCAGCATTAGCTGCAGCTTCCAGTCAATATGTTTCCTTCTCATTGACACAAAAAACCCAATAGTTTTGAAATATTTAAGTACAATATTGCCTTAAAAAAAATCATTAATATTTCTATCACTGCTGATAGTGATAATCTGATGAAAATTGATTTGAATAGGACAGCGGGACCTGGCTGAAATTACTGCTTAATTTTATCCATCAAATTAGAAATACCAGAGTGGAATGAAAAAGAGGGATGTACATGTAGATAGTATTTGTGAGAAAGGCAGATGCCCTCAGTTCAGTTTCAGAATGGCTACCTGTCTTGAAGTCAGGCCTCTGAATCTCAGTAAAGTTGAATCACTGCTTTGTGTTTTGAAGGACTTCATAAGCTTTTAAGTTTCTCAGAGGAGTCTTTACAAATGTATAATCTTAAGGAAAAGGTAACACTTTTCAAAAAGAGCAGAAGCTTCCAAAAGGGCAGGACCTTCTTTTTCACTCTCCCACAGATGGTGCATCGGTTCTTTCCATGGCTTGCTATGGGGTCCCACCAGTGGCTGTGTTTAAACCATGCAGTACCAGATGAAGGAAAATACAGTCCTGTAACGTGGAAAGGCTTTCTAGTCGTGAGAAAACAACACGGGTTATCAGTCTCTTGAATTTAGGATATTAACTGTCCCTCCCTGGGGACTAGCATACGATAGGAAGTCCATAGATTCACAGTTTTATTCTGACTTTAGCTAAGTTTTGGGTTGGGCTGTTCTATGGTCTAAATGATTTTAAAAGCAGCTGGCAATCCTGCATCTTTTGTGCACAGCCCAAGATTTTGCCAGGATTAATTTTAAATTATGTATTTGGGTTTCAGTGGGTGTTGCTCACTTTACTATCTCAGTGATCTTTTTGGTTTGGACTTCAGCTGAGGAATGCACTTGAGCACAACACTGATTCCCTTGGAGTTCTTGTCCTCGTGGCCAGATCAGTCAGAGCTGTACACCTGAGTACTAGTGCTGGAGTACTCCATTTACCATGACTGCCAGATCTCCCAGCACATAGCTCTGTGCATATCCATGGCTAGCGCTTTGCTGGCAAACGGGACAAATTTTACTGCTGGTAAAGACAAGGTATCACAAACTGAAAGCACTCTATGATTTTGGAAGGGACCTTTGAAATTGATCTTAGTCAACTCCCAGTATGATCCTACAAACACAACAGATGGCTGCAGATTGTATCTTGCTCCTGCCCTCATTACCAGTTGATACTGCAGGTCTACCTTTTATTTCAAAAGAGGCTCAAGCTGGAATGGTGACAACTATAGTTTGTTTTTTATCAATTTATAAAAACTTTTTCTAAGATATTTTTGAATTAATTGCAAGTCATTGCCTGGACTCTGGAGTAAACATCAGGTGTTTTTTAAAATGAATTTCAGTATTTTGTTTCATTGGTTCTCATGATACACCATGTTTACTTTTCAATGTTTTACTGAGAGAAATGTTTGGAGAGAGCTCCTCTGTTGTTCATTGGACCACTGGTATTTGATGTGATAGTGCTGGAGTCACTCTGAACACACTTCATTGCCTGCTGGGAGAAGGCAAATTCCACCTAGTAGCAATATATTTGTAGCTGCACCTTCGTCTGAGCCCACTGAACGCATTTGTGGTCTGCGACTGCCTTTAGTTTGCATGTACTTTACATGCTTGTCAGTTGGAGTTCTTGTAAGATGAGTCCTGGAGTTTGTGGGGATAAATCTGGACAAGTGGATATTGATAAGCACTTTCAGAACAAAGACTTGTCCTGGATTTCTGTAATGGATTATTGATGGTAGCAAAAAGACGTCTGTTAACTGTAGCAGAGGAAAAGTGAATTCTTAAATAAGAACATATCAGTGTTCAAGTGTACAGTGGTGCTGTTCTATTTCTATGCTATGTGTCTAAGGTGATTTCTGTGGGCAGGGAAAGTGCACTAGACTCCTCCATGCATAGTAGTTAGACAGCTAAAGGCAGAATTTTGTAATTAAGGATTAACCTTAGATAACCGAGATATTTTAAGGCTGTTATTCATTTTGATTAGGTGTACAGTAAACTTTACTTATTACAGGGGATCTGACGAAAATGATGAGTCTGATCAGTGCCTAAAAACAGAGTACAAGAGTTACTGACCTTCCTATCCTGCTGTTAAGATTTGGACTTGTCTGTGCTGCTCCTCAAAGTGATTGGTGATGAACCATTTAGATTTTGAGCTGTGGGTAGTCAGAAATCCAACAGATTTCTGTGAACTCTAATGTACTGTCTGGTATGACTTTTTTGCTGAAGTTTTTCAAGTCTACTTTGAACACAGAAAATAGGATAAATGTTATAATCTGCCCACTAGATATATTCTGTTGATCTTGTTGTCCTTCTCTTTGGATTCACCTTTGATTTAATATCACTCAGGCTGGGCATGTGTATATCGTGTACGCTTTGATCAGACTCTCTGTCATCTCGCCTTGCTTTTGTTGAGAATCAGCAACCAATATCCACGCTGGTATGTGAACCTAAGACAGGTTATACATAAATGTTTTTAGATGTGTTTCCTTGGGAAATAAACCTTCATTTGATGAAGTAAATTGTATGTTTTTTTCCTTCCCTGGAGTCCAACTGCAACCTAATTAGAGAAGAGTAGGTATGTTAAAGGCACGCTGTTCTTCTGAGGTTCGTTTCAAAACTGGCATTGGTCAAGTGGAGAGTTGTATATTAGTGCTGCTGATGAGGAAGGGAGAACTCTTAGCTGGGCCATTGTGTGGTTAGCTTCAGGCTGGTCTGTGGTGGAAGTGTTGGGAGGGAGCTGGGGTGTGCAGAAATGGAAGAGAACAGAGGGGCAGGGGAAGGAGGATGCGGATGTCTTGGGAGCGAGTTCATTAGTTCTACTTCTCAGGGAAAAAATGGTGTTGTTTGATTATTGTGAAAATGGTAATAGAACAGATTGCTGCATAAAATAAGTGAGCAAAAGGAAAAGAGTAAATTCTCTTGGTGTGAAGTGCAGCCCTGTTTCTAATTTTTTTTCTGCACTTGGAAAAAAAGGTCAGATTCTTCACTGTATCACAAGCTGCAAGGTTGCTCTGAACTGTGCTGAGGACAGAGACAGTGTAAAATTCAGACAGCCATAAATGTTTTCTTCTCCTCTTACCCATCTGTTCTCATGCTTGCTAATGCAGAGTGTTCCCAAGTCCAACCGCAGATGTAACGAGCATTGCCTCATTGCACGACAGAGCAATCATGCTGTCGTTAACACTGGTTATGGTTTTCTTGTTGAGGCTTTCATTAACCCAAGCACTGGCAGTGGTACCAACAGGATGACAATTTATACCTTATTAGCAATACTGCTGCAAATGGTAACTGTGACAGAGAGGAGTGTGGCTCTTCTGAGGACTACAAGAGCAGATTACATCTTCACTTTCACGCTACCTCACCTGGCCCGAGTTGCTTGTTATGGGTTTCACCATTAATGGTTGCCTCAGAGTGCATAAAAAAATCAGTATAACAGGACCAAAACAAACTCCTTTCCTTTCCCTTCCTACAAAAGAGCCTTGTGTTCTGCCTGCCTCCCCTTTTTACGTTCATTTCTTTCTATTCTTCCCACTTGAGCTACCTCAGGCTCTTGCACTTTCAGACCATCCCACTGTGTTGTACAGAGTCCTTTTTGTTTTTGTTTTTTCTTATGGCCAACCTCCTGCTGCCTGGAAATTTTTGTCCGAGACCTGTTGTTGCTGCAGCCTGAGTTTGCTACACAGCGCATCAGAACCAGTGGATCTGAATTGTTCAAGTGAGACTCTAGGTGGGAATTAAACAAAAATTTCCATTGAATGGCTTGAAGTTTTTTTGGTAAATGTTGTCCTACAGTAACTGTGAAACATTTTTTGATTAACAGAAGTCTCAGTCGTGCTTTTTCTGTTGATACTGCTCATCTCCTGACTGCTGACCACCAGCAGCAGTGCTAATTAAAGAGGACAGCGTGGGCAGGCAGAGTGCTGCCATGAAGCACAATGAACCACAGTGTGTCAGTACTGCTGTCTATAAGGCACAACAAAGGGAAGCACAACATGAAAGCAAATAGCTTGTAAAAGGCAACTGGATTTTTTTTTCCTGGCAATGTTTTTAGTGAAATGGCATCAGTTACTGCTCCAAGAGTAACCCTGATGCTCCTTCAGGCTGCTGGAGCTTGGGGAATCTGTCTCACTCGGTGTGCTGTCTGCAGCAAGGGTCGATGGTGATGGCCTTATCAACACATGTTCTGCAATATCTGCACCTAGTAAGGTTTATTACCTATTTCTTGTTCAGTTCCTAAGAGCACCTACTGCACTCAGTACTGATGTACCTCCTGGACTCTTGCCCTAGCAGGCATTAAACAGAATATACAACTTGAACTGCATTTTCTGAAGAAAATGGAATACCAGCAGGGCGGTTGTGCTGTATTTTTGTCTGGTCTTCAAAGCAGTGCTGAATATGGGATTTCAAAATTCCTTACCCTGTGAAGCAAAAGCCCTAAGATGAAGCCAATGGAAAATTAAAAGCTGAAAGATATGTAGGAAATTGACAATGTAATTTAGGATTCCTGTGATTGTTACAAAAACCTTTATCAGTGAATTGATCTAGACGCTTCTGTGTAATAGTTAGCAGACAAATCTGCTAGGAGCTAATGCTGTATGAATAGTAAGTAATAATTAATAATACATTACAAAAATAAAACAATTTCCAATCCTGTTTTAGAAAGAACAACATGATTATAATAATATTTACTTCAGTGCAAGTGCCCATCCTTGGTTTCTGAATGCTGGTTGCATTTTTTTTTAAGAGTCCAGGCAAACTGTTATGTCTAATACTTTGTATTTTTTCTGTACAGTTCCTCTGGTTTCTTTTTTTAAAAGCAAATGATCTTATTTCTGGGAACATGCAAATACCTTTTGACCCATCTGTTAATGGTGGATTTGAAATTAGCTGTGTAATTAGTAAGAAGTAAAAAGGCCTGAAACAACTGTAGACTTAAATAAGAAGTTACATGGCAGGTTGAACACTTTTGAGTCTGCTTTGGTACAACTTACCTTATGTGGCATATGTGAAAATCTACCAGATCTCTGAATTCCTATTTCTGTCTCTTCCTTATTTTGCAATGAAGTTACGTGTCTAGTTCAAGAGGTCACAATTGTATGTATTATTTATATTCATTAGAAAATAATTTTCTAAGTCATTTTTCTTCAGTAAACGTGACAAATTTGTGCTTAGAAATTTTTTCCTAATGAAACTCTGGCAGATGGTGCAACTGGTTTTGATAAAGCTAACCTGTAAGATCATTCATTTTCCTGCATAATTAACAGGGGGGCTTTAAGTTTAGATTTCGAATATTGATTCAGTCGCATAGGAAATGAATTAATAATCAATTATAATGTAATCTTGTTAAATATGTCAGCAGCTTGTTTAGAAATCTGTATGCTGGCTAAGTGCGTGCTGTCACAATTGTGCTGCATTGTACATAAATGGAAAGATTTGGGGTTAGCTATTCCAGCTTCAGCTAGTGTAAGTTCCTCTGTGTTTGAAGAAGCAATTCATATGCTAATAATTACCGTAAAGCTGTGCTTTATGTAGCATGCCTTGTCCAGTGTAGTACACAAAATCCCTTTTTTAGTGGTTGGATCCTTCTCTAACAGAAAAATAAAAAGTAAACTGTTTGCTCTCCTTGAAATGTTTATTCAATTTACTGACTCTGTCATCAGATGTAAGAAAGAAGGCATTTATACAAGTTGTCACTAACAAGTTACACTTGAAAGGTACCCAGGAATCTCTAGAGATTTGAGGAAATCTGCTTAGATGTCATCACAACTTTGCATCCTGGAAGATTGGATTTCATCATTGCGCAAAGCACTGCAAGAATCTTATATCTTTATGTTTACTGTCAGTGTTCCAAATTTATTCTGAGAATGCATTGATCCTCAGGAAATCTTCATCAGTGCCATCCCAGAGTGCTTTGAACTGTTGCAGAAATCCATGTAAATAGATCAGTATCTCTCATTCTCAGCTGATCTTTCCCTTTGAGTTGAGTGAGACTACTCCAAATGTGAAGTTGTGCAATTTTCTTCAGATTCAAGGCTATTTGGAGGAAAGGTTGGGAAGCCAGTGGCTGGAAGTGCTAGTGCAACAAACTGTTAATTAAAATATTAATAGAATTTTTAATCGTCTCTTTTATGTAACTGTTTCTTACTGCTTCTCTTTGTTCAGTTCCCTTTGCTTCCCTAGCCTTTTGAAAAAACTGTTGAAATAATTTTTGTATTGAAATATTAAAACTAGGAAAAAAATCCATCTTTATTTTCTTGTTACCAGGCTTTCAGTTCAAGAACAAACTTGCACTAAGAGCAATCTTTGCAATCATGCTCCTTCTGTGTAAACTCCAATGAAAGCTTAATCACAGAGCCCCCCCTCTGATATCCTAATCTTCTGCTGTTGGAATAACTGGGAAATAGTAGACTTGGTCTATATGAGAGATATAGGCTTAAAAGCCTCGCATGAGCAAGAATGGGGATTCTCTGCGGCTCTAACAACCTGGGAGGTGTAAGGCGGCACTGGGGGAATGATGATGGCTATGTAGGAATTTGCCTGGGTTTTGACTAATGCAATGCGCAGATTTTCTTCTTGCTCTGTTTAAAGGCTCAGTTTCTTGCTTGATGAGGTGGACCCAGAGACCAAAGCAGGGCATTTTCCAGCAACAGGCATTGGTAACTAAGTGTAAGGAGGGTGTACCTTTACTGTTTCCATGCTTCTCTTATGAATGAGGTAAAGAATTCAGAACAAGGAATTGCTAGAACACGTCGTGTTTCCAGTAATATTACTAAGGGAATAGACAATATGCAGTCAGGTTACTAAATGGGCATGGATTGAGTTACCTATTGTGTTTTGTGTTTGATTGCTTTCGTTTTAATTATCTTTTTTAGTCTTTCAATATTAAGTACAATACTTTTCTGTGATCTGTGGTGAGCATTGGTCTACATGTGCTTTACACTGCTAGTAGTACCCTGAATTGCTGTGTGTACGTTCCTGTAGAGGGCAGTTACACTAAAGGCTCTGGAGGAGTGATCAGATTTGGCAGAAAAAATCTGTACAACATAGAGCTTTTTTCCTTGTGTTGTCCACCGCAAGAGACGTTCCTCTGTGAAGCAACCATTTCTGGAGTAACATCCCAGGGAATTCAAAGGCTGTGGTATCTCCATTCTGAGCTGTGGCTCTGCACCGGCTGCAATACCCCCAACAGCCTGACGTCGCTGTGTACAGCAGTTCTGAAGTTGTGCTGGCCCTCTTTGCCTTCTCCCATGTCCTGCCAACATGCTGCCATGTCCGTTTTGGGACAGACTGCTCTCTTTTGACATGTCCTTGAGCCTTTAGTGGATTGTGCAACAAGTCATTATAGTATGTTATGCAAGTGCATCAGGGGTTAGCTAGTGACTCCTCTTACCTTCCATGGTTATGAATGTCATGAAAACCAAGCTAAGCTGCTCATTTCATAGCTGCATTTACAGCCTATAAATTGGGCTTACACTTTTTACACAGCTGAGGTGTATTTTGGAAACAGGCCTAGAGCCTGCAGTAACATCTGGTGACCAGGTGCTGCTGTTCACGTAGCAACTGTGGTACAAAACTCTTGTTTGGGAAGGAAATTTAAATAAACCCACAGCCACTAAATAACCCTTGTTTTGTTTGTATTTTCTGCTTGAGGGCATGGATTCTCTCTGTTCTCCCTTAAATGTTGTAATGGCATGTTTCAAAGGTAGTCATGTAAAGCTGCTTCCCTCCCTCTTTAATTACAAATGCTTATAAAGAGCATACATGGGAGAACCAAGTGTGAGTTTCTCATACGTTCAAAATCTTACTTTGAAGGATTGGTCTGAACATGAGGAAAGATTCTGAAACATGTTTATTTTTAGAGATCAGCTTGTGCACCCTGCTAGCCAAGTGACTTCAAACCCTGTAAGATCTCTATAATAAATAGTTAAGCTGCTTATAAAGGTTTTAGTTTTCATCTTCTCTTCCTGTGAGTTTTTTTATGAAGCATAAGAGCATATGCTTTACAGTAGAAGAACAATAAATCTGAGAGTAAAGAAGAAATAATTCACTTTAATTCTATTACAGTTAGTTTAAACTATTGTCTAACTGATTAGATCTAAGGCAAACAATAACTAGCTCTTATAGTTTGTTTGTGAGAAATGCTCTGAATTCTTTGCCTAAATATTTTCAGAACTATTTGTAATGATGTTTCATGGAAAAGGCTCCAGTTCCCTCGAGGCTGTTGATTTCACTTCTTTAATTATTCTAGCACACAAGGAATCAATTACTTTCCAGGTCTGACTTGATCTTCTGAACAGGTAAATTATCATTGAAAGAGTGCCTGGGGTGTGTTGGGAGGAGGCCCAGGGCAAGCTTCAGCTGGCTCTGGATATGGCCAGAGTTGCATCCAGAAACACTGTTTTGTGTAAATACCCTCTGGAGCCCTATAACTCCTGGCAGACTAACTGCTTTTTTGTTGTTGTTTGCTTGCTTAATCCTGAGTAGTGAAACCTGTTGCCTTGAACTTGGTCTACATTGTTGATTCAACTGAATGAATGTAAGCATATGAATGAAGTCGGGGTGGAGGGGGAAACGTGGAAGTCCCCTGTTGCACGATACTAACTCTTGAGACTGCGACATCAATTATATTAATAAAAGACAACAGGCTCATTTAGCAATGTGGCTGAGATGGGGATGACCTTGTTTCTTGTTACAGCGGCAGAGAGGATGTGCTCTTTCACAGCTCCTTGCTTCTCAACCCTGAGTGCCTTTTAACAGTAAAACCCTAAAACAAGTTCTGTAGAATTAACACTTAACATGAGAAGACCTTTTCTTCTGCAGACAATAGCTTGAAAGGATTTCTACAACAGGAAGGATCTGAGGGGAATGGATACAGAGCTGGAGCCTGCTACCCATTGTAGCTAGTTTTGTCTGACAGTGATTCGCTGCAGACTGGGGCAAAAGCAGTTTGGGAGAGAAATGATGAGATCTCAAAAAGAAGTACAGTGTTGAAATGGAGAAACCGTCTTCAGTCAGTAATGTGAGAATAGAACTGTTCAGCATTGGAAAAAGCTTGAGAAGAATGTGAAAGCCTTGGCATTATTGATATTGAAACCGAGACTACAGAATGTGATATAGTATGGACATTTTGACCTTACTTTGTTGTAAAACACTGTCCTACTTGTGTAAATCTTCATTAACAAAGTCTTCAACAGACAAATGAAGGCTGACAGAATTTCCTTATTTGGGAACTGAGGGCACCCCATGATACAAAGGTGTGAATCCAGGAAAAGCATCTTCTTGGGGATGATACAGACATGAGTATGCACTAATAAGTGTGAACTGGGCTGAGGTGATCCAAACTGGAGACAGAGTTAGGAAGATGCAAGGGACTGTTCAGCTACATGAACTCTGAGATGCACAGGAAACTTCCTTATTTTCTTTTGAGAAATCCTCAGCAAAAATGTGTTCACATGTGATGAAATTCACAGAATCATAGAATGGTTTGGGTTGGAAGGGACCTTTAAGATCATCTAGTTCCAATCCCCTGCTATAGGCAGGGTTGCCTCCCTCTAGACCAGGATGCTCACAGCCCCATCCAGCCTGGCCTTGAACGCCTCCAGGGTGGGGGCATCCGCAGCCTCATTGAGCATCCCGTTCCAGTGTCTTACCACTCTAAAACAGTTTCTTCCTAATATCTAGCCTAAATCTACCCTCTTCCAGTTTAAAGCCATTTCCCCTCGTCCTGTTGCTACCTGCCCTTATAAAACAAATTGTGACATGAATAGGCCAAATGCACTGTGCATGTGCTGAAGGAAGCTGAAGCTGTTTGGTAGACAGACCCCAGAGAGCACACTGTACAAGTCCGTGCTGTGTCACACCCACTGCCTAAGCAGCAGTGGCCATTTTTCTGGGATGCTAACTGAGCTGCTGGGTCTCTGGAAATCCTGAACAACACTACTAAGGGCACTGTGCACAAATAGTAAGTCAACACTTGCAGTGTTTCTAGTATTGACCTCTGCAGACTTACCATTACCACTGTTCCAAACTTTTTCAGTTGGTGGTTGGTTTTTTTTTTTTTTTTGTTTGCTTGTTTTGAGTAGGAGCTCTTTGGGGGATAGAAATTCATGTTGGGAGACTGACATTGATACCTGCGTGAAAACTTTTTTCTTCTAAGCAATTTTGCTTGATAGGTTCAGTTCTGGAAGAGACGGAAGCTGCTCTAATTAGCTGAGCCCTGGTGACCTAACAAAACATGCTCTCTTTGGGAAGTGAAAGGCCTTTTCAGTCATTGTGGTGAAATTAATTTCTCATGAATTGCTCCGCTTCTCTGCTTGGGTCAGATTTGTAACAGTGTTCAGCTTATAATGGCACGTCTGATACATGGCAAGGGTATGGTAAAGCTGCACTTCTGTCAACCTGTCTTATTCCTACTCTCTGAGGGAATAAACTTTGGTGGCCTGAGTGGAATTTTGCTGTAGCTTGTGTCCTTGCTGACAGCTTTTCCTGATGCTCACCTTCTGGCTCCAGATCACATTCTTGATAGACACAGATATGTTGGCACAAAGAGTGGAAAGAAGAATTGGCTGAAAAACTGTGATTAAGTGGATAGCAGAGTGACTGGTTTGGTCACGTACCCAGTTTTAGGGAAGGGTTCCAGCTTCAGCCTGAGTAATGCGCTTGCTGCCCTGCACCCTGCACAGGTTGGTGTGTATATTAAAGCTGACTTGGTTAAAATTCTTTGAAGTTATGCCTTTTGATTTTAATTGACTGTGTGTACCAGACTGCTTTAAGTCATGTATTATACTAGTTAAGAAAACAGTACTATGGATAGATAAACACACACATATTTAAACCACTGAAAGAAAAGGATGATTTTTGACTCAGTCTGTTTGGCTGTATCAATGATACATTGGACATGTGGCATTGAAAACCCAGTGTCTCCGGGGCAGGGGATGCCCTTAAGTTTTCATAGATATTATAGGAATAGGATTACATGAGTTAATTTTAATGTAGTCAAGTTTGGGTACTACTTTTACTCTAGTCATAGCTGTGTGGGGTTGGTAGAAATAAGGTTTTGCTTAGTTGCATTGCACATTAACAGGATCCAAGCCTGGAGTGCTGGGTTCTGGGAGTGCAGCCTGTTTCAGCTCCACACGGCCTTTTCTCTCCTTGTGATATAATAGTGCTGAGACAGAAAATCTTTGCTGGGGTACTGCTGTTTGTACCTGCTCTTTTCCTTCCCAGCATGGTGTGTAGCTGCTGAATAGCTACTGTGGTACCTGATCAGTGATGCATATGGTGAGCTGAGCCAGAGTTTAATTTGGTGTAACTGGGTTCTCCCTTTACCTTTGCTGGTGGGACCAAACCCAACAAACAGGCAACGAGTGAACAGAATGTAGGAGGGGAAGACACCCGCCTCTTCTTCCCCTGTATGAGTGTGCATGTAATGGTGAAGATAAGTCCTTAAAGCTAGCAAAACTCCCATGCTTTGGAACTGGAATTCCTGTAGATTATAGAGTGCATTTTCAGTACCATTTCAAAAATGTATTCAATCTCAGCTCCCAGAGCTTACAGATAACACTTGCTTGGACTTAGATGCTGTTTTGTCACTGTAAATGCTCTCTCCTGCATTTTGTCCTTAAATTTCACTGCTTTTCAGCAGCATGGTTGCAGGTACCATGCAGAGTATTTGCAATCAATTGTTAGGTTTTTCTTGCGTTTTCCTCTTTCATAATACCATGATTTTAGAGATGCAGTTTTGTGGCTACAAACATGCTGTTTGATATAGTTGGTTCTGAAGCAGTAAACTGGTTCAGAGGGTGGACCGTGTTTGTGGAAACCTTATTTTTCTCTTCCTTGGTCATTTTGGTAGACTCTTAACTGGATTAACTGAGCTGACAATAACAGCTATTATAAAAATGTCTGGCAGTGATAGTGATATTTTTTTCAAGCTTCTCTTGTCAGTACTGCTGGCAACAATTCATGCTCAGCACTGAGGTACAAATTAATGACTTATCACTTAAATAGTGATTTTTATCCCCCATCCTCCCCAATATTACTTTGCACTAGGCAGTTATAAGTATCCAGTGGTACTACGCCCCTTTTGGTCAGCAAATCTTTCACATAAATGCGCTTTCAGGCTCTTGAAGATGGATATGTTGCTTAAAATTACCATTAGAAAATATTACTCTGTCATCTGCAGAACTGTGTTTACATTTGCTTTTCTATGGCTGCTGGCAGTGACCTATCTGCGTAATGCTGTGAAAGCTCTTAAAAGTAAGTACTGAAAGCTCTATTCTTGATTAAATGTTAACTGTGACCAAAGACTTTGTAAGTGTGTGTTAGGGAATAACCCTGCCGGCTGGATAGAGATACTAGTTCTGATGTTCTTGCTCATGCACCATCCTTTGGGATCACCTTCTTCCTTGCAAGAAATGCTTTCCTGGGCTTTCATCTGGCTTGGCCTGGCCAGATGGCAACCTTTATGTTCATGCATCTACCATTTGTGATTCGTGAATAAACCTTAACCAAGATGATTTCTCCTTCATTACAAATAGAAACCATGAGATTAATCTCCATGCTGAATTTTGGATCCTCTGCCACGTGCAATTGGGCTGAGAACTGAGTGATTCCTGTGTTTGAGAACAGCTCCCGTGAGTTCTGTGCACCAGTGCTTAGCTTGCTGGTGTTGTCAGTCAATGGTGAAAAAGGGGGACTGTTCTGACCAGAGCTTTTTTGCTGCACTAGACCTATATAAACACAGCCCAGCTTGGAAGATGGAATATGTTGCATTGTTATTCAACCTGGTGGGCTATTTTTTTTCTTGTTTACAAAATGTGTCACAATAATAAGTAAAACAACTTTCCTATATCCCCTTTGAGTTTAAATAAAATGATGGAGACAGAACTATAGGTCACCAGTCAGGGATGCGATCAAGCTTAATTAACTTGATGTCTTATTGTGGAACTGTCCCATGTGAGGTAATTCCTAGCATACTTCCTAGCTATGCGTCGGATGCTCCTTTCTTGCTGCTGCTTGTGAGATTATATCTTTTGAGAGACTATTTAGATGGCACAGTCTCTGCCTGGTGGGAAAAGCTTTTCAGTGCTTGTCTATTGATCTTATAGTTTTGTTGCAGTGGGGAATGAAACAGTGAGTGTGTTTATAGCCTTAGAAGCAAAGAGCAGTCTCCTTCCCCCTGCTAGCCTAAGATGTCATATCTTGAAGGAAAGCAAAACAGAAAAGGAGCAAATTTATTCTCAGAGCTTGGAAGACCATGAATTATTTATCCTTTGAAAGCCTCTGCTATCTTTGCATGAAAGGAAGCCCTACTATTAAAAGCAAGGGTTTCTTTTTCTGCATGTCAATAAGATGGAGATCAGAGTTGACTGATGATTAAGATGTCTTTTTTCCTTAGAGAACTGGGCATCTCTAGCTGGTTGGCACCAAGAAGCTGTTCTTAAAACAACAAAGTTGTTAGATTTGATATTCATGTGAGATGGAGCCCTGCTAAAAGGCCTACAAGGATCAAAAGATGAAACAGAGCCTTGGAGGGGTTTATGCATGACCACATAACTTAAGTGTTTCTCCATCAATGTATTCAATGTATTTTCCCTGTGTGTCCTAAGTTTTTCGTTTAGTTTTTCAGACAGGCTGTGTTAATTCAAAATTCTTTCCTGAATTCCCGAATGTCTACATATACTACAATGCTTGAAGATAATCTTTCTCCACTCTTAAGTGGCTGGTGTTCCACCCTGGTACTGTCTCTTCTTCTAACTCAGCTCCATGAACCAAAAGGGTCTTTTTGTACTCATGTGAACCAAGTCCTATAGACTTGAGTAGATACCTACTTTTTATTCTGGGTGTATCACACTTCAGTATTTGTTATTGAGTGGGCATAAAATGAGATGCTACCATTCTTGCATTCAGACATTCCCTGTCTGTTTTGGCCTGTAAAACATCCATTTGTGTTCGAACGAGTAAGATAAAAGTAAATACACTCACTATTTTCCATAATCTTGTTTCTGACTGTAATTTGTCACATGTAATAGCCTGAAATCAAAGCATTAGGCCAAGGAAATATTTTCTTTGGACAGGTTTTTACAGTTGGAGATGGCATCTTTTGTCTGTGATGTTTGCAGAAGAACAGAATTTCTGAGTCAGGAATGCTGTGCCACAGGTAAATCCAACAGCAGAAACGGAGTTTTACACCTGGCTTCACTCATGTTCTTATAGAGTTTATGAAATAATATAATTTGATCTCAACAACATGGAAATTCTGAGGGGAATACATGTTTGTGTAATCTTAGATCAGGATGTTTATGTTACTGAAAATACTAGCTCCTCAGAACTCTTCCTTGTGTGTATGAAATAAGACTTCTTTCTGTTCCTGCTCCTAAATTATAGGAAAACAAGATAACTCATCAATGCTGTGATCACCCCGCGGTAGGAGATCAATCCATATGGAAATCTCCAGCAGACCCAGTGCTTTTTTCCTGGCCATGGGTCCCAAGTTCCCTCCAATCTTGATGTGATCTCAATTCCACCATCCTGTCTTCTGGGTTGTAGTATGGTGGCTCACAACACAGCGAGTTGTGTGCATATTTTGGTATTCAACTAGGATAAGATTAAATTGCCCTACTAACTAGAATTAACCTTTTTCTTTTTCAGTTTCTTTCTGTTTCTCATCAGAGTGCTAGTAATGGAAGTAGATAGCAAAACTTTTGCTGTGTGCCTTTGTCTCTCCCTGTATTGATCAAGAGATGGAGGTAGGCTTCCTTTGAAAGCCTTCTCTTTCCAACCTTACCTTACCACGTGCTTGCACCAGTTTTCCATCTTTGCTAATCCCTCTTTCTGTTCTAATGACAGAGAGTGTAGCTGAACAAAATGAGAATAATCTTGGTAATGAGAATTTATTTGAATAGAATTGCTTAATTTTAAGCAATATGCCTCCAATGGAAGCTGTTGTGACTTTGTAGGTGGGATTTATATAGAAGAGTTTAATATACAGATAGGTGTTCTCAGCACGTGGTGTAAAACAAGGTGGGGACATTTTCATGGCTATCATTTACAGAGTGATAAACTTGGTGTCAGCATATTGCCCAGTGTATGCTCCCTGCACCGCAGTACCATGCCAACTTCTCATAACTAACGCTGAAAGGTAACCATGGGTCTGTGACAAAGTGGGAGTCTCTTTTTGCAGAATATTAGAGAGTGTCCAAAGGAGACCTACAAGTATGGTGAAGCCACATAATTAGTTCATCAGGCTGTGCAGAAGTCCTTTGCATTATCTGTCTCTTATTCCTGGCTTGGCTGGCTAGATTGAGTAGAGGGTGTGTAGTCCCACAGGTGCTGCAGTCCCATTTCCAGCTGCAGAGTGTATGTGTATAATCATTGTGTACTGCACCTTCACTGCATATGATTGTACAGCACTTAACTGCTTTTGAAGAAAACCAGCCAACTTTATATTTAGTTCATTTAATTTTATTAATGTACAGAGAAAAACAAAAAAATGAAAGGAGGTAAAAAGTAGTTTTAGATGTTGGGGGGTTGGTTCTTCTCCTCAGGCATCTCCCCCTCTTTCAGGGAAGCAGGAGGCACATATTTGTCCTGCTTGGACTCCCATCCAGGGCACCTATTAGTTGTACTTCATGTCAAACTTGAATAAAAGGAAAAATCCCTTCAGTGATCACCAGCTAAGGAAATATGAGAAAACCTTGGCAATTTTAGTACTGGGTAGCATCCAACTATTTGGCAAGGTGACTCTCTTGCTGCAGTTAGCTATTCTGCTCATCACCAGGTCTATATGTTGTTTCACTGAGCAGGCACTGTAAAACTGTCTCCTTTACTGCTTGGATTTCTGCTCTTACTAGACTCAAATGGTCTTAAATGTCACTAATATGAGCTTGCCTTATTTTTTTTGTTGAGTGACTGCAGATTATGACAGGTCTGTCAAATCTCCCGCAGTTTTCACAAAAAAATCCAATAATGAAGAATAATCATAGTGTTAATTATAAGCATATGTGGAGCTATTAAAAGCTGCAGCTTGGCAAAACATTTTTGCATACGCTTAGCTTTAAGCATATGACAATACTCAACCTCTTAAGATGCTTTGCTGGATTAAGACCAGAATTCTCCTGAAGAGTCCAGTGCTCATTTAAATATTGTTTAAGGCCAAACCAACCTTCTCTAAGTGCTATTAATAATGCTTGCACAAAAGATCATTTTTATGCAGTCATTCACAGGCACTATATGTAGAATATGATGTATAATCAAATAACACTGGAATTCAGCTGAAGCTGACAAAAATAGGTCTCTGAAGTGTTAATCTCACATCACTTTTTGTGCCATGCAGCAGGTAGTGCAGCTTAACCTTATTTGGCTTGTTTGTCTTTACCTGAGCAGAAAGAAGGCTCCCAATGTCTAGGGATTCAAGATGCTTATACTTGATTCTTGTATCTTTGTGGCAGCATAATGTTCTCTGGGGCTGAAACATTCAGCTGCCCTTGTTTTCTAACAAATGAAGAAGTGAAGACGAGATGAAATCGATGAAGAAGGTATTTGCTACCCCACAAAATGGAGGATGCAATTCAACCTGTGCAATGTGTATATATCACATTGATTTCTATCAGAAGACAGGCAGAGAAGAGGTGCCCTGAAGGCCCATTCTTAATGTGGCTCAATACCTGAACCATTGTATTGCCGGTGTGCAAATTGTTACTTGTTTGAAAAAATATTTAAGTCTCATGACCTTAAATGTGTCTTTCTAAGGACACGTGCTTCCCATTTTTCTCCTATTTTCTGGTGCTCACCCCGTATTATCTTGAATAGCAAATGCCAGGGCACTCTGTGGAGCTCAGAAGAAGCAATGAACCCCCAGATTTAATCTTTTTTGGGAGAGTCAAGCACATACCCGTGACATAGCTGATTGACTCTTGGTACTCTGTAGGTGCTGCACAGCTGCTGTATGATAGGTGCATTCAAGTGTCCTTACAGGATGTGGATTTTGTAATACTTAATCTCTGGATCTCTGATTCACAGTGAAGATGGTAATGGGGAAATTCTCCTCGAGGCATTGTAAGTAACTCTGCAGTTGTGACTGTTTACAGGTTAATAGTGAGATGAAATACCTAAGTTGCATTTAAATGCAGAAGAAATAGTGTTTGTGGTTTTTGAGGATTGCTGATGGTCGCAACAGGTAGTAAGCCCTGCTGTACTACAAAGCTGAGAAGGACAAAGAATGGAAGGAAAAACAGATCCACTTTAATTACTCCAAAATGTGCAGGTGGATTCCAGGAGCTTTCCTCTGTCTTTTCAAGGAGATCAGAGTAAAGCTAGATGGATCATGAAAGAGAAAATGAAGGGAAGGAGAAATGGGCTTCGTTTTTATTACCAACTATGTGTTTATAGAAAAGTGGTCAAATATTTGTGATCAACAGAGATATGAATCAATTAGAATTGCTTAGAAAACTGTACATCGCAAGGGGAAAAAAAAGAGACCGGTGGGATTTGAGATCTCTGGATATTCTGGGAGCAAACACATGACTGATGTGGACTGTGTGATATTCTCTAGTTATTTAGGTAAGTGAGTCCAAATGTGTAGACTTCTCAACTTGACATATTAGCTCAAAGTAATCACCCATTTCTTGCTGTTTTAAAAATGTTAGTATACTAAAATACATGTTTCCTATTGGTAGGATCCTGATCATGGAAAGAGGCATATGTTTAGGACTTCAAATTGTACCCTTCTCTTGATTTATATGGCTGTGCGGTGGGATGAGATCTTGACTTGCTAGGATAGTATGGAAAATGTAATTTGTTTTGGATTTTGGAAGAAATGTGAATGGAAAGAGAAGTAGCCTTGTCTAATAGCAATCATATTATCACCTCCTTTGGCTATGGAAAACAATAAGGTGAATTTTAGTTTACAGGTATGAAAGTTACTACAGACTGTGGATTCTGGAAGTAAATGGTATTGGGAAGTTGTAAACTCAAGAACTCCTCTTACTATACAGTACAGACATTTTCTGTGCTTTAATAGCATAACTGTGACAATTCATCAAATTAACAAATTCACTCCTGCTAACAGTGCAGTGTAACAACGACACATTTCTCCTTATTTACTTGGAATTCTTTTTGAGCAGACCAAACTTCTTTTTAAGCATCACTTTAGCGTTTGAAAAGGAAAGAGGATATAGCTTTTGTTTCAAAGTATGTTTGTGACAGATATGAAAGTGGAGGTTCTAAAAAGTGCTAAGTTAATAATTGTAAATTGTACAAGATTTATCTCTAGAAATCTGATCTCTCTAACTATATGATATTTTAAAGAGGTAAAAAAAATTCTGTTGCATTAAATCATTTAACCGTAGAATCTCAAATGATTTCCAGAATGAAAAGCAAAGAAAACGAAAAGTAACCTGTGGGATTTCACATTGTGGCACTGAAACATGGCTTTTGTGATACATTTGAGATAAAATGGGCTTTATAGCACATTAGGCATGATGAGTTTGATAATTACATGTATAAATTATATTGATGTCTGGAGGATATAGAGTTAACATAATTTGTATGTAGGTCTCTCTGAAAGTAACACCTCCTATTTATTTCCATGGAAACCACAACAGATATAAAGAGCACAGTAACACTGATAGAGCAAATTGTCAGCTACAAAACTAGTTTTCAACAAAGTTGCCACCACCAGCTATGCATTTTTGCCAGCCATGAACAAGAGCCTGCATGCCACGCTCATAAAAATCTGTACCAGCAGAGGAGACCTACTGTCGCCACTGCTGAAACGCACCACCCACTACCTCACTGTGCTCACGTCCACTGCTTGGTCTCCATCAGCGTTCAGCAAGTGTCAATGAATGTCAATGAGTGCCATTTTTTTCCACATGGATGAATTCAGTGGCACACCTTTGCTTCATACACCACTTCCATGTTAGATGCCATTTTGTCAGACTGCCCCTGTGCTGCCATCCATCACATAGCAAGTGGAACAAAATATTGGTGGGAAAGTTCAGCCCCTGCTGCGGTACCAGCAACATCCATCTCTGACATTGTGGGCTAACATGATAAAATAGGAGGCATTACTTTCAGAGCAGCCCTTGTATATGCTCAGACAAGTTTGTGCACAGACTATATGGCTATTCTTTTACTCAGATATATAGTTAATTTTTTCTCAATTAGCATTTTATAAGGTTTTGGAATTCCTTAGTGTGTCTGTTCTTACAAGAAACGTTTGGCTTTTTTCTGTTTACTTTCTCTTTTGTTTGTGGAAAAAGCAAAGGTATAATTTGATTGAACGAGATGTATTTTGCCATTTTCCATAGCACTAAGGGTTCACAGGGCTGTTGTTTATGCAGGCATCCTTCTCTTCTCCCTGTTGCCATTTATGTGAGAGATGATGGGGTGACCTCTGGGGGAGCCTTGTAAGTGTCTCTGAGTCCTTCAGGACAGCATTGTCTGAGGAAGGAGAAATTTTTTGCTGATGTTGTTATTTCATTTGAAGGGGATGGCGTCAAATGTGAGTTTGAGCCAGAGAAGGAAATGATCACCACAATTCTTAGCATAGCATCAAGGAACAGAAGGCAAGTGTACAGGTAACAGGGCAATTTACAGTGGCAGACATAAAAATCAGCCTGCAAGCTGAGTGTACCTAACCAGGTGTATTTTCCTAGGATGAGAAAAATGATGTCCTTGCTACAGTATGTCCCACCACTGTATAAAATTTTGTTCAATAAACTCCTGATCTTCACGAATGTATCAGTTCTATTTCTTGCCTTGCTTGTTTGGAAAACAAACAAGCAAACAACTGCAGCCAAAAAACCCCTTGTCGATGGTTTACTATCCCACTCCAATCTTACTTATGTACCAGTTTTTTTTTTTACCAGTTTATTTTTAATTCTCTACTTGATGCTGGAGTGTATTTTTAATAGGCAGATGTTACATGTGATGGCCACTTTTAGGAGCACAAGCTCTCAGTTTTAATGAATCAGCATCTATAGTAAAATCTTTTGAAAAATCTTCAATGCAGTGCCCTTGGACTATATCCTTGGTAGCTTGGTAAGGAGCTGGACAGAAGGTGTTAATCTTAAATGGGTAAGCCTATGACCTAGTTCTCTGTCACAGAAAAATTGCCTAGAAAGGGTGAGAGTGTATATTTAGATCTCCTGTAGCTGTACACAAAGGCTCCTGTTGCATGGAGGTTGTGCTTTTCTTGCTTTTGCATAGTTGCACACAAAAAATGGATTCCATCATAGTGTGCTGGAATTTTGTATGTCTTTAAATTGCCTGTGCCCCTGTGCAAAAGACAGATTAAGTGCAATGAAAAAGTAGTGGTCATGGTTACAGTTGATTATGCTGCCAAATCCTTAAATGAGTAGCTGGCCTGTGTGATGTACGGTGTGTGATATATTATAAAATATATACACTTGTATGCTTGCATGTGCACTGCTAGCCTGTGGTCACTTCTCTGTGTGTTCTCCCTTGATATTTAATTCTGTGTTGTCTTCATTTGTTCCAATGAAGCTGTGAGTAAACTTTCTAATGCATGAGAAGATCAGTGCATTAAACTCCATTGGGACTGATGCTCATCACAATGGGGGAAATATATTTCATTGTTTTGATGTGCTGTTCAGTAAGAGAAAAATCTGCTGCTGGAGCTTTTAATGTATTTGCATTTGGCCCTGCATGAGAAATATCTTCAGCGTGCACAAGAACATGCTCTCTATTTATGGAACTGAAGAGCCTGGGGACACCGTATGGGGCTCTGCATTGGGTGGGCATCCTGGCTGGTATCAGCTGTTGGTTCTTGATTTGTATAAGCAGCTCTCTGCTAAAGGGGAATATGATTCATTCTATGATTATTAGCTGACTGTAATTTTCTGAATCTAGATGAAAGATGATGAAATTTTATCCTGAGTTCTTTTCATCTTTCCGGTTGTGCTCATTTACATCAGTCTCTAGAGCAAATAGTGTGCTTTCATTAGCTGGGAGCAGGATTCCTCTGTTAAGGCGGGTTGTAAAGTGCTTTTTTTTTTAGGAGTTTTCATAGGGGCGTGGCATGGGTTTTGCAGATACTGAGCTGTATGTAGCTATTTGCTACAGACATACAGACCTGTATCTGAAATCACTGATATTGCTTAGTCTCATCAGTTTTCTTTCACAAAGTTTATGAAGTGTCTTCTTTAAAAAGATAGTAGTTTGCCAACATCCCAACTGCAAATATGCATAATTATACTTTTGCTTTTACTTGGAAAATATACTATACATTTATAATAATTCCAGATTATCTCTGTTAATACTTAACCCATGATTTCTACCTGAGGGTAAAGTACAGAAATTTTGTCCAGGATATCTCAGGTGCTATGTGAACTGTAGGACAAAATGTTTCCTATTGTACTCAGGACTTAGAAAAGCAATGATCACACACGGCCTCAGGACTGCAGAATACACTCCACCAGTCCTCCTTGCTTGCTCTTTTGATAATGGTTATTTGACAGAAAAAGTAAGGGATGTAGAAGCATAAACTCTGGAGAATGCAGAAGCTTGGTTTCTGCAGAATGGCCTCCTTGCCATACTGATATCCCAGAAGCTGATGTCAGTATGTCATGCTTTGGCTCTTTTGAATGTTTGACAAGGGTGTTCTAGAGCACTGCTCTGTGCTGTGCACATGTGTCCTGCTCATACCTGTGTGCCTCCAGTTGCTTAGTTCCCAGAACCCAGGGTCACTGAAGCAGTGCTCGCTCTGTGGGGGAACATGGTGTGGCACATAGCTGGCATGCCAGAGCCTGGAGGTGGTGCTTGCCCTGTGTGTTCTTCTCCCCAGCCTCCTCTCTTCTGCACGAGGGGTTCTTCCATTGACACCATCCCTACTGCCTTTGCAGGGGGCATGGGCAACCAGACAGACAGCTGATATTCCAACATGTACCGAGGTGTGGATTTTTGTTAGCGGGAGGAGTTCTACACAGAATAGCAGAGAGATTTAATATTGTAGGAGCACAGCTAGTCAGTATTTTAAATGTGCTTTATAACAAAGCCTGCTTCAAACTTCCTTAGGCCTCCTCAGCTATAATTACTATATAGTTATGTCTTATTCTAAAGCAAAGAGCACTTGAATGGTATTTATATCCTATTCCTCAATATAACATTGAGCATTATTGTTTGTACTGTGAATGCTTTTAAGAGATTGCTATTTACTGCAACTTTTAATTGATTTGCTGCTACTGTTTAGCAAAGCCATCTCCTGCCGCAGTGTGAGAATCTTGTGATACAGGCTATCACTGGAGTTAAATTTGGTACTGAAGCTTTATAGAAGTTTTTACAGCATTACATCTTAGCCTTGTGGTGAACTGTCTGCAATTTATTGCTGTGTTTTTCAGCAAGAAGCTGGAAAAAGAGATTGATGTTGGAATCATTTTATCTCCTAACTTCTGCATAGACATAGTTAACCAGTGGCATTGGCTTGACTGTGGCTTTACAGCACTTTTAAAAATGATACATGGAAAGCGAGTAAATCAGTCAAAAGCACCGATTCCCATTCTGGGAATGGATGAGGAGCCTTTTCATATAACTTCTCAAAAAGACTAGTCTACTTCATGCTTTGTAGGGAATTTAGGTTCGTTTCCCTATTTGATTTTTCTTGCTCCATTTCAGTAGGCTTCCTTGTACTGGGAAGTGTCTGAACTTTCCTGTTCTTGGTGTTTGGCAGTCGTGGTCAGCTTGTAAGTGTTGCCTCTCCCAACAGGACTCAAAGTGTTTGGCTTCACAGGTCTTCTTTTAACCTGACTTGCAGGATCTTTGGGTCTGTTTCTTTACTTTCTTTAAGACAATGGGCTACAGGTTTTAGCTCCAAATATTTCTAAATGATAGGTGGTGGACCACATCTTGCCAGGCAGCAGCACCATCAGAGCAGCTCCTCTGTGGTGAGCTGCTCACAGAGCAAGCAGGGAGTCTATGCCAAATGGGCAGCATCTAATTGCACTTGTTGCAAGTTATCATATACAAGGGCAGCTCCAAAAGCAATGCCTCATATTTTATTTTGTTGGCCCAGTACATCGGAGGTAGATGCTGGTGGTATGGCAGTAGAGGCTGAACCTTCCCACCACTATTTCATTCTATTTTGTTGCTGTACGACGAGTGGCAGCACAGGGGCAATCTGACAAAATGGCGTCTGACGTGGAAGTGTGTGTATGAAGCAAAGGTGTGCCACTGAATTCATCCATGTGGAAAAAATGGCACTCATTGACATTCATTGACACTTGCTGAACGCTGATGGAGACCAAGCAGTGGACGTGAGCACAGTGAGGCAGTGGGTGGTGTGTTTCAGCAGTGGCGACAGTAGGTCTCCTCTGCTGGTACAGATTTTTATGAGTGTGGCATGCAGGCTCTTGTTCATGGCTGGCAAAAATGCATAGCTAATGGTGGTGACTGTGTTGAAAATCCGTGTTTTTAGATATGAATTTGCTCTATCAATTAGTGTTACTGTGATCTTTGTATGTGTTGTAATTTCCATGGAAATAAATAGGAGGCATTACTTTCAGAGCAATCTTTGTAAATTAGATTGTACTATATTGTATTACACCATATTGTGTTTGGAGAAAAGGTCCAGTTAAATGGTCCAGTAGGCATAATTTTCTATGGGGAATCAGCCTGGATGAGAAAAAGCGTGGAAGACAAGAAGTTCTTTACAGCTTATCTTTCTCACTATCAAATAATTTGCAGTGGCTGCTTGACAGGAAATTAGCAACCATCCTGGAGACTAATAGTAGATTTTGTGTACGAGGAGGCCTGTAACAGGTGGCTAGAGGGAAGAGAGAACAATATGGGAATTCTTGCTGCTGTGTTTTTCAGCGTAGTAGCAGTTGAAGAACCTGTGCTCCAGCACACACAGTGTAATCGTTCCAGCAAAGAGCAGGCAGCAGGAGAAACCCACCCACAGGCTCAATATATTTTTACCATCATATCTGAGAGATTCTGAAAGTTATATACTAGAAGCTTGTATTTGTAAATGAATCTTGTCTCTTATTTAGTGCAAGGCTATTTCTGGTTTGAATAAAATAAGATTTTTTACTAATTTTTTTTTCTCTTCCTCATGGCACTGGTGGCTTATCCTTTGGTTTGATATTGCTGTCATTTAGGTAATGAATGCAGCTCTTAAACTGTAAAAGTTATTATTCCAGAGACAGTTAAAATCCCAAGGATAAGAGGCTGATGCCCCAAAATCATATATTGATGAGAACATTTAAACCTTGTGGCATGTTTCAAATGTTTCAGTAGCATATTGTGTCAAGAAAGGAGGAACATCCCTATGAAGAATGTAAGGAAAAATAATAAATGGAAAATGAAGAAATATTCCCGATTTTCTCACTGTCATGGTTTTGTGATTTTCGGTTATTGGTATTCCACATCATAACATCAAGTAGTGGATGTACCTGGTTCTCAGAAGAGAAGGACTACTACAGTCCCCATGGTACTTTTCTCCTCTGTTACCATTTTCCAGCCGGAGGGAAAAGATAAAAGCTCACAGTATAAAAACTTGCAGATCACGAGACCTCGTCCCTTTTTCCGCCGTCTCTCGTCTTGGCAGCACCTCGCTCTCCAGCCGTCTTATCGTCGGTACTAGAGTAAGGCCTACCTTGATTTTGGGACATTCTCTCTCTCTGTATTGGATTTATCAGCTTAAATTGCAATTATATTGTATTATAGTGTGTTGTTTTGCATTCCGATATCTTATTTAGTAAATTAGTTTGTTTCTCCTCAGATTGTTGCCGCTGTTCTTTGCTCTCAGGGCCATCTCCTTACCCTTTTCCCCTTTTCCCTTTTCCCGGGCCGTGGGCCCGTGGATCCCCTGTCCCCTTCGTCACGGAACTGGGCCGGATGCCCGTAAACCGTTGACACTCACACTATGCACTGGATAAAACAGTTTTTCTTGACTTAATTCTTAATATTAAATAGAAAAAAAATGGAGAGGTGGTACTTTTATGTAGCTAACTGAAAAACAGAAGATTAGACAACTGCTTCTTAGAGGAAAGCAAGGTGGGTGAATTATTAGGATATTGGCATTTATAGTTCTACTTCATGAGGAGGTATTGAACCTTTTCATAAATATAGGTCTTTGAGCATGCATTTCTGTATTTCCTTCCAAGTAAACAATCAACACCAGCTAAATACTGTGTTTACTTCTACAGTACTTTGTTTTCAGTCATTGTTACCTTAAAATATGATCCTGTGGTAGAGAGAGAGTTACATAGGACTTTCTCTCTTTTTTTAAAGTCTTTATATTCCACTTCTTTTTTTCTCCTGGTTCCCAACCTCAGGGAGTTCCTAGATGTTTTAAAACTTATTTATTTTCAGATAAGTGAGTACTTTTTGTTCTCCCACTTTCTGGAGGAAGGCACATGGGTTGCAAAAGGTGTAGTTCAAATGAAAATGCCAAAGTGACTGCAAAATGCTGCATGTTAGCATTTTGTGAAAATTTTTTGCTGACAAAACTCAGCAGTCCTCGAAAGAATATGAACAAATCTGATTAGAGGACTTCCAATAGCACAGCAGTGACTGCCTCAGCAAAGGAGAGACTGCTATACTTTCCATCTGCTAGTTTGCTTTAGAGATGCTGATAGCAGACCTGTAGAGGGTGTTTTTGTTTGTCCTTTTTGCACTAACGGTGCCTTTATGCGGCATCTGGCAGCCCAGTTGCACTAAGCTGGTGGCTTCTGTTGTGTCTCTCTGAGAAAGAGATGAAGTAACTCATAATAATTTATATAAAAAGAAGAAATGAAGTAGAAACCAGCTTTTATGTTTTTTCTTTTTAGAGAAGTTGAGGTGTGAGAATTGGAGCTGCTTCTATATCTAGTTCAGACCCAAGGCTGTGAACACAAAATGGGTTGTTACAGTTAGGTCAGATATTGCAGCAAATTCAACAGCTTGCCTGTTGCTTGGAGCTGAAAGTCCAGCAAAGGTGGATCTGCATCCAGAAATAAAGTTACTAGTGCAAAAGTTTGAGTTGGCATGAGTTGACTTTTTGAAACTGGCGACAGATTTCAGCTGAACATGAGCTACTGTCTGTGCAGCGATAGCATGTGTTACTGAGAAATGAGAGTGGATAACCTTACAGAATGGGTGGCTATTCCTTTGACTCAGCCACAGGTATTGAGGGAAATGTTTCCCTGATGGGGTGGACCTCCACCGCTGAATCCTATGTCCTCATCCCGTCTCCTGGTAGAGGAGTAGGGGTCATGGCAGGCCCTGCTGTCTGTATAGCAATGCTTGCACTCAGCAAATTAAGAATTTTTGCCTTTTTTAACAACCATGTGGCACTAGCAGATTTTAATAGTTTTCTCAGAAAAACTTTGTGATGTGGCCACAGCTGGCTTTGAAAATCCATTTATTGAATGTAAAATCTTGTAGACCTTAGAAGTAAGAGTAATGCAAAGAGTAAAAAGATTTTGTATATGAAAGAATTTATGTAAATAGTATCTTCTGTGAATTCGTTACACTGTTTTCCCACCTGTGAAACATATTATGTATTTACAAAGAGTGCTTATGTTTATTCTGTGGCAAAGTCTTTTCTATAATGAGAATTTGATTGTATGAACAGCTGATATTCTCAGTGGGAAAGTTAGATGTGGCATGCTGCAGTTCAGCTCAGTTCCATCAAGCATTTCTGTCTCTAATTCTGGAACAAATCCTATATCTTGGAGAATGCTGCAGCAGTGCAGTGATGCTTCTTACAGGTTTTGAAGTACAAACATAAATATAATTAAACATTTGAGGTTAAATCTTCAAGTAGATTTTATAACATACAGCAGCATAAAACCTTAGTTTTTTAAAAGTAAAAGAATATCATTTAAATAATATTTCCTTTTTTCATTTTTTTAATTAATAGACTAAAAGATCACCCGTATAGTTGCATTATGTTTCATGGATATGAAAACAGGAGATAAGATACGGTTCCTGTTTTATTGTCATCCCCATGTGCCTATATATAAAGATCCAAGTTAATTGCTCTGCTAATAGAATAAGCATGTGTGTGGAGATAGAGTAACATGAGCATTGTTTAAAATACAAAGGTCCAAGAGGTGTTTGCAGTCGAATTCTCCTCTCTTGACCTCTCTGCTCAGTCTCCTGTGTTCACACAACCATCAGCCACATAGGAGCTCCAGAGAGGTAGGGACTAAAATCCAGAGCCTCAGGGAGCCACTAATCCCCACCTTCCTCTCCCTTCCCCTTAATTAGTATAGAAAGGTAAGCTTATGTTGAAATAGTATGCTTATCCCTAAAGCCTGTATTGATGAAGGTTAAAGATAAAAATCTCCCAGTAAGGTGGGAGCTTTCCTGGCATTTGTGAAGATAGCACTATTGCCATAGGAGGCTCTTGTGTAATGAACAGATGGATAGAAAGGTGTTATTCAGTTTCAAATGTCATTGCACATTGTTAAAGGCATTAAAGGTCTGCCTTTATTACACGGCGCCAAGAAATGAGGAAGAGCCATTTGGGGTGCTCAGCCTTTAATATTTTTGTTCTTGATTCGTGGGCTCGTTTGTCAAACTCTGGGAACCTAAATCAGTCCAAGATTTTAAATCCTACTTGGATAGCCATTTGTTGCTTACATTTCTGTTGGAATGCATGGTAAGGTGTTCAGCAAGAATTGCTGTACAAAAATAATTCTCATTATTATTCTTCCAAGATGTGTAATCTATGGAGAAAATGTTGTTTCAGCTGGAAATCCTCCCTATCTGCTGATGCGAGGATAATTTTTTTCCTCACTTCCCCTTTAAATGTCAGATCCCTGGCTGGAATTAGCAGTGAGGAAATTGGCTGTGCTGGGAAAGGATGACTGTTGGCTCCAGAGCTTCTTTCTAACCTCAGAAGCTTGGAAATATAGTTAGAAAAGTGGGAAGGATTCATTTAAAGTGTAGGTTTTTTTCCCCATTTTTATTCTGATCTCAGTATTCAATTCATTAGTCCATAGATTCAGTAATGCCACAAGATATCATTTAAGTTGCTGATCAAAATACAGGTCTTTGATATGTGAAATAGCTTTGTAAGCTCCCTGCAGTCCTGGTGCCTGCAGAACACAAGTCAGCCCCAAGGAAGGTTTAAGGCTGTTGGGAGCTGTGGTGGAGGGAAAAATCAGAAACAGGAATAGAAGTGTCTTCTTGAGCGTGTAATCTTCATTTCAGGGCTACAGCACCTGAATTACTAGACTGTCTGGCTTTGTCTGTGTGGGCATACAGAGGACAGGTATCTTTTAACAACTGTTAGGATAAATTAAATAAGAAATAAAACCAAGAGTAAATTCGTAGAAATCTAGCTTACAGCCAGATTCTACTCGGAAATGTAATTAAGACAAATCAGTAACATTCATACAAAAAAACATACTGTCATTTCACAGACCTGTGTCTACCCGAAGCAAACAACAGTCTGCATTGTCTCAACTGAAAGAAATGCTACAGACTTCTGTAGGAATAATAGAGGTTTCTGTTCATTTCTACAGGAGAGACCACTAGAATTTGTGTCCTCTACAATTTTTCCACAAAGTGAAAGAGGATAGAAGGAATTTTTTTAGGGAAAAAGGTGAGAAATATCTATCGAATCATTTTGCTGATTTGTATACAGCTTAATATAAGATTAAGAAAAACAAAGCTGCAACTGGATTAGACCAAAAAGAGCTGTGATGTCTGGTACTAGGATGATGCTGACTCTCCCCAGAAGTTAAATATGAAGTATCTCCGTGTGTGTCCCAGATGCTGTCAGATACTGTGTAAAGGGCGGAAATGAAACAAAGACCTTAATACACAGAGAAGCATAGGCCTTCACATTGCAGTCCAAACAATTCCTCTCCACAAACGTACCACCATCTATTTGCAATTACTTGAAGCTCACAAACCCAAACGGGATTGAGTCAAATGGAAGGAGGTAAAATGCAGTACCTTGCTGACATTTATATTTTCCTTGCTTGACTTGCACAGCAGAACAGGCTGAAGAGACATCAAAAATGCAGAAATCGCATAGCCCAGTAGGATTATACCTTCACATTTCTCTGATCAATGGTAGCTGAGATGCCAGGGTAATTCTGTTTTATCCATTGTTTTCGTGCCCAAGACAAAGCAATGGCAGATAACAGACAGCTCTCTCCTTACTTTCTAAGAGTGCGTGTATAAAGGCAGCAATTGTGCGGGTATATATGAAATATATCCAATCTGATGCTGTTTTTTAATAGGAACTTAAGTTGCCCTTTCTGGAAGGAGGTAAGAATTAGAAGAAGAAAAGAAAGAGGAATGTTGACACTATATAATTTTAAATATTTCTAATGTCTAAAGCTCCTTATTTAGGAGCTATTTCTATTCTGTAGTAACAAAAGAACAAAGCTGCCAATCTTGGAAACAGAAATTAAGTACCTAAAGTTAGATGTGAATACTGTCCTAACCTCTGTTTGAGTGGTATTCAAAAGTGCTGGGTGCCTGGTTGCTTCCTCTGACAATTTGCATCCCCTGATGGCTACTTAGCCACCACAGCTAACAACTGTTCCACAGGAAGCTTCCAAAACCTTACTCTCTCCACGGGCTTTTGTCATCTTTGAAGGCAGAACAAGAAGGCTCTGCAAAAAGGATCTTCAGAAAACCAGATCCAGAGGCAGATTAAACACTGTGTGTGTGTATCATGTTTGTAGTTTATCACATGCATGAAACATATGACTTTAGATGTGTGTATATATTCCTGCATGTATTAATGTAATATTGTTTCAAGTTGGTATTTTGGAAAGGAGTTTTCATGAAATAGTTATATATTTAGGGAAAGAGCATTAAGGAGAAGTTGGCTTACATCCCTCTTGAAGCAGACTGCTACCTGAGCTCTCTAAGAACGCCTCTGCTTCCATGTGGTGATTAAATCTGAGGCAGCAGTGGAGCAGGAAAACATTTACGTGAGCTCTTTGGATGCTTGAGCACAGGCATATACTATACTGAGTGCTGCTTTAAATTTGGAAGTATGAGGTAGTTACTCTTGAACATAAATGTCATACAGTCCAGCATGTCGACCGCATTTTATAGAACCAACTTCAGAAGGGGCTTGACAGCCATGGACTTAAAGAAGACATGACTTGCAAAACCCTGTGCGGTGCAGGTGGAGCAGAGAGGCAACTCTCATCTTTAGGAAAATCAATTACATCTTGTACAATCTCTTTCATCTAGCAAAGAAGTTTGCAAAATGCAAGTAGGAATTTTGGAAACCTTGGGAGCTGGAAACAAGGCCATGCATGTGTGTCCTGCAGTTCTATCTGTGGGAGCTCCCTATCTGGTAGTGAAAATGGTAGAGCTTCCTGCAGGGTGCCTACTTCATGTATGCTTTAGCACAAATACTTCATGGTTGGGCAGCTGCCAGAACTGTGCAAGGTACGATCACTGTGAGAGAAGTTTTTAACTGCTTTGATTTCTCTTAGTCCTTTGGAGCAGTGTGGAAAAGGGTGTGAAAACCGCATTAGGTATTTTTGTGAGAGTGAACGTGAGGGACACCAGAGGACTTTTGTGATATCTGACTCATTCAGCTGACTTAGGGAGAAGTTCCTTTTAGGACTGGAGATCACCAAGAACAAATACTGTGTTCTTCTCCAGACACCTGTAGCTTTTGGTAGATGGGTGAAGGATGTGCTTTGTGAGCAATTATCTGTGGGATACTAGTACCACTGAGTTGAGAGAGTCAGATGGCCAAAGGTACTGCAAGGAGGATAGGAGGATCTTACACTGTCTACGTCCTTACCGTGCTTTATGCTTAAACATATGTATATATATTATAATTGCTACAGGGCTCTGGCATACAAATAAGCAAGGACATTTCTTCCGTGTGCTTTACATTTAGGAAGGGTGTTTTATTTTCCAAGTTTGTTAAACTTATTTATATGAGAAGTATCCTAAACACAGGCAACCTGTATTTTGACTAGCCTCCTGATAGCCTGTGATCAGCTGATTGTATTTGTCTCCCAGTGATGGAAACGGTCCCAGTTTGGGGTATGCACCAGATTTTGTTATGAATATTCATATTCCTATGCGTTTCTGATGATTAGTTTGACATCCCGTTGTGTGAGTTAACCTTGTGAAAATAGCTATGGAATAATAATGATAACACAGTGTTTAGAGCAAAGAAAGCAGTGCTGATTTGCAGGTGATAAATGCAAACAAAAAAATTAACATAAAACAAGTTCAAAATTAATTATTTGGTCAAAATAGTTTGCGTTTGCACTGAAGCCTGAAAGACTCTGTGTTTTTTAACCTGTGTCACTCATTCCACATCTTCCTGGGGGTCTTGCTGCAGAGGAGGCACTGTCTACGTGAGATTGTGGTGACTGTTCAAGAACTTGTGAAACAACTTCAGAAGCAGCCATTTGGAAGGTGAGCCTTTACCTCTGTTGTTAAAATGTAAGTGCAGTGTCAGGGCTGGCTGCCAAATACTGCCTTGCTTTGAACGCTTCTCTTAAGCTTCCACAGGCTCTTTCTGAAGCTCACTACTGTTTTTTTGCTTCAAAACTTCCTCTGGGGCTGAACATCACCATCAATATTTTCTTCCCTGCTTTGCTAGGCTTACGCCTGCAGTGTTTTTTCTCCAGATAGCTTATTGGGTGTATTATTCTTGAATCCATGAGTTGGCTTGGAAGAGCTGACACAAGATTTTCGGATGAATGTTAGGGAAAACACCAGAAGAGGTACAAGCATATTGCAAGGAACACATTGGCTCTCCTGGGGACACTTAAGAAACTTGGTGGATATGGGCTCTTGAGGCAGAGCCTTCCTCACATTCTTACAAGAGGCTGAGCTGGCATCTGCTGGCACAACTGAGTGTTCCCAGAGGGTATTAACTGCTGTGAAAGTAAGCCCCTCTTTCTACCTGGAATTTTGTGTTCTCCTTATAGAGTACTGCACTGCATATTTCCCAGTTCCTCTTCAACATCATACTTGAAGGTCATTTGCTGTCTTGTTCGTAATGGGAGCTCCTGGGAGGTTGTGTGGCTCAGCTCAGCCCTGTGTCAGTGTCCCCAGTCATGTGCCGTTAGACTATATGGAACTGTGGTTGTCAGATGTCCTTTATTTTCATTGCATCCTGTGAATGTCTTCATGTTTAGGGAGGAAACAATGTCTTCCAGCGAAGGCTGGGCCGGGGGTGGTAAACACAGTGACGCAGGCCACGTAGGAGGGCAGAGGCTCCAAGCTGATTCATGCCACTTCCAGCTCGTGTTTGCATGGTGTTGAGTGTCAACTCCGGCCTAAGGACTTTTGGTGAGCAAACAAACAAGTGCAGCTTCAGGCATGGCAGCAACCTGCTTCACACAACTGCACCTCTGTGCTCCCTCTGCGTGAGTCAGGCTGCTACTCCAGCTTGGCTTTGCCAATCTCTCATTTCTGCCCACGTGAGGGGACAATTTCATGTACAAATGCTTGTAGAGGCACATCCAGCCAGCAGACCTGAGTCACTTGGGATCATGAGTCTTAAGCAGGTTGTAACTTCCCCAGGCCAGTTAAACAACTCATTTAGAGATTTCTGTCGGATGCAACGACTCTTTGCAGAGCTTGATCTCCTGCTGTCACACTCACCCGGGGCTGGCTGCCCATGGAGAGCTTGTGGAGCTGTGTGCAAGTAAACATGCTGCTCCTCCTGAGTTACATAGCTATATGCTTTGAGAACAGTGCCTAGTGTCAGTGCTTCACAGGTTTTTTGCTTTTTCATGTGAGATGTTTTTCATTTGTCGGTGGAAGAGAGGAGAATTTTTCAGGGCAGTGGAGGGAAACTGAAACGTGCGCCTGCCAAATGCAGCACATGGGTACAGATCTTCATCCCATCCCTCAGCGCTATGCTTCCCACCTATTGCAATGCTCTACTCAGCTTCCTTGCAATTCTGCTGCCAGCTTTGCCTCTATTTCATTATCTATAGATGAGCATGTTTCTTAACATCTCTTCTGCTGTTTCACATTTCATCTCTTTTTTCCTTTTCCTCACCTGCTTTATTCTTGGAGTGAAATGAGAGGGAAATTTGTTCCCACTGAAAGTGAACTTGAGGAGGAGATGAATAATAAGATAGATAATGGAGAGGAAAACTTAGAAAGTGGGAAGAGAGATTTAGTTAGAAAAGTGGGGTAGAAAGTGGCTCAGAGGGGCTGGAAACAGCCTGGATTTGAAAGTGGAGTAAATGAAGAATCAGATGAGGGAGAATTATTTCCTCTCCGTTACAGTAGAATAGATTCCATGCTGCATGAGTAGTTGCTGTCAGATGGAGGCAGACATTTTAAACATTTTAGATTTTTTTTTGTGTGTGTGTTTGTAGATATGCTGGCAAAAATAGAAATGACACCTTAGCAACTCAGTGTATTGAAGATTTGCCTCATCCTTTCAATAGACAGTAGAAAGCAAGCAACTGTGCAATCCTGGTGGGTCTCCAAGCCCACTCGCAGCCCACAGTGTATGAAGAACAGAGGGGTTTTTCATGCTTGTGTTCTTTTATTCAATGGTCTCTCTGCAGTCAGGAAAAGACACAACAGGCAAAAGTACAGCTGGCACACAGCACAATAAATGACTAATTTTCACTCAGCAAAGTTCTCTAAATGCTGCTATGTGCCAGACTCTGTGGAGCCATTTCTAAGATCTCAGAAGAAAGATTAAAAACATCTCAAATACACAGAATTGACAGGAAAGCAAACTTTTCTGTGGAAGGGACACAAGAAGCCAGATGGTAAGTATTGCACAAAGCCAAACAAATCCAGTCTCTGAATTCCTAAGGAGTATAAACCTCTGCAGAGAAATTAAATTTCTCTGAAGGAAAGTGAACTTGATGCAAATTCACACCCTGTCATAATTCTGTCATGCAGAACAAAGATATTGTAATTTCCCAAAGTTGTCCTTTCCCTACCCTTCTGAAAATGTTTTCAAAAGCTTAACATAAGCAACATTTTCACTGTAGCAAACTGGTAAGGAGGGGGAGCAATTATATTTAGCAAAGGGGAATCAATTAGTGGTTAACTGTGTTCCTTTTGTTATGAGTCAAAATAATTCTGTATCCACACAATGGTTCATCATTTGTTGCTGTTTTTTACGGTCCTGCTATGGTTGTATTATGATGCAGCCAGCTCTTAAAAGGAGAATGTGATGGATGGTCTGTGGCTTGAATTCACAGAATTTCAGATATGTTCATACATGCTTAAGAAGAAATTGATTGAGGTGCATTAATACACACGTTATTTAAATTCCTTGACCAGTGAGCAGCAGTAATAAAGTTTAATAAGATGTTGGCTTGCATAAAGTGGGCTGTATGTCTAAGAGTGTTATGCTGTCACTTCATAGAACTCATTTTGTCTTCATCTGACATTTATTGCCCAACTTAGCTCATTCTATTTTGAAGAAAGATGTACTAAAATTGTAGAGCATGTGTCCTAGAGCATCTACATGACAAACAGAGTGGAAGGATTTATATATGAGGAAAGGGATTATGCAAGTTTAGAGGGCTGTGAAGAAACCATCTGCAGGGACATAATTGACATAAAGGTAGAGGGATTATAAACTTAAGATACTGTATTTAAACATTTGTTATTATGCTCTGATTTTAGCTTAGCATCTAGGACCTTGTGATGGTCTTTTCTATGCATGATATGGCACACTCTGAGAAGATTAATGTATCAGAGAGGAAGTTGGGAGAATGAATTAGCTGTAAGCGATTTGAATTGTTCTAATCACTCACAACTAAAGTGGCTATTATCTTTATCTGCTTCTCAGTCTATATATTAAAGTTCATTTCTCTGACTTAAATTAGAATTGAATCTAAAAGAAAAAGTAGCGTTTTTTTTTTTTTTTTTTTTTTTATTCTGTGTGAAACAGAATCAGCTGTTAGGGTAAGAATGAATAGATCTGGGAATAGAAGCAAGTATTTGCTTTATTTGACGCTGTGGCCTTAAATAATTGTAGAAGGTAACTAAGCCACATTTTTTTATCCTTGGAGCTGGAAGCACAGAACGTATTGCAGCATTTCAGAGGTTTTCATGTTGGTCTCACCCCTTTCTGGCACAAAAGTTATTTAAGGAAAAGTTAAACGTGAATTTACAGAAACTCAACAGCGGGTGGCTGGGCAGTCATCTAACTGTTCCTTGAGGGGTTAATTTGTAGTTATGGTCAAAGAAGCCCATACAGTGTTGCGTTTTTTTGATGGACTGATGATTTCTGTTAACACTTGATAACTATGATGTCCTCTGTGCCAGATTTATGTTGACCTGGGACGGTAGACGATTTGCTTGCAGAATTATATTGCTGTTGTGTCTTTTCATCCCTGATGCTCTTCAGTATTTTCATCAATGACATTGACAGTGGGGTTGAGCGCACCCTCAGCAAGTTTGCGAATGACACCAAACTGTGTGGTGCGGTTGACACACCCAAGGGATGGAATGCCATCCAGAGAGACCTAGAAGGCTTGAGCAGTGGGCCCAGGTGTACCTCATGAGGTTCAACCAAGCCACGTGCAAGACCTTGCACCTGGGGTTGTGGCAAACCCCCACTACTGGTACAAGCTGGGGGGATGTAAGCATAGAGTGCAACCCTGCCAAAAAGGACCTGGGGGTACTGGTGGATGGCAAGCTGGGCATGGGGCATTAGTGTGCCCTTGCAGCCCAGAAAGCCAACCATATCCTGGGCTGCATCAAAAGAAGCACAGGGCAGAGGAGGTCATCCTGCCCCTCTGCTCTGCGCTGTGGAGTCCTCAGTGCAGAAGGGACCAGGCTCTGAGAAACCTGTTCTAGCTGTAGATGTCCCTTTTCATTGCAGAGGAGTTGAACAAGACTGCCTTTGGGAGTCCCTTCCAACTCAAATCATTCTATGATTCCACATGATCCTTGCTTATGCTCTATCTGTGGAGAACTCCTACTGAATGCTGGGTGAGTTCTGCTCATAAATAAGATGTACAAATACACTAATCTCCTCTGAGTAGCTTAATTTCAAACTCAAGGCATTTTTCTTTCTTTGCCTGTTTTTAGAGTGTAAAAATGTAACACTAACATTTTGAGTTAAATATTTGTAGCCTTTTCATGTAGCTGTTTTTTTCCTAATATCCATAGAATATTGCTAAGAGGATATAGCTTTTGAAAATATTTTCATTTAGAGATATTAAGGATGTTTCAATTTTCCCCCTTGAAATATTATGTAGAAATGATAGAATAATAAAAGAGATAATTTGGTGAAAAATAGTTGTCTTTATTAGAATTTAAGTTTTTCTACTTTAAGATGAGTGCATATGTGCCAGGGTATTTCCAGTGTCTGTAGTTTTTCCTGTCATCAGTTGAATAAAGCTTAAGGAGGTCACTCTGAGTGTTAGATGCAGCATAAATGAACATGCAGGAAGAACTGTGGTGGATTGAGTGAAAGGGGATATGAGGAAAAAAATGGAGATGTGATTCATTGTCCTTCGTTTGAGAAAACAGATTATCACCATTTTGGTATTCTGTACCAGCAGCACAGGAGTACATGTTCATCATCCTGGATAGATGATGAAATTTGCAGTGAAGCCAACAAATGATGAGTGATGAGAAGCAATTAAAAGTGCAACCCAAGATATTTATAGTTCATTGGTGCTGCCATACAATCACTGATAAGCAGTTAATGCTCATGAAGTAAAGCTGCAATTAGTCTGTAGCAGGTGACCTCCAGCTGTAAACAGCTTTGTGCAGAGAAGAGTTCAAGAAAAGCTCTTTTAGACCTCTTTGGAAGTATGTGGATCTGATTTTCCTTTCTTATGCTTGGGATGTTCTTTACTTACTGCTGAGAAGACAGGTGCTGAATCAAACACTAGGTTCTTGAGAACCAGGGCCAGATCCCAGGGCTCTCAGTGGCAGCTTAGGTTCTCTTCTCCAGTGTGAGAAATGGAAGGAGCATGGGTCTTTGACACAGAGCCAAGTCTTTGTGAAGTGAAATTGCTGTACAAAAGAAGTCTATAGTCACAAGAGCACCAATAAAATATTGTAATCCTAGGAAGCTACAATGAAAATATAACTACAGTAAAATAATTGTGTTTGATTGACATCAGAGGTACTTATTACTAGCTCTGTGAGTGTTTTGTCATGTGTAATACAGGAAGAACCTCCACAGAGAAGTCTCCTGGTGGAAATGAGTTGTTCAGCCTTAGAGACCTGTTAAAACTTTTCAGTAGTTTGGTTTCTTGAATATTTTAAGTGCCTTCTCTGTGGATTTGGTGACAATTTCCTTTGGGAGTTTTGTCAACATGTTAAAATTGTTGAAAAATGCCCTTTTTTTGAGCAGCTTTTGTTTCATGCCTTTTTGTAGAAAAATCTTTTTTGATGTCCTGGGTTCCAGTATCCCTCCTATGTGCATTTTATTGTTAATTGTTAGGAGGCTTAGGCTGTTGTCTTCTTTTGCTAGCCTGTTGCATGACTTAGATTGTACCCAAGTTCAATATGTTGAATATCAAGAAAATCAATATCAAGAAAACGAATGCATTTAGTCAACTTAAGGAAACTTCAGAAGTCAGGACTGATCCAGAGTGCATTTCAGAAAATACCAGATGTAGAATACAATGGAAAAGTAATCTCACTTAGAAATTAAAGGCACAAAGTTTAGAACTGAGAAGTAGAACAGCTGTACGGGATCTTTAATGCCTGCAGTTATCTCATACAGAAGAATCAATGAACATTTATCGCAAGTTAAGCCAGCAAAGTAAAACAGAAAAACATATGAGTAGGTGACCTTTGTAGCATGCAATGTCTTTTATCTGGGAATCACACAGGACTGTAAGCATTGATGAGCAATGTGTATAACACTGGTACAAGGAAATGTTTTCACTTGGAACTCATAGGATTTAACACAACTTGTCCAGTCAGATGAGAAATGAAGCATATAATTCAAGTCTCTGGGTTTCCAGTCATATTTTTATTACTAGACCATGTTTTCTTTCTATCCAATTTAATACAAGGCTCTCCCTCACTAGTGTTGGATGAACTTTTTCCTTAAGCTAGTTTGTATCTACACAGAATTAAAAAAGTAGGAAACACAGGATCCCTGAAAGAAAATCTTCTTAAACATGATCTATTTGAACCAATGCATAAGTGCCCTACTTCAAAATTATGTTGTCTTCACTTGGTTGATGGTCCCAGATCAGTGAAATCATCCCATTAAAGTTTTAATCCTCCAAAGAAAAAACAATTGGATGGGGATTTATGTTTTGGACCATCAGGCACAAATAATTAAATTGAAACAACTGAGGGAGCTTTACACTGCAGTATAGGGCAATAATGAGTGCTGAACTCCAGACTTTTTCTCAGGATGTCTTTATGCCGGCTTTGAAATCAGAGAAATCATAAAGAAGGATTATAGAAGGAGTGGATAGAGTGAACATATTTTTGAAGTGAAAAAGAACAAAGTGAAGGTCTCAGGAAACCTTCAAGATTCCCTGTAAGCTTTCTGTAGGGTGACTTTTTTCCTGCTTTCTTGCTGTTATCTATTTAGATGCACTTTGGCTAGGTCCCCTGACAGTAGTGGGAAAAAAAAAAAAAAGGAAAGGAAAAGGAAATAATTTAATTCTGGAATGAGAGGTCATTTGAGCATTGTCCACAAACCAGCTTGCAGTGGTAGCACTGCAGCTTGACCTGAGCTCTAGCACATACATATCTCCCATAACACTTTGGGATATTGATTATAGCACTTAAATCAGTACAGCACCTCTCTCTACACTCCCTGAAGTGGGCTGAGACCAGCCTGAGCGAAACATCCTCCTGTGTTCGTTCCTTCCTCTTCCAAACAATGCCTTTAATTGCTTGTGCATTGCTGTTAACTCTTATTTTTCTCCTTTTTGCACTAAGAAGTCTTTCTTAAAGCGAACAATGTATTTTGGAATGTACCCTGAAGCATACTGAGTTTGAGTTACACTGTTATCTCTGTATAAAAGCCCTAGGAGGTATCTTTTTTAGTGCTAACTTTATGAGTTTATTTGGTGCCTGTAATGAAAAGAAAAATGAGCTTAGTTGTTCTCGAGACACTGTTATTCTGCTGAGTCTGTGTATGAAGGATCTCTAAGGCATGGTGGACCAGGCTGGTTGAGACCTCCCTGAAGATATGCTTGTGGGTCAGGATTCCGGGAGCTGGCACGCTGGGGGGTGAAGGACCTGCTGGTGTGCAGGGCTGTCAGAAATCGTTTTATGGCATTGCTTGCAATATTGTCACCGTCCCTGGAGGCATTCAAGAAACGTTTAGATGTTGTAGTCAGGGACACCTTTTAGTGGGAAATATTGGTGATAGGTGGATGGTTGGACTGGATCATCTTAGAGGTCTTTTTCAACCTTGATAATTCTATGATTTGAAACCATCAGGTTTCACACTGGAAAACAAATCAAGAAACATTTGTGTATACAAGTATATGTGCCTGCAACCTGTGACCTTAAAAGACATCTGGAGACTGTGGTTTAAGCATTTTGGCATGGGGTTGGGGTGACATTAGTCAGAGCCCAGGCTCTGAATCCTCACTGCAGTGGAGAGCCAACTACATTGTGGAAGTTCTCCGATTTTAGAGCTTGTGGTTTTTACTTTTACTAAACCTTGGCTTCTCTTGGGTTGATGAATCTGGAATTGAGGCGGGATAGAGCCCTTCAAACTGTGGATGAGATTTGCTGAAACATGGCGAAGCAGCAAGCCACCTGTCCTCTGGTGGTGGCCTTCCATTTGTGTGCACTGTGGCTTTGCCGAATCATGAGTCTGGTGCACAGAAAACAACTGCTCTGTGGGTGCTAGCAAGTGTGGGTATTTCTGCCATAAAATACAAAACTGATTGGAGTGGCTGAAGGGCTGACGTGGCTTTGTCCCTGTATTTCAGTTTTAAACTTTTGTTAGCATTAAGTGCTAAATGTCATTGGTTTTGGTCAGATGTTATTTTTTTAGACTGTTTCTGGTGGTGGAATATAATTTTGAAAGAGATTAGAAAACCTGTACATTGAGGCTCCGACTTGGGCAGTCAAAATGTTCTTTTTAATGGTTTTTTTTGTATTTGAAGTGACACCAGTCATATCAAAGCAGAAGCTAGATTGGTAATCTGATGGTAAACCTGTATCAGTTGATAATTTAGTCATACTTTCTTTTCCTGTTGCTTCTTAGTCACAGATACCAGTAATGCTCATATGCTTTTACTGAAGCTGTAACAAATGTTGTATATTGTGTACAGCTATATTAAGACCAACAGTTTGCAAAAAATCAAAGATAAACTGCATTTTCCACTGTGAAAAACATGTATTCTATTCTTACTTCATGATAGCATTTAAAATAAACCGAAATCAGCAGTGGAGCCTGTCAAAGCTCACTGATCTTTATTGGAGGTTATATTGAGTTTTTGCTTTATGCTTTTCTTGGGAATTTAGCACAGGCATATTTTTAAAGCTGTATACATTTGAATACAAAAATTAATGAAAATGCCTGTTACAATTTGCCAGAAAATTCTGTGACAGTTTTAAGGGATCTAATTCAATCTGGTAGAGTAGTAGGCAGCGAATAAACAACGATATTTTTGAAACTTTGAGTAATAAAAATATGCTTAATGAAATAAAACCTGCACCTATAAGTGATATAAGTTGGCATTATGTGTTTTTGTAGAATTAGCCTTACAACAAGATGTTTTTCTCCAACTTGCTATTCAATAATAATAAAAGAAAAACATTAGCTCTGTTGGCTTATGATCCTTATGGTGTGTTCAGATGCACCAAAGACTGAATTGCAGTCCACATGCTACACTTGAACAGCCTCAGCAGGTAGAGGCTTTGAATATGAAATGTTTTCATAGGTATTATTACAGCATCTCTATTGCCTGTGATTAATTATCCCAAATGGCATTTAGAATCCCTTTGAACCAATGATCAGTGACCGTTCACAGCATGCAGGTTCCAAATGCCAAAGAGATATGCTAAGTAGTCACAATGCAAACAGCAAGAAATATGTTTCTGGGAGAAACTAAGCAAAAGCAAAAAAACAAAACAAAACAAAACAAAAAAACCAAAAAACCCACGCCAATGAAAACAAAGTAGGAGAGTGTGGAGAAGTAAGTAACGTTCACTATCACTTCATCAACATCTGAAGTTTACTGAAAGGGAAGATTATTGAGAGATTTGTTTGAAAGGGCACTTGTGATCTGGACTCAAATGCTAAAATAGATGCATCAAGGCTAGCTTGACAATAAAAACACCATACTAGGATGTGAAACTTTAAGTGAAGAACGGAGAATACAGGTGAAACTGAAGTTAATGGCTGCTTATGTACAGTTTGTCCTGCTCTGAGAAGATAAATGAATATAATGTCTGATTTGATGGTTGTTTTTACATGCTTTTCATTTTAATAACATTTGCCAAGTAGTCACGATCTGAATGTAGTTCGGAGCCAGCACAAGATACACTTGCTTATATAAGACACCATCAGTGTGGTGATATGTTTGTCCTTCCTGATACCTGGTGAAGAGGACAATGATAAGAGATCAGAGGACATTCTAAAAGTAAAATTTTGGAATTTTTTTACACCTTAAGTTTAAACTCTACCAGTAATCACTTCTACCGGTAATTACTTCTGTCTAGCTTTTTCTTTTTTCAGACCCAGCCTTTCTGCCTTCTTTCAGCTGCTCTTCCTGTGACCGAGTTAAAAGTTGGTAATGGGAAATCCTTCACTGCCTAAAGTGAGTGAAGTTTTTCACTGACTTTACTGGGCTGGGCATTGAATGCTGATTTTCAGAAGTAAGGGGTTTTGACACCCTCTGAAAGTCAGTTTTCTATCAAATGCCTCAAGTTTTGTACCCAGAAATGATGGTGCTTATATTACAAGCTGTACTTCAAAAATCTGGCCTTGCAACTTTCACATAAAGTAGGTTGAGATTCCATGAGGACATTGCACAAACAAAAAATGTCACTGTTTAATAGAGTATGCTCCAATTAGTTTTGGAAACGGGTAATTGAGGAGTGTGTTTGAAGAGTTTTTCTTCAAACGACATTTTCTTTTTTTCCATTGACATTGAGTGGATAATTCTCTGTTTAATGGGGATGACAATATCTCTTTTGTGGGACATAGATTTTCTGATTAGACACACTAAGCTGCTTTAAATTGCAAGCAGAGATAGCCTTTTAAGCTTTGAAAGAGGTTTAGCTTATGTATTAAGCTCTGTGTTAAGCTACTTTTACAGTTCATGGTGGACAGGACACTGAAGACATACTGTGTACGGCAAAGGATCCAGTTAGGAGGCTGATGGGTGTTCGTACCCTGTATAGAGACTGTATCCGCTCACAGATGATTACTGAGCAATGCTGGGGAACTTGGCAGCTGCTAGCAAAAATCTATGCGATGCAAGAAGAAGAGGATAACTTCTGTAATCAATGCAAACTTCCGTAAGGGAGGTTGGAGGCAGGAAAGTTTGCCTTCACCCTTGTTTGACTAAGACAGCAATCTCAGTCAAGACTTCAGAAAGACCCATCAGAACTTTAATAGCCAGGAGCTGTCAGTGCCCTGTGCTCCTGCTCTGCTGGCAGAATTCCAACTTCCCTGAATTTGTGCTCAGGACAGCAGCACACTCCCCCTTCTTCCCTACGTTTTCTGTTATTCTCTGATTTATGCTTCTTGCTATCTTTTATGTCAGAAGAGTTTGCATTTCAGATATGAATCTTTCAAACAAAGTGCTTTATATACAAAATTAAATCAATGCTTTGGTACAGATCCTTAGAAATGCCATCTCCAAATGTGTATTAGGTCTAATGCAAGAAAAGGTACAGTTCCAGTAGCATGCTACCTACTTTTGTATGACTTGTCACCTTCTAAATATTCTCTTTGCCTACAGTGACGCAGGCTGGCCACTTACCTAGAAGACTAGGACAGTTAAATGTGCAGGTGGCATAAAAGTCTGGGAGCTGCTTTCCATTTGTTTATTTGGTTATTGTATGTGTGCTGAGAGAAAAGAGCCTTCTGTTCTCTGGGGATTTGTGATTATATAGATCTTTACCATGAAGGGCAGAATTTGGCCCTCTTTGATCATCGCTTTTATTGATGGCCTTGCTGCGAAGGTTAAAGGGAGCTTCTTGCCTTGGAAGCTTGGAAACAGCCCATCTGTCAAAGAACCACCTTTATTTGTTAAAAGCTTTTCAAGCTTAGAGACCTGGAAGAGCCCCAGTAAAATCAGTGAAAAACTATCCAAGATAAACAGGCTTACAGATGAATAAATGCTTACTACTATTTTTAGTCTGAGCTCACAAAATCTCTTTCTGACTGCCTGGCCTTTTCCTCTAATAGAACAACTAATTCTCCAAATATTAATAGAGGCCTATTGTCAGGCTTGGGGCTCACAGTTCTTCCTCAGCTTAAACAGAAGAACTGCAGTTAGATGAAACCTTTTCCAAATTGTCCTGGAAATACTTGCTGAGCAAACTTCCTTTCTTACCAAAGGCTGATCTTTCCACAAACTCTAGGCAGTGATGCGTTAGAGAAATGGTTAGCAGCAGTGCAGCAAATGAAAGCTTTGCTCATTCATTACTGTAGCCAGCAGGAAGGATTTCTGTACAAGCAGACATAAACAATCCCCTAATTTACTGGTGCAATTTTCCAGAGTGTTGAGCACTCAGAGCTGTAGTAAAACATATGGTTTAAATGAAGACAGAAGGCCATGGGAAGAAGGGATAGAGAGTCTCTGGGGCAATCAAACCTTTCTCTGAAACCATGCTTTCTGATCTGCTTTATGGGTGTTACAGTATTTAGATTTATGTACTAAACATGGGGAAAAACACTCTGCTGTATTTACATATGCTGTATGTGGCTCATTTGGATGGCTAGATGTACTGACATCTTCAGCACTGAAGATCTTTGCTGTTGTCCCTGATGCGGCTCAGTACAACAGAGTTCTGGGTTAGTTTGCTTCTTCATCCTCCTCTTGACCTGCGTATCAAAAAAAAACAAAACGTGGGGTTGTTTATTTGAGTTTTTTCTTAAACCGTGTTGCTTTGATGTTGAAAAGCCTCAGCCTGCAGAATGCAGCCCCTTGCTGAGGCACACAGTCAGGAGTATATTCATAAATTTGACTTCCCTTTGAAGTGGGTATAATTTTGCCTCAAACCAGCTCACTACATAGCTGTGTTTACTGGTGTGTCCCTTTGTACTGAAGTAATTGGTGGTCTAGTGATGGGCTAGCATGACTTTCAGTAAAAGAAACAGACTTGTGCTTTGGGAATGCTTTGTTATGGAGTTTTCATGTCTGTGAGTAGTGAGACATCTGTGATGTACTAGCACAATTAGAAGAGTGCCTATGTCTACTCGAGACCTTGACCCTATGTTTGGCTAGGGCTTCTACCTGCTTGAGTGAAAGCCAAGAATACCTTTTTGGATTTGCCCAACCCTTCTGTGGCCTGCATCTGCATTCTTGATGTGTGCAAAAGGTCAGCTTATAGGGACTTTCTGGTTTTCACTTGTTCAAGAAAGAATTTTTTGGTTTGAGGCTCTTGGCCTGTGGTGTGCGTCTGGGAAGTCAACCAAGAAGAACAGAAGGGCATGGAGTTGACATGATGCCTGCCTTGTGTCTCACACTACAAAGCTTCTCTTTGCAGCTTGCCTTCTTATGGAGTCTTCACCTCATAGTCTACATCCTGCTTGCATTAAATGACTGACCTCATGATATCTCAAGAGTATTTGTATCTTTGACTAGCAAACCCTTGCCATACCTATGGTTTTCATTTACATCTGTGCATCTCTGATTATAGCCCAGCTCGCCCCGTAAGTTTGAGTTTTTTGAAAGACAAAAAACAAACCTTGTGAGTACAAGGTCACAGGTGGGATAGCCCTTAGGGCTGAAGTGAGCAGCTGGTGGGAGCAGCAGATAAGAGACAAAATGACTCCTCTAGCACTTCTCACAAGGGAGTTTGACAGGGTCTTGGCATGAAGCTCTGCACTAAGCTTCCGGTCTGGAATAGTGTGAAGATAGCTTGGAAATAAGTAAGATGAATAGGAAATGTTCCTGAGTGCCTGGAGCTGTGTTGTGGTCAACAGCCCAGGTGAGGGCCTAGGGGCTTAGGCCTTGGTATTGAAGCTACAAGCAGTCCTATAGGGACTGTTGGCAGGCAAGCATACTTGTGCTTGTGTTGGCTATTAGTGGATACTTAGAGCTAATGCACACTTCCCTTTACTGGCACTGATTTTCACTGTCTTGGGCAAACGTGAACAAATAAGAGTTTAGAGTCAGCATGACTTTCTCCATGTAGAAGCTCCCTCCAATGCATGTTCAAAATGTCAACTTTTGCAACTTTTTCCCCATTCTCTTACATCCTAAAATGCTGTCCTGCCGCTGTTTCCCTTTGCATTTCTGTCCCGCTTCTCCGCATGACTTTATTAGCTGTTATCCCAGCTGTCTTAGGCTCAGGATAAGACTTTCTCAGCAAACATCTCTTTTACTGAGCAGGGGTGGTCCAAACACCCGCTCCATGTTGATAGAGAGGGATAACAATCAGTACAAATTTGGTGAGGCTGCCCTCCAAGGGCTTGTACAAATTCGAGTATCCATAAATCTCAGTCATTTTCCTAAATGACTTTTATTTAAAAGTATATTTCATATTCTAAAAGAGGCTTTAGCAGAAATGTAATTCTCAAAGGTCTTTAAATATTAATCCCAAATCAGTTCAGGTATTAGCTGTGAGCTGCTTTACCTGCCATACCTGCGACAGAGTCTGGCAGTGTTTTAAACACAAATTACCAACATTTACCCCTGCCCTCCTCTGCTGTGATGTAACACCTGAAAGCTCAGTGGGCATCTTATAGGGCAGGGTGGCCTTCCTCCAGGTTCACGTGTGTTCTGCAGAGCCCCGGGAGCACCTTGCTGGTGCATGTTGCTCCCAAAGTATTTATGGCTGGGTGTTGTCTTCTTCCTTAACCTGGCTGGAGATTCTCAGGGTGAGGTCAATATTTCTGGACTAACTACTTTGGTGAATAACCACTTGTTGCTCTGAGGAAAAGCCCATCATGTAGACAAGCCCCATGCAGTTCTGGTAGCTCTGCGATGTTTTTTCCTTATCCTATTGAGAGACATTACTGGAACGTTGTGACAGAACCATCTCTGTCCTCGCGGTGCTTCAGTGACATGAGGTGCACTTGGTAACAGATTGTACTACCAAAACCAACTCTTGTGCTCACTGACCTGGATGTTGTTCAGCCTTCGTTTTCTGAATTGTGAGAGCACTTGACCCCATATATCTTTTCTCCTTTTGGTGTGAAAAAAGCAAATGCCAACAGCACAGGGCAGGATAGGGAGAGATGTATTCTGAACTTTTTCTGAGTTGTTTTGTTTCCATCGTGTTTGGGTGGCTTTGGATCAGCTGCTGAAAGATTGGTGTGGCAAGATACAGACTCAACATTCATTATAGAAGTTTGCTTGTTATTCTGCTGTACTTCTAGGTGCAGACAAGTTGTTGTAAGCCCTTATGTTTTTGAATATAAACATCTGCATTTTGTGTGAGGCATTACGTTGATTTTTCATGACTTAGCACTGAACAGCTGATACTGTAAAATTGAAAGTTCTTTTTTTTTTTCAGTAAACGGATTAAAAAAACAAAGAAAAGTGAGAAGAATTCTGAGAATTTTTCCCTCCTTTGGTAATACCAGATCTTGTGAATGGAGTGTCACATCATTGTATGCTGTCCTGCAGGCTGGGAAGATGCTCTTCACAAACATACTTTTGAGCTTGTAAAAACATTTAAGACAAAGAAAACCCTTTACTAAAGCACTAAAACCATCGGGAGAAGGATTCTGATGCAAGTCTTCAAAAGAAAACCACTGGGCTGCAGGCAACACAGTCACACAGTCGGAAGCACAACAAAAGACTTCTGAGGCTTAGCAAAGCCATGCAGGAGATAGGTTGGTCTGCCTGCCTGCACGGGGTTGGGAGAAAGGGTATTGGAACAAGATTAAAACATTGTTCATAGTAGGATTTCTGCACGGTTTGCACAGCTGACTGGGAAGGCAGAACAAGCCTCAGCTATCAGCAGTTATCTCTTTACCCAAGTGGTGCTGAGGTGGGGAGATTGGGAGGGTTGCTGCTGGCTGTGAGATGAAGAGGTGCATGCCTGGCTTTGCAGATCTCCACAGCAGGATGCATAAATGACTTCAAATAGCTGCTCAGTTCCTCACAGCTACAAGAACGCTTCTGCCTGCATTTAAAATCTCTGGAATATGTAATACAATGTAGATAGTAATTTCTGTAATGCATAAAATGAAGGTCAACATAGGGAATTATTGCATCACTCCATAGTGGCATAGATCGTGAAGTGAAGAAAGTACAGAGGCTAATCTGAAAACTAGCTGGAACAGAAATTTTTTAAGGCCTGAACTATCCAAGCACTTTGGTTTGAATGTGGTTTTAGACTTGTATTCAGCAGGACCCTTCACTTGAAACTGTGCATTGGCCCTGCTCCACAGGGCTTTCTGAAGCAAAACTGGTGCATCATCCTGAACATACTGACTTTGTACCTAAATTGTTCTCTCCTTGTAATAGATATGTTATCCGGATGCAAATTCTTAATCCTACAAAATAGCACTGGTACTTCAGTATTAAAATAGCTTGGCTTTGTGCCAGCATTACAATGCATGTCAGTGAAAAGTTGTGCAAGATGGTGACTAAAAACCATTTTCATCAATGTGCTGGTAGTGTTCTTGAAGCAAAGACCCCTGAGCTTCTGTCATGTGAGATGTAACCCATGGTTCTAATTGTGTACAGTCACTAGAAGTTCCTTGATACTTTTCTCAATATTAAGTTTATTAGCTCTGATATTTGGATAGAGTTCTGTTTGGATAATGTATGCTCTAGCTACATTTGTGCTACAGTAGCTTCTGTTGATAGCTCTTTCTATTCTCATGCTAAAATACAGTATGGTGGTCAGTGTTCTTCTGGAGTGTTTAAATTTACTTTGTCTGCTTCAGTAAAGCTAAGGCCCATGATTTGCAGTTCTCCATCTTGTCAAGATGTTGTACTAACTGAGCTCTATCAGTAGTGCTGGGTAAAGCTGCTGTGGGCGCTGGGTTGAGAAATGGGCTATCTGAGAGAGTGAGTGATATGGAGCCTGTCCCCCGTGACCTTCATTGCCATGTCACAGCCTCCTTTGCATCTTCTGAAACTAAACATGATTTTGCCTCTGAAATATAGTTGTTAATCAGTGTGGATGTGCCTTAGAGGGAGTGGAGCATTCTTTGTTTGTCACCACTTCCCCATTTTGAGTTTTAGTCTTATGACTTTCTTCAGTAAATCAGGTTGTGCAGTTAGCTTACCCACATCCTGCCTTCTCTGAAACCTCTGTGACCCTGTGAGGTACCTCACAGCTGACAGAAACATGTGGCAGGTTCTGAAAATTGATTCCGAGTATCTCTGGCTGTTTCTTGAGTTTGCAAAATCAAAGACCAGAAAAACACGGTGGTGTGTGATTGATTATTCAGAGGATAACAGGGTGACTTTCTGGCTTCATAGCAGGAACCTACACCACTCCTTTTCTGTTTCTGAAGGTGATTGTTTTGACTGCTGAACCCACGTTAACTCCAGACTATCAGCAGTGTTATGAAAGAGGAAAGCATGAGGTGATTTTTGCAGCACTTAAAACTTGAAGTGTTGGAAGCAATGAAGACTCCTGTTAATAATTATATTGGTCTATAAACCAGCATATAGCTGTGTATTGCACTCAGGTGCTGTTGTAGGCGGAAAAAAATATCTTCAACTGTGAATGCCAGTAGCCAGAGGATAATCGGGTGTTTGTGTGGGTGAGTGTCTGAAATCAACCTTAGGAATCCCAAGGAGAAGCTTGCTTCTTGCTAGCTACAGCTGTTAAGGCTGGCTACAATTTTGATAATATCTAAGGTTTTAAAAATGTAATCATGACGCATCTTGAATCCTCTAAGTGGAGAAGAAACGTGAGTACCACCAGTTTGAGACTGAACATTTACAGTACTTCTGCACATTGATTGTTCAGACATAGAAATCAGGACTATGGTGTTCCAGAGGGCTGTGGGAAAGAACGTGAAGATCTTGTCTGGAAGAGAGATCCTAGGAATGAGGGAGAGAGGGGAGCTGCTTGGAGATCAATGCTGGGGTATGCTCAGGCACCCTGACTGGCACCAGTGAGCTACCCATGAAGGGAAGATCTAAGCTAGGGAACATCACAGTTTGTGACTGTCGGGGGCCTTGCAGGGCATCTGGTGTGTTGGTAACTGGGTCGCTTATGGGATGGTGGGGGTGCCAGGCTGTTGGCAGACTGAGGCCTGTTGAGCTGGGGGAGCCTCACTGGGGATGCAGCATGCACAGAGCCCTGCACTATGACTATGCTCAGCCCTTGGCTGTCTTCTAAAGTAGCCTGCACCTCACCAAGGTGTTTAAATGATGCCCCTGAGTTTTGAAAGCTGTTCCACGTGACTGCTCCCTAATGTGACATCTTGGCTGGGAGCATTACCAAACCCATGGGGACAGAGGTCCTGAGTTAGAGAACGTGAAATCTATCCTTTTTCAAATGTGCCCAGAACATTACAACCGATAATGACTGTATAATACTCACTGAAGGAGTATTTTAAGGAATACTCCAACTTCTGAGCCGCAAACTATTGAGCCTATCGAGCATGGAACAGGTGAGGGCCCAAGGAGATAGTGAGCGGAGGTGAAATCCTCTGCGTGCTGCTCCCTGGAGGAGAGTTGGAGTGGGATCTTGTCTGTGTGCAGAATTGATATCCATAATAGCATTTTCTCTTGTAAGCAACAACCGGTGTGGAGTGGTAAAACACACACTTTAGCATTAAACGTAGGTCTTGAACATCCTACAGCTTCAGAAATGTTGGATTGTAAATCTGGTTTGCTGGATCTGTGTTAATTTCTCAGGGCCTTCGGGCAGGCACACCGAATCCAAACAGTCCCTTTCCTTCCCCCAGCTTTGTATTATGCATGGCCTGCAGTTCTATTCTGACCTCAGAAGGAAAATCAGATAAAACAACTGGCTGAAGGGTGAAAAAGGAGAAGTATAACATGATTTTAAGAGAGAAGAAATGACCATGAAAATATATTTGGAAATTGTTCACACACAGTCTCTAACTTTGGACTGTGCGATAGTTTTGGCATTCAGTGTTGTCTGTACTGGCAGAGAAAGAATAGCAAGAAAAGCAAAGAAAACGAGATCTTTCTTTGCCTTAGAGAAGAGAACCAAAATGCAGCGTACAGCCTTTAGGTATGGAAAACTGAATCTAGGGATTAGGAATGGGAGTGATAAAGAGGGAAAAGAAGAGATTAACTGAAAAAAATATGGAAATGAGAAAAATCCAAAAGAAAAAACAATGAACTGGGATGCAAGGAAATGGATTTAGATTGGGGAGAAGTGAAGGAACAAAAATTAAGAAGCCATTGATGTGCTTCTGATGCAATTAGCACTCTATAAAATGTGTCTTACTTACTTCTGCCACCCTGCTGTGGCATACATATATTTGAAATTCAAATGACAAAAAAGTTACTTTGCTTTTCTCCTGTAATCTCCCTTTAAGGAAAAATAACCGTGCTTTTTTTGTGACTTAGAGAGCAACTTGTTCAACAGTGTAGGTTACAGACTCACACTTTTAACATTCTCCAGCAGCTCCAGTCTATTTTTCTCCCACTGAAGAGAACAGAATGCAGAAAGCTTGGTAATATCACAGCATCACTGCATCGAGACAGATAATTTGTTTACACGACACAAATATGGAATATGCTTCAGGTTCTGCTCTATTTCAGAATCCTCTCTAAGCTGAGTTACCCAGAATCCTGGTTTTCCTTTTGCTCTTCTTTAGCACCATACTCCTCACAATACATTATTTATCTTTCTTTGTTTCAGGTGCAAATGTAAAATGTGATTTATTTATTTGATGTGGGGCAGTCTGAGTAACGCAGCTTTCGTGTAACACATGCAGTGTACAGATTCCATCCCTTCTTGCAGTGACGATTTGCCCAGTGTGGACAACACACCTCCAAAGCCGTTTCTTTAGAAATCAGTTGTTTGGTTTCCTAGCAGTCTGTTCCTTACACTGCAAAGTGACCGTACTTTCTAACAGTTTTAATCATGCTCTCAAAGAAGCCTGTCCCATACAAAACAGTAGGAAGGTGGGTAGTGAGGCCACCAAGGATGTACTTGACTACATGTATGCTGTCGTGGCCACCTCCTCCAGTGGCACTGGCAAGCCCTCAGTTGCCGTGTCCTCCTGGGATTGTGGAGAACTCATGGACAGAAGAGGATGACTTGAAGAGAAGTGAGGGCAAATGAAGAGAGCTGGAAGGTGAGCTTGTCAAAACCAAGGGAGAAGGCTTCTCTCTTACCCACAAATATGGGAGAACAAGAGCACAAGTAATTAGAGACAAAATCTACGTCCTTGTAAATTCACTTCCTTCCATCAGGAACCTCTTATTCCCTGCTGCAAATGTATTATCTTTCCTAGCTGCGCTGTTGTACGGCTGCCCTCTCTCCCATTTGTTTCTGGTCTGGTGTGACAGCTCTTGATGAAACATTGAAAAATGCCCTGGAGAGAGTACATCCAGATCGGAAACACCTCATCACCTCTAAGCATGACAAGAATCAAACCAGAACATGATAATGTGTGGAAATAACCAGGCTAGATGATACTGAAGAGAAACTCACTAGCAGTGGCTGGAATTTTCCCTCCTGTGAAGAAGCTGGGAGATCCCCTGAGATGGCAACATAACTTTAAAAGTTGTTTTAGGGAAGTGTTGGTGTGACTTCCAGTTTGTGGCCCTCTGGCTTCCCTGCAGTTTTCATGACTTGTTTTTCTGGGACTCCCAGGCAGTGCTTACTTCGTGGATAATGGCTTGGAGGTAATTCCCATTGCACAGGGAGCTGCAAGCTCAGCATTATGGGTCAGAGAGAACTTGAAGAAGTCCTGTTGTCTCCCCTGTTTCCTGCTTTCTCCTTTAAGTTTGTTCAGGGCAGAAACTGGAAGTCAGGGAAGATGCAGATTGAGTTGCAGAATGCTGTATGGATTTAGGGTGATCTGAACTAGCTTGAAATAACTAGAAATGTGTTGGACATTTGAAATACAGTAGACAGGAATGAGGTACTTGGAGGGAAACCAGCCTTGTAGTTTAGTATGTCTGTAACAGCCATTTTAACAGAAGTGTTTTTCTAACTCAAGATTTAGCATGTTTTTTTCTAGCTGGTCTGTCTTTCACACTGAGGAAGGGGGCCATCCACGTCTGTATGTGAAGAATTCTGGATTTTCCAGTTTGTTTCTATCTTTGGCTTCAGAGAAGTGGCAAACCTCCACTTGTATTTAATGCAGTGCAGGTTCTCCTGACGATGTTCTCAGCTCGCTTAAATTGATGTGGGTCCCATGAGTTAGTGCAGTGGGACTTCTGCTGGCTGAGCTTTGTTTCATCGCACAACAAACTGCAGCATCTCCAGGTTTAGACAACAGGATGGCACCCAGTAATTTCAAGTAGTGAAAAAGCCATTTATTGAATACACTTCAAGAAATTAAGATCTAATATGCTTCAGAAGAAAGAAATCCCTTACTATGGGGCTTGTTCTGTGGGTTTTTTTAGTGTCTGTTGTTGTTGTTTCTTTTATTTTTAAAGAAAATCAGCTTTATTTTTCTCACAGTCATTGGAGGGAAACGTCTACCATAAGCTGAGGCTATAACTATATTTTCAAGTAAGCTGCCTTTTAGAGGTGTTTTTAATCTCTGATGTCAGGGTGATTGCTCTTTGTGGTTTTACTCAGCCCTGGAGAGGTAATACTTAATATTGTCAGGGCACGAGTTTGGATTCCACCTCGAGTCTGAGCCTGTAGTCCTCTGTCCTTTCTTTGCATTTTTTTTTTAAATCTCTCTTTGTTTTGCCCCACAAAGGCAATTAGTGTGGCTCTCATTAAAAGTGGGACATAATGGCTTTGTCAGGCCGGGTGAGGCACAGATCACTGGACTTTTCCTTCCAGGTGTATATTGTGGATTGCAAAAGGTATGGGTCAGTTTCAAGTGCTCAGAGAAAACTTATTAAGATATTTAACAGGCTTCACTTACATGCTCAGAAGTGACTCATTAGAACCACTATCAACGTGATGATTCAGGCTATGTTAACAGGCTGAAATAAGCGGGTCATGATCAGACATATGTATTTAGATTTATTAAGAGATTTCTTTTTAGAGTCCTTCCATTAGATAATGTAGTTATGAGTGTAACAGGGTTAGAGTGAGTCTAGCACAGAGGTATGTAGTCAACTTTTTACTGTACTGTTTTATTTTGGAAAAATCTGTAAAAACCTAGACTATCTCTTTGGCATGTGGTGTCATTGATATATTCTCAAGCATGACTGCCTTTAAAATTCTAGGTAGCAAAAAAAAGAATTCTCCTATGAGTAATTTCTGAGGTAATAAAAGGCATCAAGACACTGGTGGAGAATCATTACTGCTTTTTTGTTGTTTTTTTAGTATGGTTTTGGTTGAAGACCAACAACAACAAAAATCAGATTCTGACTGTTCCTTAGAAATTAATATTCCAGTCCTTGTTGGGGGCTCTGTGATCTGGAGCCAAAACTGGCAAAGGGCTTCTGCTTCAGAAGAGAAATAAACCAGCCCCTTATCTCAGAAGATCCCCTAGATGCATCAGAAATACGGTTTCAAGCCCTTTGGTATACTCTGCCAAGCTTGTGTCCTGAACAGCCTGTAAATATCGACAGCTTCTTTCATCCTGCAACTGTGCCTAAGACCACCCTAGTCTTTACAGTGGGAAATTACCAGTGCTGTAGCCACTGGCCTGTTCTGCCTCACCTGTAGATGCTGAAGCAAAACAGGCTGATGTTTGGCTCCCATCCAGCCCTTTTGTGTACTTTCTGACCTGTTATGAGCCTATTAAAATCTTTCAGAAGAAAAGATTTTGTTAGATCTGTCACAACAAAAAAAAGTCACCTCCTTTGATGCCCCTTCAGAGTGGCAGCTTCAAATGAAGAAGGATGTAGGAACCAACTCTCTTCAGAGGCTGGGTGATTTGAATTTTTCTCTTTTCTTCTTTGGAAGAAAATGAGGATGCAGTACTGACACCCAGCAGCAGTCACGTGGATGGGATTCAGTTTTCAGTTATCTCTAATGTAGTCCTGCAGAGGTGCGGGTTTCCTTCAAAATTCTGTCAAGAAGCAAATCACGCTGATTTTTAACAGCATACTTTATTATTTACTGTAATGAACAGTCACTGTGAGATAATTTGGTTTTATCTGCTGCGTCCTGTGACTTCAGTGTTACATCTTATGCTGCACGGTCACTTGTGCAGGGTGCATTCCTCTTTTTCTACAGAAATCATTAGGATTGCCTGGAAGGCATAGGTCTGCGCTGCAATATTGGGCTGCTCTAAGTTCAATTTTCTAGTTGCAGTTCACACATATATGCTCTGGGGACATAGTAATGTCAGGAGGCTAATGTGGATTGTGTATCACCTTGCAGCTGATGCCTGTAGCAGTTGAAGCTGATACAGTCTCTAGGCAGATGAGGCAGAGACCTTCCTTCCTTCTTTTAGTGCAGCACACTGTGAGACATGTAAGCGATGTTGTTATCCAATACTTGATTAGCAGGAAAGGATTAGGAATGCTAAGGAAAAACAGTACACACTTTTGTTTTCCATTCCAGAGTGTTTTTGCAACTCCTTTTATGTTTCCTTCTTTCCTATCAGCAAGTGCACAGAGGTATATTTTTTCCTTTTTCTTTTTTTAGTATAACATAGTAAGTTGCTCTTTTTTTTTTTTTTCCCCTTTGCTTATGAAATGCTTTCAAGTGAAATGACTTTCTAATAGTTTAGAGTTGAAGCAATGCCTTATGGCTCTGGTGTTATCTAGTATCGGATATCACAAGTTTCTGCGATTAAAACCAAAACCATGAGAAGTCAGGGAGAATTGCCATTTCCAAAAAAAGAACAGGCATCAAAGCGAAGAGAAATGAACGTGTCTGAAATCATCACTTCTCCTGACTGTTCCTTGTGACTTGTGTAATAGCAGGCCTTCTAAGGGCTCCAGATGCTCTCAGATGGGTCAGAATTATCCTTGGCACCTCCCTCCTCTTCCTTGCCAGGTGCTTGAAAGCACGTTCCATCTAGTTCACGTGAGGTATGAGCAGTGAGGGGCAATGTGGATGGCCCCCTTCCTCAGTGTGAAAGGGAACGCTGCTAGGTTGGTTCTTGTGTCTGATTGCAGCCTCCCTTGAGGTGTCTTCTGAAGTGTTTCCTTCCTCATAGCTGGGCTTGCAATGTCTTTGCCCACCTCTGATCCTGTTCCTGTTGTGAGACTCCTGGGTTTCCTTATTTCTCTCCTCCAGGCAGGACTGTAGCACCTAGGTGCTGTTTTTCCTGGAGGTGAAGCATAAGCTATTTACTTGTCAATGCATGGGAATGGGGAATGAGCTCCTTTACCACCACCCTAAGGCCTTTGTGTGCTGGAACTGTGGAGGTGGCAGTGGGTCAGACTGACTGGGAGCAGCGATCCTTGCCTGGAGGCCGTCGTGCCCTGGGTAGTCAGTGAGCCATGCAGCGGGACTGCTGGGTGCTGGCCCTGCTGCCACTGGCAAGGCTTCTGGCCTGCCCAGCATGGCCTCCATGCTGCACAGTGTGGTGCTGCCTTTCTCTTTGGCAGTGGAAGTAATGAGTAAAGCCGCTTTCTTGTAAGGATTTCATAGCATGGCTTGAATGACCAGAAGTGTGAACAGGATCTGAGCAGGGCATTGTAGGAAAATCCATCCAAGTTCTGACTGATGCATCACAAATGTGGGGTTCCCATCATAAGTTTTACTCACTGTATATATTCCTCTTCTCATTCTACCTTATTGAAATATCTATGTTATTAAGCCCTTTGTGTCAGGCCTTCCTGACAGATCCAGGAGGAGCCCTGCACCATCTCTCTCTCACCTCACCCAGTGGATTGTGAAATCGTGGGGCTATGGAGCTGTGTGCATGATGGGATCAGATCTGGAGCACAGCCAGCCTCCAACACAAAAATGAGAGGCAATATCTGAAGTGTGCAGCCAAAGTATTGTTTCCAAACACCTACATCTGACGTATGCCCTGACTGTGTCCCAGCTAGCCTTCCCTGTGCCATGGTTTCCTTAAGACGAAAACTTAGGCAAGTGGACCAAAAAGAAATCATAGCCCACTCCAGTCATATCCAGTCACACCAGTTGCTCTTGTGACTGGGACAGCAAGGCTGCAGAGCACAGTGTGGAGTTCATTCGCTGTGCAGTACAGAGAAGCCATTGTCACTGCGGTGATATTTTGGTGGTAGTTATCTCTTAGCTGAGGACTTGTGGTTTTTAAGGAGATTATATTGCTGTTTAAAAAAAAAATAATGGAGTTTTCCTGGCTTACACTGAGTGTCTGCACATAAATCTCTGGTGGTAAAAACTGTTACAGAGACAAGGCTTCGCAGACTAAGTGAAGGCTGCAATTTTAGAGATGGGTAGGCTGTGACCTTTATCAATCATAACAATGAATCATTTATTAAATATCAAGGAATGAAGGGCTGAGCTTAGGAGCTTGGCATGCTTTACTACAAATGTTCACACAGTGTATACAGCAGTTCTTGTTTTATTTCCAGCTATCAGTAAGATAATTTTTTTCAAACACTCTAATTATTCTAGTGTGCTCTTTTTTCATCTCCTTTTACAGCCTATACTTCACAAAAATATTTTTGATCTTGCAAAACACATGGAGGCACTTGCTATTGTAAATCTCTGCCTACAACAAGAGTTTAAGTTTCCTTTTGTTTATATTCCACAAAGTCAATCTTACTTTTACATACTGAAGCTTGTTTTAGTTTTGTTTTTCCATGTTACTGTCTTGCATTGAGACTTCAGAACAAATACAAAATGTCAAGACTATGTCCAGAAGAAAATATCTTCGAAAACTATATTGTCTCATTGTGGTAGGATTTTTTCAGCCAAATAATTATCCACAGAAAGAAATTCTAGAATGAATACCACTATAAGTGACAATAACTATTTGTTTGTGTGAGATTTTGTTACTTAGCCTCTTAGGCACTGTTCTGAACATAAGAAATTTTACTCTGAGGCAAGCTGCCAGCTATTAACGCTCCATATTTAGAACTTTGTTCTAAATGTTTAGAAGTTGAGAAGTGTGGTAAATATTTGCTTAGATTTCACTGAGATTTTCAGTGTTTTTAAGAGATGAATGTTGTGCTGAAAAACCATTATCTAAAGCTCAGCTTCTTGAAAGAAAGGTGAAAATTGTAGGGATTTTTATTTTTTTCAGCTGCATTTTTAAAATTTTTCCTCCCAACTGGGACCTCTTGATTCTACTCTGTAATCACTCATGCACAATCACAATGGTTCGTGAGACCACTTTTCCAGAAAACTGGACAAGAGCCAAGATGATACCAGAAATGCTGAGATTGCCAGTTTGCTGTATTGTGTGGTCCAACAAAGAGCTGTGAGAGATGGTACAACTCAGGGAAAGGTCTGTGAAACCCCAAGAATAGAGTCCTTCATAGTCCACAATGCCTCTGGTGAAGGCAAACTGCGTCTTGATGGTTCAGTAGACAGAAATATATGTTTTGATTAAGTGGAATATTGTCTTCACATACTTCTTGGGAAGATCTACTGTGGGAATTTTTCTCTGTGCGTTAGGTAGGTGATAGAGGTATATGATAGACAACCACATTGGTTGTCATTAAGATTCTTCTGGGATTTTATAACCTACAAATTACATTGGCTAATGTAATGAAAGTTTCATACCCAGGCTTCACACTGCTGTTAAGCAGAATCACTTTGGAGTTATGAGGGAAACTCGAGTATCAGCATCTCATTTTGGATCTGTGTGTTAACTTCTTTGGCTCATATGCTGAAGTTCAAGGAGATGAGAGTAGCTCTTAAGCATTCTGGAAGAGTGGGGATGCTTTTGATGAGATAGAAGAAACTGCGGTACCAGCAAGAACCATAAAGAGTCTCTGAAAGCGTTAACACCGATGTTTGATGTTTTATTTAGGGTGGAACCTGGAATTTCTCTGTGCCTTGGTTCACCTCTTATTCCCCAGATAACTTGATCTTGCAAGTAGGGACTGAGAAAGATTTAATTCTTTGTTGGCAGCTGGACCACACTGGCATGCTGAACTACCATCCTTCCACTTATCTCTCATAGAAGACTACCCAAATGAAATCCCTCTGTCTCTCAAGACACACAGAATTTCCACTTATCACACAGAGTGAGACACCAAGACAAGATTGCTGTGATGGTACTGTCAACGCTGCTAATTTATCCTTCAAGTTGTGTTTTCTGCACCAAGAATTTCAACACCACCAGATAAATATAAAGAAAAGAGTAAAGAAATGACATCCTATGTATGTATGGGAAACACGTGTACTCCTTATAAATGGAGAACCTTAGGAGGACAATTTGGGAACAAAGGTCAGATGGTGCTGTCTTGAAGGAGATTCGTCTTTTCCCTTTGTTCCAATTAAAACCTGATTGTTGTGATCCCGTTGTAAATTGTGTCAGGATATTGTTGTATTTTATTTAGAAGGGCAAAGTTGAAGCAGTGTCGCCACAGTGTCAAGCACGAGCTCTGCAGTATTGCTCAGGTCTGGAGTTAAATGAAGTGCTCCAAGGGATGGAGAAAAGCTAGTATGGGAGTATTATCTTCTGAGTGGCCCAATTTCCATAGGAAGAAAGGTCAAGAAAGCTTCAAAAAGTAACAATTGCTATTATTTTCTGTAATTTGCCTAGAATCATATCAAATCATATATCTCAAGGACTACCATCCATTTACGAGCTAGTTGACTGAAGTGACTTATTCATCTGATTATTCATCTGCTACTATTTTGCTGGGAACTGAGGGGTAATTAGTTGTTTTCACTTAGCAAGTTTAACTTTTTTTTGGTCTAGGAATTGTAACAACAGCAATATCATTGCCCATTTGTTTTATGATAGAATAATTGAATGTTCAGTGGCTGAGCTATGAGACTGAAGAACAGGTAGTTTATCACAAGTGAATTGGATTACTGCTTTGCAGAACACAGGGGCAATGATGGTATCGCTTAATTATAAACTTCCAAGGCAATCTGCTCAGCATTTCTTGGGAAGCCTTCAGAGGTGTAGGGCCAAACATGACCTTGAGATCAGTTGCTTAAGAGCTTCACTGACTCTTGGAATGCACTTCCCGTTCTTTGTACCACTTTCAAGAAACATAGCTCATCCATAACAAATTAGGATTGCCTACTTTCATCATTTTATTGCTGGGAGACCATGAGAAAGTGCTGTGTGCTCCCAAAACTGTGATTCAACAGGAGAAAAATAAAACCTGAGATGGGTTTGAATCATCCACCGGCCTTATAAAAATCAGAACATTTGAGATCCATTATTATTAGAGTATAGTGAAGGGGAGCATTGTTGGAAACTTGCCCCACTCACATTCAGAGTTAATGATGGAAAAAACTGTGCTCTGAAAGAGAACATAAACTTTTCTTGATTATTAGCAGTTATTTTTTATGAAGAATTATGAAAACACACACACACAGTCACCCCACATAATGAATAGGTGTGATTATCAAATGTAACAGCTATGGTCATTGGCATGCTGTCACTTTCAAGTGCCTTCCCTTAGCTATATTTTCCTACAATTTCTTTCCGCCAGCAATTATGAAACATTTTTATAATCTCAAGAATAATGGCTATTTATTCTCTCTCAATCAAGATACTTGCTGTAACTTTTTATTCACCCTGTAGGAATTTTAAAAAAGTTACCTATGTTAACAAAACTGTAGCAAGCGCTTAATGCATTTTCCATTTATTAGAAAGCACCATGTTTATCCTGATTTTAAGGGACGTAAGTCTAAGAATATACTGTATAATATAACAAAGAGAGTCTTTTGTTTACAGACCGGGGTAGTAAAATCATGTATACATCACAAGGACAGATGCTGTCTTAATGTGCAGTGGGGCTCCGGTGGTAGGAAATATTCACTGTCCTCCCTTTTGAGCCCACTGCCCACCTCTTTACTGTGGTGTAGTAATTCCAGTTTCTGTCTGGAATGTGTGCAAATATACTTGGTAGTTCACATGGTTGTACAGTAAATGAGTGCAATCATATGGACTTTACGAACTGCCTGGTGATTCACAGTCATGGGTCTGGTTTAGAAAGAGCAGGAAGACTGAAGGAGAGGGATCTCACCATAAACATATCCTGCAGCTCTTGAGAGAATGCCATGTGAGGGTAAATCTTCAAAGCACAGATTAACTCCTTTGATGACAGAAGTTTTTAGAAGCTTTTAAAATTCCTTTTTGATCTTTTGATGCATTTTGGAGCTTCACATCAAAATTCTTTCCCCCTTCACCCCCCTCCAAAAAAAAAAAAAAAAAAAAAAGAGGAAAAAAAAAGGAAAAGGCTAAGAACAGAGATGCTGGAGGGTAACTAACCCATGTGTGAGGGGTTGGATGCTCCTCCAGCATAGTTTACAACAGCACCTTCATTCCAGCTTGACAGCAGCATCTGAAACAGCTGTTTGATAGTATTTGGTGCTATGACAGGCTACTACAGAGAGCATTTTTTCAGTCCGCTGGGGACATGCTTAGAGAATTCTGCTACTCAGTGATGTATCTGAGTGTCTTTTTCAATAGTATTTAGTGTGGTGGATGCTGTCAGCCATGTTGCTTGGCACAGCTGCTTTCTGTAGATTATCTTGGGAGGAGAGCAAGCATCACAAGTTTTGCAAAGGAAAGGCTGGACACTCACAGTGTGGGATCTGCCTGGCAGAAGGCACGTTGGTGGTGACTTGGGGGGGCAGAATATTTGTTACTGCCAATTCTGTTGGAAGCAACTGAAGTGACTGTTCTTTATTTTTTTTCTGTGAATGAATGTTGTCTACTAACATTCTTACATTTCATAAAAGATACTGGCTCCTATGCAAAGGCTGAAATGTAGGAGAAAGGAACAGATTTATTAGCAATAAAAAATATATAGCGAAATGGATAGCAAATGCAACTCAAATGGTGTTTTTACAGATGTTACATTACTGCTGGAAAACCAGAACAGGTTATACTTGTGCATACAAACCCTTGTTAAATCTTTTAAGCAATGCATAAGATTGCTCATGATTTATTCTGTTGGTTATTTTTATTTTCTTTTTACCTGCAACTGTGATGGATTGCCTGGTTAATAGTGCCTGGAACTCTGCCAGCATCAAATATAAACTACGCATTCTTTTTTTAACTTGCAAATTTATAAAGATTTACAAACTTGTTAGATGACAGCAGAATGTGCAACAAATTGATTCTGTTTTGAATTCTTTCTGCTGTACAGAATTAACTTGAAAGGAATTCCAAAACACAGTTTTCTATCACTAATTTCTGAATACTCTAGCTGGCAGACACTATTCAGTTTATTCCCAGGTTTTTGTATTGTAATAGGTCATATGATATGGTCTTTTGAGCTTTGAAGAACAGGCTTCAGGGGGAGCAAGTTGATTGAATAGGCGTGATGGTAGATGTGCTCAAATTTACAAACTTTCTGGAAGCTTCAATACTCCTTTATCCTCCTCAAAATAAATGGAGTAGAATGCTGAAAATACTTGGAGGGATGGAACACTGCAAAATGAGGGGACACTTTTTGAAGAAAAGCGATTGGCTCTCCAGCGTGTTCTCTTTCTTCAGGATATTTGTTCCTGCTCGAAACTGAAAGAAACCACAAACCAATCTGTCAGCAGTGATTGTGTGCTGAATAAAATGTGTGAGGTGTGAAAGGGACAGAGCTTTGAGCAACCTGAACCAGTGAAGGATAGCCCTGCCCGTGGTGATAGGGGGAATGACTAAATGATCTTTAATGGCTGCTTCCAACCCCCAAATTCTGCATGTTTAGTAGCCATTAATAGTAGTAAATTCATTCCCAGAATGTTAAAAATTGAAATAGTCATGCATTTAGCATCACATAAGGTCATGTGGGGGAAAATACAACGAAAGAGTAATTGGTACTAAGCTGGGACTCATAGAGTTTTATGTACTGTTCCTGCGTCGCTGTTAGAACTTTGAACAAAACCGTATTACTTTCCATTTTATAAATTCGGCTCTTTTTTCTGAAGAAAACTGTCAGTTCCCTCTCAGATAACAAAGTTAGGTTTATGTAGAGGGGAAAGTCTGAAATTTTTAATATCAATAGAGCACAAAATTTTCTGTTTGCTTCTGTTATGAAGTGATACAATTCTTGTCCTCTTTAATCTGTAAAGCTGCTTCACAGACTGATGTCCCTGGAGACATCATGCAGACAATTGGAGACAATGCAGACTGGCCCAGTAGCAATTATTCCAGTTACTAATGCAAATACTATAATTTCTCTGTAATCTTAGTATTTTCAAGTTCATAAGGCATTGGTCATCCTAGCACATCGGCATCTCTGTTGCATGGCTGATTATTTCCTGTTACCCCCAAGTCATGTAGGTCCTACTCCAGAAGCCAACCCCAAGTTGTTCAGGGATGTTGCTGTTGTGCATGTACAGACTCCATTGGAGAGGGCTGGTTGCTGAGGGATTCAACACAACATTTCTCCAAGAAAAATTTTGCATGCATGGAAACTGGAGTTTGCTCAGTGTCAAGCTGTGAAAATTAAGCTAGTGAAAGATGAGATGAAAAATGTTTGTTGTCACTGTCAAAAACTTTTCCAGTGAAGCATCAGTGCATGACGGCATCGCTTTCCTATTCTACTTGTAATCATTTTCAAGTTTGCTAATTTCTAGGAACAAATGTGCCTTTTGTTTTGTCGTATGTGACATGATTCTAATGTTCCCTTACAAGAACCCGTTTTTCTCCTTGTTAATTAGGAAAAAGCAATTCTAGCAACTGTTTTCTAAGTTATCTAGCAATTAAGCAACAAAATGTTTTTCTCTCTCGTGCTTGTTTTCAGAAGCAATAGGATTGCTGAAGACGGCTATTAATCTTTCCTGTTATTTGCAAAAGATACAGTGCCCTCCCCCACCCCCTTTGATCTTTTTCTATAGTACTGAGACACCATTTTCCTTTTATTTTGTGGACTGGAATGCTGATGGTATTCTTTGAGACTTAACAGATAGATGTATTGGGCTGGCTGCAGCATTTCTCTTTAGATTGCATCCCTTCATTTGCATGGAAAAATGTGCTTTGTTTGGGAAGATATTTGTCCAATGCTTTCAAGGCCTCCAGCCCTTTACCATACTTCTTAACTACCGCTTGCTTTTTAGCATACGATTTGGGTCATTGATCAAAAGAATCAGTAAGAGTGCTAAATAAACACTTCAGAAACATGAAAGAAGAAGGCAAAGTGCTTTTTTTTTTTTTTTTTTTTGATTAGTTATCTATTTTTCTTTAATGATAGTTCCAGAGCTTATACTCCTGTCTGGCATCCAGTCCACAGAAGAAGTGTCCTTGAATGGGCTGGTGTGACTTATCCAGTATAAACTACACAAGTCAGCTTTCTCAAAGTGAAGCAAAATGTTTATGGCAGCCTGCTGAGAGGACACTTTCAAATCCTGTTAAGATCTTAAGGCACAGCACTGCTGGCTGCCTAAATAACAATTTAATAGGACGACTCAGTTTATTATTTTCTTGGCATTAGTATTGTATCCTTGATGATTTAACATAAGTGATAGATGGACTAAGAAAACCTATGATATTTTTCAAGTGGCTGAGCTCAGTCTTTGCAAGGCTAGTGTTATGCTGATGTGATGGGTGAAGATGCTCTAGCCATCAGTGGAATGAGAGAGAATTTCAGAATGGTAATTCATGTTGTCTTGAGCTCCCTCAGCTAATCTTCTAGTATACACACCTGGTTTTGAACTTTTCTCTGCATTACTTTTCTTCTGTTTTACGTAAGTCTGCCACTCTGAGTGCTAGAGGAGTAAGTCAGGCGTCAGAAATGTTGTGAACAATACATGTGAACACCTTGCATACTAGAGGCTGATATTCATAGGTGGGGGACAAAGAGGGGTTGGCTAAAGTAGTCGTAACTACACATCAGGTAAATTCAGTCCTGTGAGCCTGAAAAGCCTGTGTGCACCTCCTGCCTCTGCCAGTTGGGGCTAAATCCCTGTAGGTTCCCCAGTTTATGGCTGCACTAAGGTTTCCCTTGGCGACAGTCTGTTTGTCCATATCACAGAATCACAGAATTGCGGGTTAGCACAGGTAGGCATCCAGGAGGGTTTTGAATCTCTCCGGAGAAGGAGGCTTCAGGACCTCTCTGGGTGGCCTGTTACCCTCACAGTAAAGTTCTTTCTCATGTTTGTATGGAACTTCCTGTGTTCCAGTCTGTGCCCATTGTCCCTTGTTCTGTCACTGGGCACCACTGAAATGAGCCTGGCCCTGTCCACTTGACTACTACCCTTTAGATATCTATAAGCACTGATAAGACCCCGTGCTCTGTCTTCTCTGTACTGAACAGTCCCAGGTCTCTCAGGCTTTCCTCACAAGGGAGGTACTCCAGGCTCCTCATCCTCTTGGTGGCCCTATGCTCAGAAGCACTTTATTCCTATCACTTTTTAGCAACTTGTGTCTAAGACTTGTCTCCTTAAAGATGTTTTATTTGTGAGGCAGATGAAGAACATGAGAGCTGTCCCAGATATGTTAGCATTGGCTATACCAATACACAGCCAAGGGAGCAGTGGGAATGCTGCCTCACCCCACCAGTGTGGGCTGAGCTGAAGTAACTACAAAAGATGTGGGAGATGATGGGGTAAAACATACTCCATGGCACAAAGTCTAACTGTGATGTTTAAGGAAAGGAAATTAGAAGGAGTCCTATGAGTTTCAGACTTTGGGAAAATGTTCCACCTATAACTTCAATAGACTGATAAGAGCAAGCAAGAGTGAGAAACCCCTGTGATATGGGCTGGCGTATCCTCGTGGGAGTCACTGGATGGCCTCAATACTGGCTTGTGCCTGTAATAGAAGTTCTAGCTGCAGAGCTAATATTCTTCCTTTCCTGCTGACCTGCTCTGAGGTTTTATTCTTGCTCACAGGCACAGGACAGGGATCCGTAACATGTACTTTTCCTAGGATTGATCGTTCACATTAAATGTATTCTGGACAAGGTATTTTCACCGTTATTCCACTTGGGCGCATCCTGAATCTTTTCCATGGCATGACACACTTCTGGAGAGTGCACCTACTTATTACAAAGGCTTTAATGCTAAGGGGGGCTAACAACAACCCTTGATGATGGAGCTGACATTTAGTTTGGGTCACTACATTAGCTGTTCTTGTCTTTTCAAGTGTATTGTAAGCAAAACTTTTCTGATTAAGGCTAACCCTGCTGTTGCAGAAAAATATTTAAAGGCAAAAGAATGATTTGTTCGTACTCTTTGGACAGTACTGTGTACAATCTCCCTGTTGGGTGAGGTATTCTCTGGCTGTATAAGGTCGTCTTGCACTGCTAAAGCCTTTGCATTCTAACACTTCAACCGTGCACGGAGCAAGCCCAGCTTATTTGACACAGCTGCTGTTATCACTTTAAAACTGACTAGTATTTAAGTTTCTTCTTTATGAAAGACATTAAAAAAAAACAGATTGCTGCTATTAGTAAGATGTGATCTACTCCAGCACATTTCAGAGATTCGGTTCACTAATCCATTACATTACATTACCTTATGTTGCAGTATTCTGCAAGTGGAAAAGTAAAGTACGAGATGCACTTTTAAGTAAGTTTTACTGAAGTACAAGGAGCTTAGCGTGGATGGATTTTATGTACATATATGTATCCTGCTTTTATTTGCATGGCAGAGCCCTCAGCCGGGACGTAGGAAGGCAGCAACTAGCTGCCTGTTCTAGCAGTTGTACAAATGAAATGAGAGAGTCTCCCACTTCAAGGGGCATTGGCATTTACTTATGGGGAGCATATGCTGGGATATGGATGTCAGGGTCATGTGCAGAGGGGGAATTCAAAGCTATGGCGGGACTTTACTCTTGCCCAGACAGCTGTCAGCTGACTTGTGGTTGCAACATTGTGGTTTTGGGATAACAGTTCTTATTAAGTCTCATTCCAGTACCTCTGTCTTCTTTATAATTTAGGACTTTGTTAATGTGCAGTGTAAGTGCATGTTAGATTTTCTATATGCTGCAATTAACCCTTTCTTTGAAGGAGCGGAGAGCAGGAGGAACATGTATTGAACTAGCTCTGATGCGTATGAAAGATCTCTTTAGAATGAGTGCTGTGACCCAGAGGAGATGTAATTTCTATTTGGGGAAGCTAATTATCTCATTTTGCAAAACTGAGAGCATAACTCAGAGTGGATGTGTTTGTTTGTTTTTATTTCTTGTGAAAGCCTCTGTACGGGATTTCACTGAGGGCAGGAGCTCTGAAAGCCAATGGAGAATCTTGGCAAAAGGAAGAACTTATGAGGACATACTCATAGGGTGCTGATATGGGGCCCTTCTGCATTTCTTCTTGCCTTCTTTTTTGTTGTTGCTGTGTGAAGGATTCAAGAAAGTTTTGGGTAGGTAGGAGGAAGAGGAGACTGTTTTGGTTTTTAGCTTAAATTCTGATGCAGATTGCTTTATTGCATATTAAGAAGTAGTTCTTTCAAGCTGTCATCAAAGATATGAAAGTTTAATTCATAGCTGGAACATAGTTTAAGGCCAGAAGGGACCATTAAGATCATCATTTCTAACCTCCTGCATAATTACTACTTGCTGTTGTGGAGTGAAAGAAAAGAAGTAGCTGTTGTGTTTTTCTGAGAAAGATCATTAAAAGCCAAATACATTTTAAACTAATTATAAATACATTGTGAAGTACTTCTAATGAAGCTGAAAACATTAGTGTGCTCTTCCTGGTCTTCCATACAAAAAATATTTTAGGTGTGTCTTTACTTTTTCAAGATTGCATCAGAATAATTTATGATATGATCAAAGAAAGGAAGGCAGGAAAAGGCTTGGCATTTTTAATCCATTTTTGCTGCTAATATTTTAGGCTTTTTGAAACTAAGTTCTATCAAAAGGTAAATATTATTCACAAATTTGTGCTAAAAAGAGAAGAATGTGAGATTTGCATGATACAAACTGATGCCCTATCATGCACAGGTGTTGTAGCTCATTCTAAACGCTTTACAGAATGATATTTCTCTAGGGAAGACTTTAACTTGAAGAATGTTGAATTTGAAGATGCCTGCTACTAAATACTCTTTATAAAATCAGTATGTATCACTTTCACTAGGTAAACATTAAAACAGATGTCCAGCCAGAATTCTTAATGCCTTACCATATACCTATTGTTTTACGTATCATCAGTTACAATTGAATACATCTCCTATAATAACACAAAGTGCCATTAGATAATTGTATCATCTGTGTGTAGTGCCAAGTAGCACAGATTAAATTTACAGGCATGCAATAGAACCTAGGAATTGTGATGCCACTGCATAAAATTAAGGTCAAGTTTTATTCTAGGCCATCATCTTTTCTTACAGTGTTTTCAGTGGGCTGATTTTCATTAAGGTAAGATTTTTGGCTTGGTACTATGAATTTGAGGAATACAATGAAATATTTCTTGTTACCCTTATAAGCCATTAAAGTTATAGTGCATCTTTATATGGCTGTTTTCTGACAATGCATTAAGGACACGTGCATTAATTTCCCATAATATCTAGAGATATGAGTTGGGACTTATGGGCAGAAATTTTCAAGTGGAAAGATAATAAGAAAACAGGAGATTTTTTTGGTTATTCCAGGATTTGGCTTCAAAGGTGTGTTTCTCAATGAAGTTAATATTCGAGTGAAACATCAGTGGCATCTGCACCAGGGACTGTGTTTCATGAAACTTAATTGAACCATTCCTTCTCAGATGTAAATCCTCATTCAGCAGTGTCACCTATGGTAGGAAATTGTATGTGGCTAGTGTTACTACCAGTTTGGACTTCTTCCCTGATCATGTCTTCCTGTTTTGAATTCTGGAGCTCAAGCAGATTTATAGGAGAACTGGTGCAATTTACAATTATTATTTTTCTTTCCCAATTCCTGTCAAAGGAAGGACCTGAGCCATAGCTTCTGCAGAGATAGGCAGGAAGCTTTCAGTCTTGTCAGGCTGAGATGCCCAGTGCAGAGGCCAACAGAAGGCTGCTGTTGTGTGTGTGGGGCAGCAGCACGGTGCCTGCAAGTCTCATTTAAGAGGCATGGAGGGGAAGTGAGAGGGACATAAAAGCTCTGTGTTGAGAGTTGAATAAACTATGCATTGTAACCTCATGGACAGTGAGGTTTCCATTCTCCTATTACTCTTTTTTACCTTATAGTTTTTGTGTACTTTTCTTTGGAAGCTGTAGTTCTGAGTAGTGTTTCCAGGCTGTGCTAGGCACCTGGCCACTGTCCCTCTCCATCGACCAGAGCTAGCTATTGATCTGATGGGAGATGGTGAAGAGGGGTGGTCAGTTGTGGCAGTTGTCAGAGGTGGCAGTGAGACCATAAGGGACAGAGAGACCTGACTGTGGTCATCAGACTTTCACAATCCTGCTCTTTACAGAAAGGAGAGAAAAAGTTGGAACTACGTGATCTAGAAAACAAAATCACAGGTAATGCAAACACAGAGGGAAGAAGGAGAAGGCTAGGAGACACCGCTGTACTCGTAAGGAACACCACAGGGACACAATGGGAAGGACTGATTTATGTGGATCCCATTTAAAGGGTGATTTGACATGATATCTTGAGAATTGGTTGTATAATGTGTAGTCTACTTGGGTCCGTGTTAGCAGCAGTCTGTCATCTTAATGCAGTTTTCTGTAAGGGTGGATCTTGAAAGGCAGCTCCAAAAGTAAGTCCCTTTTTTTTCCTTGTGAAGGTTTCCACCTTCTCTTTCATGAAGGCCCACCTGATCAGTAGCTGGCTTGCATTTGTGTAAGCGCTTACCTCAGTCAAAGCAGGATCCCTGGCAGTACTCAAATCCTTTCTTTCCTGAGTTGCCTTTGCTGAAGTTATTGAAATGCTGACAGCTGTAAGCCTGACCTAAAGCCCTTCACAGATGGTGTGCGTCAGTGGGGTTGGGATCAGTATCCTTGAAATACTGGCGCAAAAACTGTGAGATTGGCTTAGCTGCCTACTGGAACTCTGATTTAGAGCAAAGTTGTATGTCTAGGATTAATTATCCTGAACACAATCCATTATAAATCGGATAGATGCAACTTAAGATGATATAAGAAGTTATAACTCAAATGAAATCTGAGGCTAAACCACACTGTAAATGGATCCAGAGAGCCTTAATTCTGCTCTGTGGTGACAACAGATATAGCCACAATGTCACACGGCAAGTACTCTCCTTTAAGTGACTTGCAAGGAAACGTGTGTAGTCACCCTGCTGTCTCTGTACACCCTGTGCATGGGTGTCCATGAGGAGGAAAGCTTTTGGGACCATTTCACTTACTCTAACAACATCATCTGCTGGCATTCAGAACAGTCTAATCATGAAGTGCTATACACAGTACTGAACACATATAAAAACCAAACAAAAAATAGAGAAAACCCACAAAAAAGAACAACCCCTTCCAAACACATTAAATAATAGTTTGTGAATGCTGTCATCTCTCTGTGCTCCAGCCTGAAATTCATTTCCTCTTCAGTGTCTTCCCAAGATTTACTTTGCAGATAGATATTTGTGTGTGGTGGCAAACAGTTTAAGAACCCATTTTCCCCACTGAAGATTATACTTTTTGAAAGCAGTTATTAGACCGGTCAGGTTTCTGAAATGCTGAGCAATTTATTCTGACTTATTTATTAGAGAAATTGATAGCATAAGTGAAGTATTTTATTGTAAGTAGTTTCTTTATCACTGAAAAGTGAATGAGGTACGGCATGCTGCTTTTGAATTCCACATCCAAGTGTCCACCAGAACTCAAAATTAGCCTTAATGGTGCTTTTTTGATATTACTGGAGAGCAGAGGGAATTTATTTATATATATATATTTAATCTTTTTTTCCTGTGGAATTCTATGCAGAGGCTTTCTGACACTCTTGAGTACTAAGACAACATTTTGAGGCACTGCTATGGTATCTGAAAATATGCCTCGGTCTTGGAAACAAGGGCAGATTAACTCTGTGGCATCAAGTTAGTCAAGAATGAAGCCACAAGGTCCACACAAACTTTAGCATCCTTGGCTTTTGCATTTCCAGTGGCTTAAGTGACCTAAATCAAGGAGATGAGGAAGAGTGTAGCAGAAGAAAGAGTGGAGAGCAATGGTACATTGCTTGTAATTCCTTTGGAAAAATGATTTTCATCAGCTGTGAAGCAGTTTGGTTAGTTGAGAAATGAAACAGACTGTGGAGAGGTGTATGCAGCAGTGAGTTGTTCCCTAGATTTCTTCCTGGAAAGACTGGAAACAGCGGACAAAGGGGAATCTTGAGGATTATGGAGTAACGTTCACTGTCATCGCAGGCTCTGTCACTTAATCCCTTCTAATCCCATAATTAGTTTTCTTTTGTATTTAGAGGTTTCATTTTCCCACTAATTTGCTTAATTCGTTGTTTGTCTCCCTGTCACTAATTCATTTATTACCATCTTCTTTATATCACAGATACATTCTAGTTGTAGCTGGTTTTGGGCTACTGGGGTTTATCCTCAAAGACCTCCAGTTAGTTTGTCTTCAGTATTTTTATCTCTATCATAACAGTCATAGCTAGGAAGCGTATGGAGAGGAGTTGCAATGTCAGATGGAAGAATCGTAATGTCAAATAGGAGCTTCTTGTGCTCTGTAAGTTATAAATATAATACTTGAGAAAGTAATTTTATTTTTACACCTACCAGGTGATGTGCTGCATTGTTCTAGAGAAAATTTAATTGTATTATATTTACTTTTGATACCGAGAAGTTCTGTATGATGGTTATCAGTTACTGCTTCATCTCTGTCAAAAAGCTGCAGGTACTTTCTAAAGTCTTCAATTCTGTTGGCAGTGATTTTAAGGGTACCTAACCACAAAAGTGTAATGTGAAAACAGTATCTGGAAAGTCTTTATGTTTTTGTACTTAGAAGAAATAATTGCCCCAGATAGTAAGTGCTGCATTCACAGCTACCGCAGCACTGTGAAGGAGAAGCAGCAGCTGATGAAGCAAAGCAATCAGTGACTATGGTTGGTCCTTTTGTCGTGGGTCAGGGATGCTGCCAGGGCTGGAATCAGATCCTGCTGTGGATCAGTCCCTCAGTTCTGATTACTGAGCTGGTGTTGAGCAACGCTTGTGACACCATTTCCACTTGACACTGTTTCCACTTGTGGTTACTATTTGGCAAGAAAAGATAATTTCTGTTTCTTGCTACTTGAGACTTAAAATTGTTTCCTGGCTGCTTTTCTACTCGCTGCGCTGCACTGATTTTAATACTGTAGTGGGTTCAGAGTACGAACAGAAAAATGTGTCTGCCAAAAGCTGGTTTATCCATTTTCAGTTTTCTGATCATCAGTCAGTGATCAGAGAGGTGCTAATTATTTGATGATGGCTGATGAAATGACGTTCAAAAGAAGCAGAACATTGTAGGAAAGGGTCCATCTTTAAGGTAAATAAGGAAAGAAGTAAGCAGTGAGGCTCTTTCAGGGTTCAGAAGGGTCAACCATAATCTGAACTGGCTGAGGCAAGGTCAGATGTCTCTGCTTAGTGATGTCCTAATTAGTAATGCTACTGATGAACTATGAGAGCAGTACTGGCAGTCTGATGTTGATCATATGAACCTAACTCACTTAATTGGATTGTGTTTTGCCACTTTGCAAATCCTAATTATACAAAGAGGATATTTAGCAGCAAATATGCTTTAACTCTACAGAAGTTTTTTTTCCTTGTCATACTGCTCTTCATTAAAGTAAAGCACATTCAAGAAGGATTCTTTTACTTGAGTTAGAGAGCAGCTATGGTTTTTTTTTTTTTTTTAATCTTAAATCAATATTTACTGGTAAAATCCTGCCAGTTGGGTGTTTCTACAGTTTCTAAAGAGATGATGTAAATGGGAGAACATCGTCACGAAATAACAGTCTCATGCTGATTTGCAAATACCAAAGCAGAGCAAAGTTATTAACTGCAAAGTGGGGAGACATTGATTGTTTGACAGTGTTTCCTTACAATGAGGTTGTAAGTTGCTCTTCCTTTCTGTTAGTCCAAATGAATAATATGGATTTATTTGTTTTGCTATGTGCGTGTCAGTGCAGCAGTGAATACTGTGTTACTGTCTAATTGTATTCTGTTTGGGCTATAAAATAAATTGACTGATTTGGGTTTCTAAAGGTATAGGACCTCAGACTCTACATCCTCACTGTGTTGTTCAGCAAATCAGGCTACCTCCTGCACAAGGTTGTATTAAGAACCATGTTATCATCTTGTCTCTCTGGGATGGTACATTTCTGTGGTGTTCAGGGATCAGAGAAAGTTTGGCTCTGTCTCTTCTAGTGTCTGGGAATGGTTCTTTCTTGTTTTAGCTATCTTTTTGTCTGTGTACCTTTTCTTTAGCTCCTGGTCATCCTGCCCAGCATCTCTTATATGGCAGGTGGGACAGGGACAAGCAATAAACTTTCTCCTCCTGCTGCTGAGTAAAACAAATTGGAGAGTATAGAAAAGATTGCCTCCTGACTGCCAACATGAAACCTCATCTTCAAATGACTGTGCTTGAAGAAATGTCCCACCCAGCCATTACTGCCTACATGGTGTCTGAGTTTGAGCAGTCTTCTTTATCTATTTCTTTTTAATTTTTTATTTGCTCCTGCTGAGATTGTTTGCTCTAAATATTTGTCTTTAGGGTAGACTGATCAAAAGTACAAGTATTGGCCTAATCTGGCTCCCACTGAAAGCAGTGACGAAGCTCCCATAATGGAAATGGTTGAACTGAAGCTGCGTGGTAAATTACACTAGTGCAGCTTCTCTCACAAACACAGCCTCTTTCTTTTATGAGGGTGTGAATACAACATACAGTGCAGCAGTGATCGGAGTTCTCTTGAAGCACTGTAGGTATGTATGCCTAGTACTCAAGCAGAACTAATTAGTTCAGCTCATCAACACGGTTTCTCTGTGCTCATGCAATTTTAAGGAACCCCCTGTGTAGCTGTTGGTGTGTCATTTTGTGCACTAACTTACGTGGCACTTCCTTGGAAGTCTTAAAAGCAGTACAGGGTGAACACACCCCCAGAAAGCTCTGTTTCATCACTTCAGTACCTGTTTGTTTCTAGATGGCAAGTGTATGCTTATTTCCACAAAAGGCAGATGTATTTTTCTTTTCCAGAAATGCAAATGAAGACAACAGCTACCACAGACAGCAGCTCTGATAGGCTCCTTCTGTTCTCAGTAGTTATCCAGATCTATTTTCTTCATACACAAATCCCAGAATTCCTGCTTTGGAGAAACAAAGATGACTTCAGTGAATGGGTGAGTAATTGCAAGCCAGAAGGTAGAGAACCACGAAAAGACTTGTGTTTTCTTCCTGCCTGGTTATCTCACTTCTTTTTTTCCAAAAGAAAAAGACTATTCTATGATTTCAAAAAATTTCTCTTGTAAAATGTTTTGGGTTTTTTTTTGAGGATATTTCCAGAAACAGATATTGGAATATTTCTGAGTAGAACAAAAAATAACTAATACAATAAAACAAAAGCAAACAAGCCAAACACCAAGAGTTCTACCAGCTTCATCCTTGAGTTTTTTTTGGAAGAAAAAAATACTGCTTTTCCATGTGGGATCTTTAAATCTGTAAAGTAGCCCTATACACCCCTGTCAGATGTTACCTAGTTCCCTCCTTACTCTGATTTTGGTTCGCTAAGCTGCTTCTAGTGGAGTCAGCTTTTGCTCTTGGAGGTCTGCAGCCTTCAGAGGCAGAGACCTAAACACACACCTTATTGTGACCTGCAAGTAGGTTAGGCTGAAACAAAACTGTAAGTAATCTAGGGTAGGAAAAATAAATAAATAGTTCCTCCACAGTGCATGTGGAAACCTTCATGCCCTTCCTGGCCAAGCAGGTTGCAGAATGGTCAGTGAATGCTATTGCTCATCCCTAGTACAAGCACCTTGATTTCTTCTCACGGAAACCTGAACAAAGTGATGGGGTAACGCAGAAGAAAAGTGTCGGTCTCACCCAGTAAACCAGCTACAAAACACCCACTTGGACATTGCCTTGCTACCTACTACCCCATTATCTATCTCCTCTCTTCTCAGACAACTGGGGCACCGGTATCTAATTGGATTTTCTTCTGCTTGGGTATCTGCCTTTAATTTTTCATCACATGTTACAGATCTAATTCAGTCTATGATATTTCAAAATAATTTCTCACTATAGCATTTCAAATGCTTTACAAAAGTAGATGTGAGGAAGGGCCATGAGAGGAAATGAAATGCGGTCAAGGACTTTGTGCTTTCTTTTTTTTTTTTTTCCTATTATGGTTAGCTTGTTATTTCTAGGGAAGGTCTTCTCAAAAACAGGATGTGGATTTCACTCTCTGAGAATGAACTACAGTAGAGCCAAGTGTGATATCTCTTGGCAGATGTCTCCATGCCTTCCTACTTTTGTAAATGATCTGTTGTCAGATGATGAGCACCTGATCATCTCCAGTTGTGGGATCTCAGAGATGTATGGCAATGTGTCTGAAGTGCAGTGGATTAGCTGCTTTTGAGGTACTGATGAGCAAAAATACCAGAGCAATCTACCCCCATATCACCTCCAAAAGAGAGAATTAAAACAAGAAAAGTTCCAAATTTCAAATTGTGTATGTAACAGTTGTATTGTAATATTGCTTAGAAAGCCTGCTTAGATCTTGAGAACTGGCCAGTCGAGGGGAGCTTCCAGTCTGTGTGGATCAGATGAGACAAGACCCAGTTTCCATCCTCAAGTTTAGTTCTTGGCTTGCTGCAGGTATGAGTCTCACTATCCTGGTGGGCTGCGCCCTGAGCTGTGCATCAGTTTTCAGGGCAGTGATCTACTGAATGTAAATACTGCATCACAATATGTTTAGCATATAATATTATATATATATATATAAAACAAATGTTAATATGTTATATTATTATAACACTGTGGGAAATAAGATATGAATCAAAAATAAAATCAGTCACCTTGAGAAAATACCTCCTAACCTAAAAGTAAACTCTACCAAATAAAACGATAAATACTTCTGCATTTTCCAATACTGCAAGATTATTAGATTTTTTTAAAATCGGTGTTGAAAACTACCGGCATGATCGTAAGCTCCTCTTTTATTAGGTAAACAATCATTTTCCTCTCTCTCTGAAGCAAACAGGCTCTTGAGAATGATTAATAATTTATGGCAGAGAAGCTGTAATTGTAGGTAGCATTTTTGCCTTGTTAGTGTTTAAACAACAACAACAACAACAAAACAACTAACCTGTATGCTGAGGGAAATGGGCACTCACATAATAGAAATAACCAGTACCTTAGGAAATGTTGCAAATAGACAGGTGCCGCATACTGTGCACAGGAATAGGTGATTAAAACTGGGAAACAGAAATAAATATGACCCTCACCTTAGCAGGCTTCTGGGCTGAGATGTAACTTAATTCTTGTGAACATGCACCTGAATAAGCTTTTGCAAGGGCAGGGTCTTGGTTTGCACTGCCTCCAGGGTGCTGTAATTGCTGTGCTTTTACAGTGATGCTCAGGGACTGCAGTCAGAGCCACGGGCTCTTTGTATGAGGGCTGGCAGAACATGAGCTGTAGGAGATAGTGTGAGCTGGGGTGTTTTGTTGTCACGGTTTGGCCTCTAGACTGAATTTACTGAAACATGTTGACTTACCATGTGACGTGGGGTTAGGAGGTGCATAGGGTCCGTGCAGTAGAGGTGGGGACAGGGTCTGCAGTAGCAGTAAGAGCGGGTGAAGTGATGGGGTATGTGAGACAGTGACACAAAATTACACAGGAAATATTTAATTGGCGTTATCTAAACAGAGGTACATCTTTCTCCTGACCTTGAATGTGCTTTAGTTGAATTGCTGCAGAAGGACGTGGCAGAAATAGAAGAGATTCAGAGGGCAATGGAAATTATTAGTAGCAGAGGGGCTAACAAGCAAAGAAGTATTTATAAGGCTTGCCTGACCTAGTGAAGGAAGGAGATGTTAGGGGTGTATGGAGAAGCTCAGTCATTTTACTCTTTCTTAGAACAAAAGAACAAAGGAACATTGAAATTAAAAGACAACCAGTTTAAAACAGATAAAGAGAAACACATTTTCATGCAACATTTATTCAATCTATAGGAATTGCTGAGGCAGGATGATGCTGTTGCCAGTAGCTTGGTTAGAAAATAAAAATGACGAGACACAGATGAAAAGGATTTCAGTTACATAAGCCAGGAAAATAGTTACAGTATATAAGCAATTAATCAGCCTTCAAGGCAAAAATAATGATCAACTGCTGGGTGCAGGAAGACTTATCTGAGCCTTGAATTCTTAAAGAGGCAAAGCTTCTCTTTAATTCAATAGAATTTGGGCTAATTAAAGACTGTGTGATTGGTTTCATCACTCCACCTTTTCCACGTGATCACAAAATTAGCAAAAAGTATATTTAAATAAATACTGCCTACTGTCCAGTGCCTAAACACAGGATAGAGTGCTAAACCCCATCTCATTGTCCCTTATTCTTCTGGAATGTGTTCTCATGAAACAGTCAGCTAACATTTGGGCTTGGCATGTAGGAAGCATCCTACTCTGTAATGATCAAGCCAGGTTACTCTGATAGCCTCCACTGGGTCAGGCAGAGAATCCTTAGGCAAGGTTAAAGTCCTGGGAAGAGTCACACCAAGAGGTAAGGCTTCCTGCAGGGGCACAAAAGAACAGGGGTTGTACGATAAGATGTACTTATTAACATGCTTTTTTCTGTTAGGGCACACAAGCTCTGTCATGTTGATATCAACATGTCACTTAGAAACTTCTAGAATGTAAAGTTTTAGCCGTTATGTGCTCTTTGTTTTGTTAATATCAAAAAAGGAAAAGATGTTTACAACTGCCTACCCATGATGTGGAATTGAATGAATCTATGTTGTATAAATACAGAACTGCCTTCCTGCAGTGTGTTATTGGTGTCTAGTGTTAAGTATTATTCTGAAAGGAAAGCTGCAGCATTCCACAAGTTTTTACAGTTTTTACAGAGCAAATCTTTAAGTCAAAAAGATTACCTCTTGTTGTCTCAGGTCTCCTTTATATTAGAATCATAGAATCATTAAGGTTGGAAAAGACCTCAAAGATCATCTAGTCCAATCATCCACCTACCACCAATACTGCCCGCTAAACCATGTCCCAAAGTACTACATCTACCCTTTCCTTAAACATCTCCAGGGACACCACCTCCCTGTTCCTGTGCCTCACCACTCTTTCTGAGAGGAAATTCATCCTAATATCCAACCTGAACCTCTCCTGGCACAACTTGAGGCCATTCCCTCTAGTCCTAACACTTGTTACCTAGGAGAAGAGATTACTTTGCTTAAAATTCATTTAGAAGATAATTGCTTCATATTTTTGAAGCTAGCCTTATTTCTCCAAATTATCTTTTATGTTTTTAAGCACTTTTCTTGTAAGGATGTCACGTTGGCTGCTTGTTTTGTATGCTATAACATTCAGTAGCAATTTAGCTTTCTTCCTCTAAAAACACTTTTCAGGACCTAATTTTGCATATACTTGTGGAGAGAATGGATATGAAAGTTGATGTGATTGCCTATGTGAGAGCCTGTTTCAAAGGTGAAACAGTCCTCACTGGATTCTCTTTGCCTGTAAATCAAGGAGTCTCACATTAGATGGGCAAACTGATGGTGACTGATCCCAGCTCAGACAAGTCCCCAGGAGTCTTTATTCCCAACAAGCCTTTATTATCCTGATACTGTCTTGCAGGTCAGAGGCAGCACAGCAAATTATTGTGATAAATGTCAATACTTAATTTAACTCCCATTAACATTTTCTGTGTTGTAAACCTTAAATTAAAGACTATGGACATCTCTTTTATGATTCTCTGTGCATTATATCAGGCTTTGGCTCACTGGAAACTGAAGAAGTGACTTGAAAACCTTTTGCAAAATTTACGGTGGCCCACTGCTTTTCATTGTCACTTGTCGCTCTGCATGTGCAAGGCTGCCCTGCTCAGCACAGTGCTGACCCTGCCAATATGGATGCTCTCCTTTGCAGCAGGGAGGCATGGAAGCAGCCAAACCTCTCAGGGCTGTTTGAAATTCCTGAAGGTATCACTGTTAATTGCAGCCTGTGATAGTCAACCAAGTGGGAATCTTTCTCCTTTGTTTCCAGGTTGAGAGGTGAAAAAAAAATTCCTTTTTTTCTTTTTTTGGAAAATGACATGCATGAGCAGAATGGGCATCTTGTTTTACAGATGACACAAAAACCTGAATTCATACTGGAGCTGCTTAAATCCCAGTGAAATTCTGACCCCGGTCATTGAGGCTGGGCAGGAATTCAGTCTTTAAATGATTTGTAACTGCTTCCTTTGTGCGGCACGTGCCTCTGTTTTGAAGAAGTACGATATTAAACTTTTTCCAGCTTAAGAGGAAATCTGCTCTGAAAAGGTGATCTCCGAAACCTATTTAGAATATGGACTAGAACTCTTCCGTGTGCAGGCAAGCTCTGTAAGAGGAAACAAAATTAAGGAGCTGGAGGAGATGGGCAGGAAACTTAAGTTCCCATTGAAACTTCTGATTTTGTGACCTCCCTGTACCTATGGCAAATTTGGAGTTTTCAACAGTGGCACGTGGTTTCATTTTTACTATTATTATTCCTTATTATTTTCAGTCTAGTAAATAATGGTTTTTAAATGTTAATGTTATGGTGAGTTGGTTTTATTTTTTGTGAGTCTAAGCATGTGAGCAAGGCATTACCTAACAATATCTGCTTATTTTTCACAAAGTTTCGTGCCCTGTGGGTACTGTGAAATAAGCACAAGTCCATGATTCAAAGACTGAAGTTGTAAGTATCACCACAGGCCACTTTCTTTGATTAGGAAATGTTTTCTCCTGGGAACACAAGGACGTAATTAAAGAGATGTGGATATTTTGCATGCCTTGCCCTCCCACAATCTTTCAGCAAAGAGAGTGACAGTTTTGTTAGCAGCTACAGTCAGATATTAATGTTGTTGCATAAAACTAACCAAGCAACCCCCTCCCATCCTCGTGGAAATCAAATGTTTGGGGAAGAGCAAAAAAGATATTCCCTTTGCTTGCAGATGGCTAATTCTGACCCCACATGAAATGTCACACTAAAGAAATGGTGCTGCATGTCCCACAATAACACTGCTCTTGTACTGCCCACCTTCAGGCGCTTATGCAGGCTGCAGTGGTGGAAACTTTCACACCAATGAATTCAAGGGCAAAGTGGATGTTTTAAAGAAGAGTTTCTTCATCATCTCTTGATTATATCATTAGATGAAAGATGAAGTGCCTTGTGATTATGTTTTTAAGAAGTTAAATTCAGTTACCTTTAATTGTTGACAGATGCAGGTATTTTTGTTAGCAATTAACTGCAATTCACAAGGAAAATTAAAGTTCTCTTAAAGTTATCTCTGATTTGTTTGAAAGTTATTTTAGGACATTTTTTAATCGTCATGAGTTTTAGGTTAAAGATCAATGTAGGCTTATGGTCTAGCTGGTTATTTCCTATTTTATTTTTTCTGCTTGTCTTAAGAAAAGAATATTTGGCATAGCTGAAATCTTCCAGGCTTCCTGTGTTTAATGTCACAGATTACTAAGGACTTTAAGGGTGCCCTGAATCTTTACTGAGTTTTTTTTTAAGAGAATAATAATAAAAACAAACTATTGAAAGCTAAGGAATATTCTGCATTAATCCATCTGTTATATTAGCCTTTAAAATGAGCTTTATTTTGTACCAAGAAATGAATTTGGGTAGACGTATCACTCAGTATGTACTAATAATCGGTGAAAATTTATTACAAATTTCTTGATGAAATCATACAAATTATGCATTACAAGGTTTAACTCAGTGTCGTGCCATCTTGATATTTCTCTCTCTGCTGGAATGGTTTACCTAACAAAGTGTATGAGTTTAAAGGTGGAGCAAAAAGTAAGGAATACTACTGTGAGTGGCCTTAATACCGGAACTTCACTATAACTGATATTATGTCATTTTCTCGTAGTCTTTGCGAATGCCCTGTGATGAGGCAAGGTCTCATTTTTCTCTTTTCCAAAACCACGTGGTTTTTTTTTTCCAAACTGCATTTCATATTCACAAAATGAGAACAAAGCTCTTGGTGGAGTGTTGGCGCAAATTTATTTTGTAAATCTGAATGATCTGAAAGAGGGGATCTTTATTTGGCTCCTTCCATTATCTCTACTGAGTCGCCAGCAGGTCTTCAGTCAGTGTTTTTCCATGTATTTTTACACCTTCAGTCTATTCAGAAGTTTGAGGTAACCACACTGCTCCACTAGTTTACTTGATTCATTGTAGAGTCCCAGAAGAGCTGAAAACATGGACAAAAATCCATCCAAGAAAAATAATTACGGGATTTGGAGGAGACAGGTAGGGGACCTTGTTTCCTGTACAAGTACGTTCCATTGGCAACTCTGCTACTATCCTTTCCCTGTTAAAAGGGAGAGCAACATTAGCAGAGGCTCTTCAGGTTTTGGAAAATTTGAGCTCTTGAGTATATTGTCTGTGTAACCTCTGTGTTGCAACTGATCCTAAACCTGGCCAGCTGCTTTAGTTTTTTTTTTCCATTGGCTTGCAGGAAATATTTTTATGAGGAGAAAAAAAAAGGCACTGCATTCAACCACTTTTTTTTCTCTTTGTTTTCCTGTGCAACATTATGATGGTATTAAATGTTCAGCGTGCTTTGAACATTTGATCTGAAAATGAGAAAACCTCATAGGCTTCGTAGTGAAAGCAACCGATACTGCAAGTAGATAAAAAATAAATACTACAGAAATGTTGTAAAATGTTTAAATTTTGTGGATGACGTGTTTTTGTGAGTAAAAAAATAGGACCAGGCTTCTCTTGGGGTTTGAGCCTTTCATTTCTAATGTTTCAATCCTTTCGTCTTCTGAAATGTACAGGGAAAGTGCTAAGGTAGCCACCTTATTCCACAATCTATTATTTGAAAATAGGCAATTAGGAGAGCAAATAATTTAATATTAGTTGACAGATCATTAGCCTGTAATACAAAAAGTAGATGAACAAGTAAGAAAAGTCAGGAGCCTAAGGAAGCAATAGCTAAATTTGGAATTAAGTGGGAGAAAAAAAAGATCTTAATAGTGAAGCATGGTAATAGCTAGAGGATAGGCACAAGAAAGCAGAAAATTGCTGGTACACAAAAAACTTAGATTATCTTACTACTGCAGCTGAGTCAGCTTGAATCTGAACACTAATTGGCACTCATAGGCTGCTCTCTGTACTTCTGCTGCATGACCTGGACCTGTCTTGGGTGATGGTGTATGCTGAGTACCTTGGTGAATGACAGCCGTGATGAGCAAATTTGGACCTCATTTCCCAGAGGACTAAGTCTTCATTAGGAAAGATGTTTTTCTGAATGACTGAAAATAGAGTCGAGTCCTGGTGAAGAAGTAGCCAGAGTATTTAATTTGTTAAGATTAGGTTTATATGTCACCCTGAAATGGGAGGATGTGTTGCAGTGAGGAGGTACTGACTGTTGCATGAGATTGAAGTGGGAATTTCATGAGACTGAAACGGGAAGCTTGATGCCCCCAAGAGTAGTTTTCTAAAATAAAGATTTTCTTTTAAATGAGATCTTAGGGCTGCCTCAAACCTAAAAACTTCTTGGCTTTCTAGATTATCTCATTCATATTTTGGGAACAAATCTAGTTACAGATCTTCCATAATGAAGAAAGAAAGCTACAGGAAATGCCTACCGTGTAAGTCAAACTGCTGCCAGACCTGTGCATGGTAACATATTTATCACATTCAGAAAAGCATTTCAATAAACAACAACAGCAGCAGCAACAGGAGATGGATGCCCTAAGACAGATAATAGCACATTCAGCAGGAAAAGAGGATAAGTGTTTTTCTTTCAGGGGTTTATAATGAGGTCACAACAAAGACTGGGCTGGAACTAATAACTGGTTAATTTTTCACTCTAGGCGAATCAGAACAATGCATTCTATTGTTAATATATATTTTTTATTTTAATTTTACATCTGATTAATCTCCAGCTGAACAGTCACTGACTGAAATGGAGTTTGCTAAATATTACATTGTGACTTTTGATAGATTTTAGTACTAAATATCAATAGTTAGAACAGTGAGCTGTTGAGGTATTATTCTTTGTTTCCCCATCTTTTTTAAGGAAAAATCTGAAAAACTTTGAAGTAAAACAGAAGTTTGTTCTTCCCTTTTTTAGTGTTCATTTGTAATATTTACCTTTTGTTAAATTTTCTCTTCTCCCAATATTAATGGTTGTCTTTGCCTTGCTCTTCATTTCTTCATGCCAAATAATTAGGAAATAGAAGCAGTAGTGATGTCTAAATATAAACACCAAGCTTGAAGTTTGCTGTATTCTCTCAGAAACACAGATCCTGAATAACTTTCAATAGTGTGCAGTTGTTGAATATTATATAGTTAGATATTTTTGATTTAAAATAAAAATACACCTTAGGAGAAGAGAATCACAACACACTTTCATTGCAATTCAAAGTTTCCATTCTGCAAAGACAAATGTTTGCACCACAGTTTAGCTACTCACAATTTATAGACTTATATAGTCTTCTGAGTTTGAAGTGCACTTTTAGAGAGGAAGTTTAGGATACCTTTAGATAGGTGGTTGGATTTCCAGTTCTGTGAGATGATTCTATAGACACAGTGTAGAATAGATCCCATTAGAAGTGATATGAGACACCTATCCTTCATTTAAAAATATGTACATGGTATTTAAATGACATGCTTGAAATGACTTTGCATTGAGAAAAGATGAAAAGAATAAATGCATTTATAGAGGAAAGATAACTAAGCTGGAGGATGGGAGAAACAAACTTGATTAGTAATGGAGCTTGTCCCTTCAAAACTTGAATGTATCATAAATACATTATGGCAGTTTGAAAAAAGTGATCTTCTGAGTCAAATGATAGCCAGCAAGGCTAGGAGCTCTCAGCAGGATGGTTCCCTCTGGTTGTTTTGATTTCTTATTTTGCAATATGTTTGCTCTGTATACACTTATGACTGTATCAGGGGAACACAGGATTCTGCTAACATCTTCTGGTTTGCCTTCAGCGGTGGAGCTGGCTCTCCTCTCGGCAAACCAGGTTCCTCTTAAGATCTGTCAATGAAATATGTACATATGAGTGCTCTCAGGAAACTACTGGTGCTGGGTTTCATCTTTCTCCACGTCAGATGCCTCTGGGGTTGATGCCCGAATCATAGGCAGCCACCTTAAACTGTGTTGTCAATGGAGAGAATGACATATTTTTAGGTTCTGATTCCTCTGATCCATTTTCAGTTTCTTTTGACTTTCCCATTGACCCAGATATATATTTCCCATTGACCCAGATATATACATTTCCCATTGACCCAAGATATATATCAGTATGTTCCCCTCGCCAAAGGAATGTCACATTTCAGTACAGTAACTGAAGATTTTCCTATGTGTTTTGGAGCAAGTGGGATCATCTAAATAGATAAACAAATAGTTTCCCTTAGAATTTAATTTGAAATTAAAATGTTCAACACAGCCGCTTTGGCTTGCAGTGATTCTTGGTGGAGTGCTGCTTGTCTGCACAGATATTAACTCTTCAATACATAAAAAATGTATTAGGCTCAAACTAAGTTGTTTGCTGTACAACTTGTGTTACACGAGCTTTTGTGGTCCAAATTTTCCTCATCACTTTGAGTGTACTTGCCTGCAAGTACAAGTTCATACAGGTATTTTTTTGAAGTTCAAGGGGCCCTACACATATAAACTATGGCCACAGAACAGGGGATTGAGTTGCAATTACAGCTAACTGAAATTTTCTAGTGAGTGCATATGAACAGACATGTTATGTAGTTTTATTCCAATTCAGGATACTCAAAATCCTTGTCTGCTAATTTGTGAGGCATAAAATTATTATCTTTCTTTTTCCTGCAAAAAGGTAAATGACTAAACTCTGCTGAATTACTGTCTCGGTGCTGGATCTTCTTGAGCTAGTCTAGAGGGAAAACTTTAATTATTGTTTTTATATGTGGAAAACTGATATTTCCAAGCCATAGAGGTTTACCCTTTGTGCCTAGAACTAGCTGAATAGATCATGCTTCAATTAGAGACATCTTGGTGTTTGTTGTGGGTGTTTCTCACTGGTTTATCTGAGAGTCTTTTTAATATATAATTGTTTGCAGTTCTTCACTTTTTCTCTATTATACATGAAAATCAATTTCTTGTGTTTTAATTGTATCATGGATTCCTCTAAAAATGTTTCAAAACTCTAACACGATCTAATGCTTCTTGTATATATCACTTATAATGACACTCTTGTGCCAAGATTATCGTCATGACTGGTTTCCGTCCACCATGTCACAGAAGTATATGCAGTGTTGTTGAGTACCAACATTTTCTCAGAGACCTATGCAGTTTTCTGAAAGCCCTGAATCCCAGAGGGGAGATTGTTATTAGAAAAAGAGGAAGGTGTGTTTTAGATCTCTTGGCTCAGCTATTCCGCAGGGAAAGGCCAGAAAACAGGAGCTTAATCCTTCCTCAGTGTCCGGACAAAGGACAACACACTGTGAGACAAAGGGATAAATCATCAGAAAGAGATTTTAAAAGGACATTTGAGGAAAGGGATTGTTGCAGGAGAGATGAAGGCTCACTAATGGATTGATAATGCCAGGAACTGGCAAGACTGCATGTGTTTTGGAACTGAATTCTGCCCATGCAACCAGGGGCACAGAAATTACTTCTCTCTTTTATCTCATGTGTGACAGCTAACAATTTAATCTGCGTTGTTCATTATGCGGGTTGGCTTCTCTTCCTAGTTAGTGGATTACGGAAACAAAAAGCGCTGTAGTTGTGAAACAATTACTCTGATCTTCCAATTGTTTGTGTGTTACAAAGCAAGATAATCTTTCAGATATTAAGCAAATACATTTAGGCTCTCAATAACTTGACATTCAGAAATGTGCTAGGTGTTCTGATAAGCAGCTCGTAGGCTCGGGTTTCATCTGGAGGTCAACTTAACAAGAGGTGTCATGGGAACAATAACTTGGAGTCCCTCTTTGATCAATCGCTTATATGGAGTTACTTCATTTCCCTTTTAAAGAAAAAATCTCCCTGGAGTCTGAGGTGAGATCTGCAGGAGTCTTTGCAGATTCAGTGTTAGATGCTGTGTAAAACAGCACTGGGGATGACTGCTGTCTCTTCTGATCCTTCCAAACTCTTATACTAGCTTTTAAAAATTGTGCAGAAGTGGGTGAGCGAGGGGAAGGGGTAGACTGAATGAAATGGAAGCTGGGATTTTCTTCAGTGCCTGTTTGTCTCTGATAGAATGGCTCTTTCTCCTGCAGAGACCCCACGTGTTGCCTGAGATGGACCTGTTCTAGGTCGAGCGACTGCCACCCTGGGGCGTACTCTGGATCACAAGGTAAAGTGGTCGAGTCTGAGCTCTTTGGCATGTACAGGGTGACAAAGCAGGCAGTTTTTTAGTTGCTGGGAACTTCTGTCATTCTATCACATCCTTTCTTCCTCTTGTTTTTGGTCTATGACATGGATGTGTGCAAAATGTGGTCTATCTTTTCCCCTTTTTCAAAGGTGAGATAATAAATACTACTATAATAAACATTTGTTTTCTTTGAACTCAATCTCTTCATCACTGCAGTCACCACTCTTCATGTTCATCGTCTCAAAAAGGTTTTGTTTGAGTTTGGTTTCTGGTAGACAGTGGAGAGGAAATGAATTTTCAAGGAGGAGAAGGCTTATGGCATGCACAGCACTGCTGGCAATACAGGTGTTTAGAGCACAGGATGTTCTGGAGAGGCTGGTGCTGGTGGTGTTTTACTTTAGCCCAGGTGGAGGTTGAGTCCTTATGGATCCTTATAGGTAAGAAAGGCACCTGAGTCTCATTCCTGGCCTCCTGTTCTCCTACTTGAAGAGCCCTAAGGGCTGCTGTGGTGTGAACCAAACCCTCTTTCCATCCACCTGCTCGACTTCCTGATGCCTGGCACAGAACAGCTGCTCAGATTGGCTTGTACAAACATGTTCATGAAGGAGTGCAGGCTTTCCCTGTACCCTGACACACTGTTTGTTTGGGTTAGATGCTTCAAAGGTCGGTGTATTCATTCATTCATCAGTTTTCATTCATTTGCTCATTCTCTCTCCATCACTTGTCTTGATTTTTAAGGGCATCAGCTTGTATGAGAAAATGACAAACTGTCCCATTAGGATTGCCCCACGGATTGACACTGTCATTTCCCTGTATATCCTCAGATAAATTTTGATTCTGTCAGTTTCGTAATTCAGGTGGTCTGAATAAAATCTGATGGCAGAGAACTGTTGAGATCTAAGTGCTTTAACTCTAGCTCGATTTCGTTGGTTCCTTAAGTAAGGGATGAAAGAATTTGCCAGTTCATAATCTTCAGATTGTTGTGTTTTCAGCTACTGGAATGGTCTGTTGCCTTAGTCTTCTCATGTGCTTCTCACCAAGCTTTAAGTTGTACAAAACCCCCATCCTTTACCTGCCCACGTCCTGGCTTCTCCATTGCTTTGCAATGCTAAGCCAAAGGTAGTTGGAGCTCACACAGTCTAGCAGAACTCATTGTCTCAGCACCTTTGTATTTTTTCAGCTCTCTAGTATGTCTCTGATACAGAGATGAGATATCACATGGTTAGAAAGAGAAGCAGCTTTATGCAAAGCTATTCCTTTTCCTTGAGGGATGCTGGATTAGTGTTGTTTAGCTCCTTGGCTGGGTCTGCGAACCAGCTCTTCATGTTTTCTCCTCCGATGCTGCACTCTTAGAAAAGGGAGTGCAACAGGAGTGTCACTGGTTGAGACCACTTAGCCCAGACCATTTTTGATTTTGTGTCTTAACATATAGCAGTTTTAGGGATGTGCATAAAACCAGTGAAGCATAAAGAGCATTCGAAATTTGGAGAGTCCCAGGATGTGGCTTAATTGTTCTGGAAATGAATCAGTTGAGATATGACTGTAAATCTGTCTCCTCTGTCTCTGTAGTATAGTCCTTCTGCTTCTAGGTAAAACGTTTGACATTTCAGAAAAGAAAGAACTAATACATAATGCAGGACAGCCTCTTCTCCATATTGATTGGGTGATGCTGAAGATACAGCAGCAACAGTTTCCTGATTCACACATTCCACTGTATTCATATTGATTTTTTAGCATTTATGAAGCAGTTATTATCTTTAAAATAAGTGTAGTCATTTTTAATTGTCTTATTTTTGTCTTATAGTTGTCTTATAAAGATCTATTTAGTTCTTCTCTTTAGGTTTTATTCTTTTGCCTCAGACATTTTGCAGTGATGAATCCTGTTAGGGATGACTGTATGTGATGGGTGGCATCAGCTGACAAATCCACCACTGTGTGTGTTGTGGTGGGCAGAGAATCCTCTCTGAGCTGCCTGAATGGCACTATTCTCAAGCTACCCTTCCTTGTGTTGTCCCTCTTGAGTGTGCAAGTCAGGGGTTGTTCAGGAAAATCATCCAAGCATTGACTTATGATAATAAAGTAGTAAGAACATTAGTAGATCTGTATTTGCTACCTCTGAAGGAAATATATTGGGAGCAGAAGTTACTGAACACTTGTAAGGACGTTCAGTTAACGACATTGCACCTTTTTCAGAACATCGCTTCTCCAGCTAGCATCTAGTCATTTCTTTCATGACCCCTTTATCCTCCTGGTCATCCTGGTATGTTTTTCTACCATTACTTGTCCACGTAGTGCTCTTCTGTTGCATTATTAATGGTAACCTTTTCCCTGCATGCCGTCTTGTTAGTCAGCCATTGTTTTGACCTCCTGGCCTGAGTTACCCAGGAGGAAAATGTCAGTGGACAAGCTTGCAGCTTGTTTGGTGCCCCTTCAAGAAAGCTGTGGGTTTATTTTATTTTATTTTTTATTTTTTATTTCCACCTGTGGTAATTTATAGCCGCTGCCACCCTTGAAAGTGCAGAGCACAAAGGTGAGACTATAATTATGGCCAAAGGCAGATCCCTGAAATGTTGAGCTTTGCTCTGGTGCTGTGGTTTGTATCAGAATTTCAAATAAGGTGAGTCTGTGGTATAGGAGAAGAAAAAAAAGCAGCAGGAAAAGCCCATAACTGACCAAGTAATACAACCTCCTGCTTGGCCCAACATGTGATTACAGAAAAGCAAACACAAAAGCTTTCTCTGGAGAAATGTTTGTGAATGGCAGGGTGTGTTTGTTTTGTGCTGTCATATCTAAGCTCAACTGAATGATTAAAATTTGCTTTTTTTTTCTGAAGGAAGTGTGTAATGATTGCCTGTTGATCAGTAGTGTTTCTTGCAAGGTAGCTGTTAACCTGCGGGGAATTCCAGATCAGAGTAATAATTGCAGGATTATCCTAGCTCTTCTAGACAATGTTACTCTCCTAAAGATTTCTCTCATTTTTTCTTAGACAGAGAAATGGAAAGAAATACTTTTTTTTTTTTTGCCCTTCTAGCAATCCCTAGACAGCAGAAAGATTATGGATGTTAGAGCTTTCTATCTGGATGTATTTTGTCCCATTTACTGTTCCTGTTTTCAAATAAACATTTCATTGTAATGAATGTTAATGGAGCCTCTGGCATACAATCATTTGAAGTGACAATAAATATTTGGAGTTCAGTGTTGAGCCAGTTGAACAATTTTTTTTTTTGTCTGTTGACTGCTGTAACTTTGGATCATGCCCAAAGTGCTCTTTTGACTTCTGATGTCTGGTTATCTTCCAATGAAATCTGATGATCTTAGTGTAGCTGAGATGCTGAGTGTTTGAAGAGCGAGAATAAAAGGAGGAACTGAGTTATTTGACAGTAGATCTGATAGAGAAGGAAAAGAATAATGTTGTAGGAAAGAAGATGTAATCTTAAATATTTACCACTCTGTTGTCAATGTCTCTGGGCTGATTTAATATAGCATTATAAAAAAAAAGTAAATTGTGTCAAACACACTTTCATTTTATATGAAAGAATAAATTTAGCTGCAATCCAGTAAATGTTTAGGAAAGTAACAGATATTGTCTTGTATAAAGAACCCAAGATCAATATCAGTAACTTTTTAAAAGGACCTAAAGTTGTGCCTTTATTGTATGTTATAAATAATACTGTCCTTAATATTGTGTCCTCAGGCAAACAGACCCGCAACTCTTTAGAGAGTGGAATTTCAGTGTTCGGTGTGCTCTGGTTTTTGCAACCTGTGTCTGAGTTCCATATACTTATGAAACTTATTGCTTTTTTTTTTTCCCCTAGGAAAGTTTACTGCCTTTTTTTTTGTGATGACTGTCTTTTCTGGGATTACTTCGTTAGCCTGGGTTCAGACAGATGGAGCTAAAGAACAAAATACTCAGAATATTCCTTTTACAGCTCATCAGGGATACAGTGCCTGGGATATCTGCAGAACTCTAATTTTTCAGTTTTTTTGGAGCGAAAAAGCCCCACTGAAGTATAACCAAAATATAACATACCTCTTGTTATTTTAAGTGTAAATGTTAGTACATGTGGAGTTACGTGGAAACCAGGCCCTTGCTGCCTGCTCCGCCAGTGTCACTTTGCCATAAAACGATGGGCTGAGAAGTGGTGTGGGTTCAGAGCTGATTCCTGTGTGGGTCAGACATCCCTGCCTCTTGGCAGTGGCACCTGTCAGGCAGGTGGGGGGGAAGGCCGGTAGCGGCAGCAGCCTCAGCTGTCTTGTTGCCATCTGCCACTGCGTGCCTTCTGGGCCCTGTGGCCATGGGCTGGCCCCAGCTAAAACATTCATCCCAGACTGAGAGTTGTTGCTTTTTCTCAATGGGACTGTGCTTGGCATACCGGCTGCAGGCCTCTGGCTAAAAGGAACTCTTGCTACGAGGTGAGCCTCAACTGGGCTGCATTCCCCGGGACCTGGCATAGACAGCATGGGGAGAGGGACGACCATAGTTTGAAACACCAGCAGTTGCCTTTTCCTCCTGCTTACTCAATTTCCCTTACATCTTCTGCACCTTTCCATATTTGTTTATACCTGCACTTTGATAAAGCTCAGTCGTTTGCTCTGTTTCTGTTGCAGTATGCTTTTCTAACGTACTTTAGGAGTTATTTTACTCTTTCAGACATTAAATATGGTGTTTATTTGGCTGCAGGCAGCAGTTAGCCACCCAAACACAGAGTTAGCCTGCTAGACAATGTGTTCTGAATTATCTGAGTGTATCTTAATTGTTTTCTATCATCTAAGGACCACCTATCACGAGAAAAAATCCATGGACTGTTGTGGGCTTTGTAGTCAAAATGGTTAACTTAAAAAATTTGGATATAATTTGTACTTTTTTTTTACTTTGTTTGGTGACTTGCTTTTGTCTAGGAATGTGTATATGGTTTTATTAAAAAAGGTAACTGTTATTTATGGTCTGTTTCCTAATGTCTTGCAAACCACAGATGGGGGAACTTCTCAGTCACAGCCAAAATCTTGATTAGTCAAGCAGAAGTTAATGTAACCTGTCAATTATGCCTGTATTTCCTTGTGAAACTCCCAAACCTAAGGAAGTTGGAAGGAACTGATTTTCCCGATGAAATTCATCTGGTGGCATAGTCCATAGCAGCCTCTAGGACTTCAGTTAAGCTGCATCTGGACTATCTGCAGAGGTCAGCTATGATGTGTTCAGGTGTCCTTGGTCTATAAGCTAGATTTCAGGAATAAAGAAAAGATTGTACTTGCTTGGAATGCATGGAGATGTCAAACTGGGAGCAAGTATGCACCCCTGCATTGTAGAGGGGAACTCTCTAAGGCTGGTAATACAGATATAGTTCAAACACCTTCTGTTTCTGCTTATGATGACAAAAATAGTGTTGCTAAATAGCACTGCCTTTCTTCCTGGCATGAAATCCATGAAAAAGAAGAAACATTGTTCTTGTCTTTTATGCTAAAGAAACTGGTGGCATTGGATGTGGTGCTGAAAAAAAAGGAACCATGGTGTAGGATGCTCTGGAAATGATTATTCAGGTGAGATGAATACTGGGGAGAGAATGAGAAAGCAGAGAATATATAATTGAGTGGGACAATGGGACTAAATCATTTCATTAGAGGTTTCATCAGAAGCAGAATTTTTTCTTCTTGTCTGGCTTCACCTCCTCTTTTCCAGCCATGGTCTCTTATTTAGATGCATTAGTGAGGAGCACAGTAGAAGTACTGCTGGTGCTCAGTCCCTGCTGAAGAATAAGAGCTGAAGTGGAGCTCATCTCAGTTCCCTTTTACTCCGAATGCTAGGGAAAATAAAAATATCAGAGTTCATAATAGGTCAAAAACATCAATAGTCATGGTGAAATGCAACCTCTTGCTCAAAATTTTGATCTGCCAAAAGCCCTGTGCTTTTTCTAAAGCCAGTTCTCATCCTAGTATTTTACAGTTAAAGGAGTATTATTCTTCTAAAATGCTGAATTAGATACATACCTTAAAATAAGAAAATAATAAGGCTGTTATATCTATCTGCTCATTTTCAGTCTGCAATAATGAGCTGAGATTGACCTGACAAAGAAAACATGTATCTGTCAAGAGAGCATATATCTAACAGGAATCTGTAGATATGCACTAAATACACTTGCTTGATAGGAAAAACATTTTCAGAACTCCAAAATGAAGTTGCTAGTTCTCTGAAATAAAGCATTCCTCTTCTATATTTCCATCCACTCACTTTCTGTTCTTCCTTGTACACATCTCCTAAATGAGTGATTTTTTCTCCCAGTTAATTAAAACTGTGAGCTAGATGATTTCATTATCTCAGCTTTACTGGATCACTCTGTGTCTAGAGTGAGTAAGAAAGAAAGATTTGATCAAGTAAGTATGTAGAGCTTGGGAATGCTTCATTTATATGTGGGAGTTGGCGTGGGTTTGTGCCAAATTTTTTTTTAGATTATTTTTTCATAGTACAAAAGGCAAGATGTGAATAAAGGTCATCAGATACTTAATCTGTTTGGATCACTCTGAAGCAAAGGCCTGTGTTACTCAGGTGTGGTGCTAGGTGTGTTCTTACTCATTCCATTGCTCTCCTGGGCAGACTGGCACCAGAGCCCAGCAGGCTACCAGTCCTGTGCTGCACAACCCTTGCTGCACAGCGCGTCCCAGCGTGTCTAATTGCACTGTAATGAGGGATTAAAATCCACAGCTATGTCCTGCCTCAGAAGGAGAGAAAGGGGAAGGTGTTGCCAGGCACAAGCCCTGAGGTGCCCAGCCTTTCGGACTCTCTGCTTCTTAGCCAGTCCTTCCCACTCCTGTTTTCATATGCTCAACTTTGCATTTTTTCAGCTTTTACCCTAAGAACTGCTACTGAGAAGGCATAAGCGAAGTTGTCAACCAAATGTTTTCATTATTACCTTTGATCATTTGTTATTCTGAATGCATACCTCAGAGAAATGTTAAAACAGAGGATTAACCTCCACAGTTCCCATCTCTTTCCTTTCTCTAACAAACCAGTACGCTAACTGGGACCCAGACAGGATGCTATGAATTATTTAGCATCACTGGCACAGTTGGCACCTTGTTGTCTCTTCTCTTCTCAGATAATTTATCTATGCAGATGTCGGGGATGCAGAATGGGATGTAGCACAGACCTCACTGGTAGCCTCCCTTTAGTGCAAAACCTTTTTTTCATATCTTTTATCTGATCATTAATGCACGTTGTTAATTTTCCCCTTCTCCCTGGGTACTTTTTTTTTTTTAAGTAAACTGGAGGTTTGGGTGTAATTGAGGACAGAATGTAAACCTTTGGAGTCTTTGTATGGGAGGTTAATTAAGGAAGGGGAATTCTGGATTGTGCTCACCTTTTCCTCTTCAGGAAAGAAGTTGTGAGTAGGGTAGAGCTCTCAGAACTCACAAAGGAACAAGAAGATACCCAGTGCAGGCAGAAAAGCAACCCTCCTTTGGATGGTTTGGTCTTTGTTGTGGCATCTTAGAAATAGCATGGGTATTTCTGCTAAGTGCTCTGCATCATTAAATACTGTAAGCTCTTTGCATTATTAATTGTTCTTATATTCTGTGAAGCAGGAAAACAGCCAAAGGTGCATAATCTTAATTCCCACTCTGCTTATATAATTTAACTAGTGTTCAGTGACCTTTAACTGGAAAATGATTTTTCAAAAGCTCTTTCCAAATCTATTTTTTACTTGACATCCATACTGTCAGCCATGCCTGAGATTTTGCCAAGCTTAAGAGAAGGTCAGAACATTATAGAAAACAGATCATCTTGCTTCTAGCCACGCTCCAATAAAAAAATAAAATAGATCAATAAAGAGTGTTGAAGCCATATAATCCAAATTTTGGAAATTCCTGTTGGCTGAGGCACTTGCAGGTATTAACAGAAAATATGTGTTCTTTAAGGATGAGTGACTGCAATAGCTGCTGTAAGTCAGTGACTGAGAGCTTTCTCTGCATGCAGATATCACGTCCAGCTCAAAAATGGATCATTCAGGTGGCAGCCTTCTTTTGGTCAGACTAGTAAAAGGAGAAACATGTCAATACTCTGATCATCCTTCCTACTAAGCTAACCCTTTTCTGGTAACTTGGAAATGACCACATTCAGTAGTATGTCATAAGTGATTGAAACAGCAGAAAGCAGAATTCACTGCTCTTTTTAAATAAAACAATTTTTTTTCCCCCCAAACAAAGCATTCCCTATGCCCCTTTCTGTGGCATATCATAGCTATAAAAAGTTCCAGTAGTCACCTGGTATATTTTCTAACTATTCATCTGATTTTTGTCTACATAAATATTCAGGGCTAAATTCAAGAAGTTAAGATAGCAGCAGCCAAAAGAGGTCAATAGTTAATATCTTTTTAAAAAAAGTTGTACTTGATTTGAATGGATCTGGTTGTAAACTATGGCCCATATGTTACACAGTTTGAACTACATCCTAGGATGATCGTCCACGTTTAAAAGAACTGGAGAAGGACGTAGAGATGTTGACATGTGTGATTGATTTATTTATTTTTAGGGAAACTATTCAATCATGCATTGTTAATGTTGGGAACAAAACACTGAACTGGAAATGATGAAATGTGTGCACCTCAAAAATTTCAGGTTTTAAATGAACTTAATTTTTACTAGAAGTTATTCTTCCACTTCTTTTCCTTGTGATGCTCATACCAACCCAGGCAAAACTGATTTGTTCTGTCCTGAGAAGGCCAGGACTGAATAGTCAGCAAAACAAGTGACTAATGGTCTGATTAATTCTAAAGGAGCGGAGAAGAAGCTGCTGCAAAACAGTGTCTTTATTTGAACAGTTTATAATGATCCTAGCCTGAAGTGTTTTGCTAAGCACTGACATGTTGTGTTAAGTGGTGTTGTAGGGCATGTGTTAGTTTTCTATAGTTCTGCTAATTATAAGTGGAACAGATCTATAAAACTGTAAAGTTGATTCTTCTGCCAGGTCAGGATTGTTTTCCAGGGCAGATGTACTACATCGTTAAGTAATTAACACAGTAAGCATTCAAACTTCCAGCACACCTAAGTCTGCAACCACCGTCATCCTCTCAGCTTCTCTGTGGAAGCAGAAGAAACTCAGAAAACTGAATGGGAACTTAACCGGCCCTCTTTGAGGACATGGGATGTGGGCATGAAGGCTAATGCATGTTTTGGTATTCCCCACTTCATCCCATTATTCCATTTCTTATCTCTGATTGTTCTCCTAAATTTAATCCTTAAAAATACAACTAGTTAATCCTAATGGACTTCCGAAGGAAAAAGCTTTGTGTGCCAGCTTGAGGTGTCAGTGACCAGGATCTTGATTCTATAGTATCAAAGTATGATTCTGTCCTTCCTAGGAAGACTGGTACATGCGATCCTTTTTGGTGGTTGTTGTTGTTGTGCTGGGAATAAAATACATGGCTTTTATGTCTGACTTCTAATGCCCAAGGCTAAATTTATAGGACTGACAGTTGTTATAAATGTAGTGCTGCCTGTGGAATAATAGGGCTTGTTCTGGAAACTGCTGACAGGGAGCTCTAGCCAACAGTTTCTGAGGTTAATTTTCTGAGTAAAGTCTCAGTGTAACTGCTAGAGACATTAAATATCTTCCAAAGAGATTTCAACGTGCAAGAATTTGTTAGAGTTTGGACACCTAGATTTTATGCGATGTCACATCCAAATACCCCTGAAAATGGACACACACTAATGCAAGCCATTTATTAATAAAACTGTAACTTCAGAACTCAAATACCTTTGTTTTCAAATGAAAACACAAATTGTTCCGGTAGCCTCGAAAAAGTCCTGCCTGACAGCTGTTGTTCCTACCCCCAGCATCACCTGAAGGTGATGGACGTGAAGCTGCTAAGTGTTGGATCAGCAAAACCTTTTCTGGTGAGGGCACCAGTTACAAAATCTTTCCATTTTAAGGCACATTCAAGCATAAGAGCTGTCTCTTTCTCAGTAGCTTACATAATCTTTTCTCATTTGAAGGACTTTGTTTAATTGTGTAATGTTATAAGGTAATTTGCTGTTCAACAGTACTTGTTTATAGGGACTCCAGTTGCAGGAAAGTTCTTAGATTTTTAAAAATTTGTTTTTAATTTACTTCCTGAAGATCTCAAATATGAACTCTTGTGAACTAACCTGTATTTTCACAAAGTAATGCCTATGATAGCAGGCCTGTTTTGGAAGGGAGGTATCAGCAATCCATAACTGTGAAGTTAACAATCTGCTGATGATTAGGCCTTTAAAAAATTAAACTGTAATTTACCCTTAAGTATCCAGTGGTACTGAAATACAGACTTTGCTCTAGTTTTTAAAGAGTCAGGCTCTGCAGTGCAAGGGACATTATTTTGTTGTTGTTGCGTATTTTGTAGTATTATTAATAATATATATTTTCTAGGCTTATAAAATATAAACAAACTTTAAATCATTCTGGAAAGTGTTCAGACTGCAAATAGTCATTTTAAGTAGTGCATAGTGATTGGACAAGGGGGAATGGTTTTCAGCTCAAGGAGGCAAAGTTTAGACTGGATGTCAGGGGGAAGTTCTTCACAGAGAGTATTGAGGTTCTGGAACAGGCTGCCCAGAGAGGCTGTGGGTGCCCCGTCCCTGGAGGTGTTCAACAGCAGGTTGGATGGAGCTCTGGGCAACCTGGTCTAGTACCAGATCTGGAGATTGGTGGCCCTGCCTGCTGGCAGGAGGGCTGGAACTTGATGATCCTTGAGGTCCCTTCCAACCCAAGACATTCTGTGATTAGTGGGCTTAACTGAATAGTATCTGATGGTTTATATTCAGCACATAGGTATAAAATACTGTTTCCTGATGCAAAGGAATGTTCCTGCACCTCACAGTAAGGGTATTGAGCTCATACCCACAAAGCTGGCTTTGCAGAACTTGCTGTCCTGGATGCAGCACCCCTCTGTTTCTGGGTCCTGGACTGGACTGATTTTTTCTGTGTCTCTCAGCTGCTGTCATCACCAGCTCTAAGATCTCCACCCAACCCTCTCTGTGGGAGAGGGGGCAGTTTGCCCTTTGCCTCTTTGGCTGGGGTTCATTTGCTTAATTGCAGACACCTGTAGTGAGCCTCCATCTGGGGAAACCACTTGGCTCCATGTACAGTCAGTGAAATGAAGATGAATGTCTGGGGCAAGACTGGTCTCATTCTGCATGTAGCGATGTGAAACAGGTCTTATGATCCTGACCTTAACATGCTTTTTTAACAGAGCCTATGGCAAAATCTATGGCTGATAAGAAGCCTAACTTGTGTGACCTATGAAAACTTAGTCATCTAAACCTAGTAGTTGGCAGTTATATAAATATATCTTGGGGGAAATTCAGAAATGTCTTAAACCAAGGAGCAGTAGGAGCCTTAGGGTCAGAAAACTGTGGCTATGAATACTCACCTAGTTGAAGTCTAGGCTTGCTTGGAAGTCTTGTCCTTTCTCAGTTTGTCTTCTTGTAAAAAGTAATAATAGTGCTTTTTGATTGCAAATGTTTTGGTGCATCAGGTAAATCAGGGCCATGGCCACAGTCGTATAAGCTGTAAACCACCAAGGTACGGCAAGTGTTTGTGCTGGCTTTACTGGAAAATTTGGTGAAGATAACTTGGTACAAAACCTGACACTTAAGACCTGATTTTCATGTTACTGGCTATACCTATATGACAACAGGGTGTCAATCCTACAGGATTTGGAGGTGCGCGTGGAATTGAACACAAACAGCACCACCCAAGGAAAAGGCATAAGGGTCCTCTGCTTCAGGATGCGTCCATGCACCTACACTGGCATTCATATGATGTTATTTATGTTATAGTGCGGCTCTTACGTATTGACCTTCTGGCTCTGGACAACGTTGGAAGTGCAGAACTGTCTGGTATACGTAAAACACCAAGATTGTCTTGGATACACACCACCGGCATATCGGTAATAAAAGATTGAGTGTTCCCTGATAACAGCAGCTGTCTAAGTCCCTACATCCAATTTAAGAGATGCCTGCAATAGAAGTTTGCAGTTTGGCCATTGGAATTTAAATTACACAGGGTGAAAGCACGTTAAAATAGTGAACTAATATAGCTGCTTGTGTCTGTGAGAAGGAAAAATTAATAGGAGACCATGGGATCAAGGTTGGCTAGCTGTGATTGAAAATTAGAAGTGTTGAGCACTGTGTGATTTCTTCGGTGTAAATGGAATGAAAGCAATTTTGAAAGCTTAACAAGTCTGTCTCCCTCTTGCTTTTTGTAATTCAAAGCGAGTGTCTGTGCTGGTAATTTCTGCCAGTCTCCTGAAAACCCAGTAGCTGGGGAGTATAATTCTGTTAGTTTTCCAAGTTCTAATCTTTGTTTCTTCCTACAACTTCTGTATGTGGGGGCTAGTGTTTCTTTCAGGAAGGAAATGCAATTTGAGTATTACAAAGAGCAGCATCTGTGCAACTTGCGGAGGAGCTCTGGTATGCCCTGGAACCTGGAGTGCATTTTGGTGGAGCTGGGATGCAGCCTAGGCATGGACATGGGAGCTGCAGTTTGATTCTTTAAGTTATACCTTCTTCTAAACACTTTGCAGTTTGACCTGCCCCAACCTTGTCCATTTGATACATAAATTTGAATATTAAATATACTTATCTCAAGTGTGATTTGCCTTCCATGTGTTTAAAGGCTGCATGTCTTCTTAGTACATGGTATTATAGAAGTGTGAGAGAGGGAAATCTGACCTTTTTCTAAAATGAAGTACTGAGTGTCCCAGTGCCAATAGATTGCCGTAGACAAAGTGGTGGCATTCTCAGGAGTGGCTGCATGGTATGTATTTATAAGCTGATAGTTCTCAGACAGTGGAAGACAGATAAAAGGGAAGTGATTCAGGTACTTAATTGTAAAGACGTAAAGCGTTTTACGTTACTGATATAGGCTTGGTAGGATTAACAGATGTGAAACTGGAGGTATGGGATACCCGTGCCTACCTGTAATGTCATCTTAGGCAGAAGGGTACCTGAAAACATTGCAAGTGGCCTAGGCATCAATGTCTGGGCATGTGGATTAGTCTCAAAGTGCTGAGAGGTTAACAGTGACCTCCTGGCCTTTCTGCTTTGCTAAATTCATCAGTATGACACGTTCTTCTCTTCTCTTCCCTTACTGTATGAATGGTACTCTTATGTCTACTAGAAATTGTTTTTAATACTCAGCAAGGACCGGTCTGGGGGATAACATTTTGACCATCACCACTGTTAAGAGAAAGATAGCTGGACTGACACATGTCAGTTGTTGCGGTATTAATATTCAGAACTCATAACTTCTGTAATAAATAGAATATTTTTTTGTTGTGTTGCTTTTCAGGTCACAGAGAGGAGCTATAAATGCTCTCTAAATTGTTTTGTGCTTTTTTTCCTTAGGTGAGGTTGAGGGAGTAAATAGGAAAGGATCACAAGGTTTCCAGAATTTATTCAAACAAGCAACTCTTCGGTTCCATGGTATATAAAATTTGCTTATAAAATGACAGCTGCTACAGCTGATAAAAATGTAAACACTGTGGTACAGAAAAATTAACTTAAATTAATGGTCTTAATGGTCTTAAATTAACTTAGTACCTGTAGTTAATCACTAACAGAGAACTGGTCTCTTATAGAGGGGCAGTAGTTTAGGTGCATCACCAACACAATCATAAATGACTACGTAGTTAGTGCAAACCATTCTCTTATGTATTCAGAGAAAATATGTATGTAAATTCATGCCTATTTTCAAATTAATTTTTTTTTTTGGAAATAAAAACAGTAGACATACTTCTTCCCTAGATACAGCATTATTTTTCCCGTTAGCAGATGATGAATGTACAGAAGGGAATGGGAGATGTGAGCTGGTAACGCGTCACTTAATTTCCAGCAGTTCCCAAAATGATGAGGATTTGGTCTTGCAGGACTCTGTAAAGCCTGAATTCTAATGTATCTAGAGGTAAATTTTCAGTGAAAGGGAGGGAAAAAGTGATATCTGTGATATTAGTAATTCCTGGTTTCAGACAAATTCTAACAGTTTGGACTTCTGTAAGGCACAATGTGGTAGGAAATTTGGATGTGTTGTAGCCTCATGAATATATCATTAGAAATTTGTTTCCAGACTCAGTAAAGAAAGGCAGAATTCCTCAGGAGAATAACTGCTTGGAATAATACCTCAATAATTCTGCTTGTTGATTAGGTGAGCATTTATTGGCAATTGTTGTCGCACTTCTCTTTTATATTTTTTTTCTCCCTAGAACCTTCTTTGTACTTAGCAGATTTTCCTTTTAATTAGTTCTCTTCTTTGGTCCTAACATGCAGGAGAATTAAGCAAGGCTCTCCAGGCTGCTAGTAAGATCAAAATCTGTAAAATGAAGTGGAAGATGGAAATGAAACTTTGTTTGAACATTAAACAAAGAAAAATAATTATGATGAAGATCATAATAATAGATGACTCCTCAATTACTACAGAGCAGCCTGGCCACAAAAGTATAGAAAGAAAAAAAAATCCATCCTAGCATTTTGCATTTTAATTAAAATGTGTCATATTTAAGTGCTGTCATAAATTTTACCCCCAGGACAATGAATCCTGATGTTGGACCTGACTCGGATTTTGGGTCAGGAGGAGCCATGTCCACACAGGTTACCATGGATTTACTTGAAAATAACTCTAGAGGAAAGGACTTCTGCCTCCTTTGTAGACCAAAACAAATATACAGTAAAGAAAGCAGTGGTTTAAAGAAAACAGCAGCTGAATAACAACTGAGTCTGGATTTTAGATGCAGCAATTCAACCTTTTCACTTTATGGACCTTTCATGCTTTGACACAAACAATCTGTGAAGCCCACTGGAACTGGGATGTGCTAGGAGCTCATGAACATTTCTGTCTGAAGCCTAAAAAAAGGTTATTTGTAAAATAAGATATGCAATATTACAAAAAGCATACAGTAAAATTTGGCATTAGTTATCTTGTTGGAAATTCACTTTTCTTGTTGAAAACTTTTGAATTCCGAAAGAGAAAAGTTCTCCCCAGGACTGTCTGAAGATAAAATGATCTCTTCAAGTGTTTATGGTGTCTTCAGAAAGAAAATATTGTATTTGTATGCTAACTTTAACTTACTGAGGCTTCACAGCATATGGAAGGACTGAGCTTCACAAAGTTACCTTTGCCCACCTATGAAATGCAATAGTCTCTGAAGAGTGCTCGACTGCATTGAGTGGTTTTGTAGATGAAATGGAGAACCAGGAAGGTGGGTGGCTGGGGCCCATGAGAGGCTGCTCATTGACTTGCAATTAACTGAGCAGAAATTTTATTAGGGCGCTGGCACCGGCACAACTGATTTTGTAGAGTTGCTACCAGAACTTTATTGATCATGACTCTTTGAAAAACCAGCTAGTTTATGTAATGCCTGTGTCATGCCTTTTGGAATCATGATAGTTAGTGGCTTTGGGATGGGAAAATGCTGCTAAAACATGTGGTGGACTGGGGTCATTTGTTTACATGTTGGACGGCTTCTGATTTCTTCGCAATAAGATGCCATCCTTTTTTTTATTTTTATGGTAAGAAAACCTGCTCTGTAAAGGAAGTTGGGGAAATGCTGGAAGGTCAGCTCACGACTCACCACATCCCTCAGGTGTACAGGCAATATTTCTTCAAAACTTGCTCCCGTGCTGTAATCAGCATGCTTGTGACCTTGCAGAATGAAAGAAGGCCTATCTACTTGTTCATCTTCAACAGGATTTCATTTTTTGCTGCAAGAAGAGGAGTCTTGCTGGGCCCAAATTACCATCTCTGGGCATTGTGAAAACTCTAGGGGATTCACTTGTTAAGTCAACCCTTCAATGAATATACATGTAAGTTGCCTTTTTTTCCTGCAGGTATGAGACTAGCACATTCATTTAGGCCAGTGAGAGACCTTTGTTTTAGGAACAGCCTATTTCTCTTATTCTCCACAGGGATTTTGTTATGTTTATGCAGTATATTTTACTGGCATAAAGCTACATTTAGTCTTATCTTCTTTTATAAGCCTGTTACTGAAACTTAGACTTGTACAACCTCCTCTGTTTTTGTGCGTTTGGGAATATTTGGAATTTTTCCATCTTTTCCTATGGAATTTAAGTGACACCATTTTGCCCTTGTGTCACTGCTGAAAAAAAATGTTATGACTGAGGTGCAACCACAGACTTGAATAATGACTTAATACCCACCCTCTTCTCCTGTAGTATTACTCAAAAAATAGTATAATTTTTCTATAACAAGATCCAGTGGATGGGGAGACCTGATAGCGGCCTTTCAGTATGTAAACGGGGCCTGTAAGAAAGAAGGGGACACTCTTTAGCAGGGTGCACTGTAACAGGACAAGGGGAAATGGTTTCAAACTAAAAGAGGAGAGATGTAGAGTGGATGCAAGGAAGAAGTTTTTTATGATAAGGACAGTGAGGTGCTAGAATGGATTGGCCAGGGGAGTCGTGGAAGTCCTGTCCTTGGAGGGACATTCAAGGTCAGGCTGGACAGGCTCTGAGAAATGTGATCTAGCTGCAGGTACCCCTGTTCATTGCGGGGCAGTTGGACTAGATGACTTTTAATGGTTCCTTCCAATTCAAATGATTCTGTGATTGTATGGTGATTTTAGAAATTTATCAGTGGGGTTAGAGACTTGCTCTATTTTGGCCAGTGTGCAGTTTTCAGAAATATCTCACAGCTTGCAGGATGTTACTAATATGTGATATAAATGTGAAATATATTGTAAAAGAATACAAATGCTATAATTATTTGGTCCTGATGAAGCTGCTTCTGGTGTCACCTATCTAACACTAATCTCAATACTACAGTAAAGCAGAATGCAGATGCCTTTGTGGTCCTCTGTTGTCCTACAGGTAGAAGCACTGCTGCCAGCATTGCCTGATATCAGTGTGAACACACAAAAAACACTATCTCCTGTAGTAAAAATAATAATAAAAAATTCAGAGTGCATTAAACGTGTAATTGTCAAATGCTATTCATTAGAAATAGGATGAGCAGTACGTATTGTCATGTTCATGTCACGAAGGTTGTGCTTTAGCAGTTTCCTATTCAGCAGAAGTCCTAGTGTTGGGATTGCCTGCCATAGCACCAAGGTGACTGTACAGCTTAGCATTTCTCTCTGGTCATTTGTATGTGGTTAAAGATTCCCTTACAATGGATGTTTCCATCGTATTTCTTTAATATTGTTGTCGCAAGTTTACGCCTGCTGGATACTCCAATCCCAGTTGCAGCCATTGCCAATACTCTTTGTATTCTGTTCTGGCATTATTTTATTCATCTTCTTTATACTGGTGGGCTTAGGGGGACAATTGTAAGTAATGAAAGATCAAGAGCTGGGATTATGACCCTGATAATTTAATGTGCCCAAGATTTCCTCATGTTATACTCTAAATAAGAGAAGACGTTTCAATGAAAAAGAAAATATTAATCTTAAAGAATGTGAAGTGCACTTAGAACTGAAGAAAAAAAGCATGAACAGTGTTGTGAGTGATTCAGTAACATCTTTATTTTGATTTTCAATGTATTTGAGTCTGTGATGGACAAAGTGCTAACAGCAAAGTCAGAGCAGGTAGAAATACTTCCTCTCAAATCTTTTTGACCTGACTTGCCTGACATGCAATGATATGCAATTTCCAGAAAGAAGACCTAAGTATGAGGCAGCTGTCAGGGGAGTGAGGAATGCAGGCGCATATCATGTTATGTTTACAAAATGTCCACCTCCCACACTTCTTTATATTGGGTTCTCAGCAAAGGAATGATGCAGAAGCTATGCATTAAACTGTAGACTTTGTGGTATAGGCTGTCTGCTGGACTGTTTTATGTGTTGTTGTTGGAATAGACTTTAAACATAGGATGAGCCAAGTTTTAAGTGGAGAGTCTCTTCCGCAAGGTCATTCTGCAGAAACGTGAGAAATAAGATGCTAGAATTGTCTCAGCTTCTGTTAGATATTCAGAGTCATACGTGCTGTCTTTTGGGGGCAAATGAAATAGAAGTCCTCTTCTAAAATAAAATCCTGCTAGCCCTGCGCATGTGACACAACTTGGGAAGCTGTGCTGCGCTGTGTGGTCAAAGCAGTCAATGGGTTTGTTAACTAAGGGCTCCTTGCTGCCCACATTGCACTGTCGTCCTGGATCCTGTACACCTCCTCTGAAGTCAGGGGTGCTTGATGCTGACTTCAGGTGTAATGGCGCTACACTCCAAGAGCCATGGGTTGGTGAAGGCACAACTTTAGAAAGAACTAGAGCCAAGGACACTGCAAAACTAGGAGCTGGGAAATGTGTGGTCGTGTATATGAGGTCACAGCATTACAAGTAGAATAGGAGCGGAGCTCCGCATCTTCATAAGGCTAAAAAAAGTAATAAGAAGTGTATTGTCAGGAAGTGCTCATGAAGTATATTCTAAAACATGTTACTGAACATTGTTCCTATGACCTCTTCTATGCACTGAAGGCTCACTGTTGCACTTCCTCAGTAACCACATAATTTCTCTAAAATTTTGTACAGAGATGTTGCAACTGTACGAATTCATGAGATTTCTATTCATAGATGACCTTTAGTTAGACCCAGTTTTAGCTGGAATGGTATTGCCCTATACTTGAGTATTACCATGACTTTATTTTTTTCCCCTCATAATTCTTACTACTTCTAGGCATCAGCCCATTTTCTATTTTACTCCATTTCCTGCTTTGCTGATCAACAAAGCAAACAACATTAGAGTTGCTAAAATTCCATTATTTTGTAACTCAGAGATCTTCTGCCTGAAAAAGTGCTGTCTTTCAACATTTAATCTGTAATACAACTTTTAATTTATTTACTAATTTATTACGGAATTTACTTTATTGCATTGAATGAGAAGTTTTCATAAAAAACATCTTCTAAAAACCTGAATCTGTTCCTCTCTTACGGATATCTTGGTGTCATCTAGAGGAGGAAAACAAATCTCATGCTCAGAGATTTCTAGTGAAAATTCTTCTGTGAGCGTTGTCATGTTATCTTTTGATAAAATGGTTATTATCCCACTAATCTTACGTGTAAAATATACATATATAATTATAATATGTTATATACAATACCAGGAATCAATCATCTTGGTAAAATTTTGTCCTCACATTGGGTTCCTTCTCTAAAAATCAAAATTCAGAGAAGACTAATGACAAGAAATTTATGTCAGTATCTACCCACAGTGGTGAGAAACTCCACAATTGTCTGATACATTGCAGTGCTTCTCACTATCACCTCTTGTATTTCTGAATAACTCTATGCACTGTTGTGAAATTCGTTACAAAGCTGGGCTATTTTTCAAAGCCGGCTGCTTCTGTGGGTGGGGGCAGTAATAACTTGTTTCTTCTGTGTTTATGTTTCCAGGGTCTGCTCATCCCAAGCATGAGCAAATTGTGCACAGCCATGCTTACATGGGCAATAATATATACATTTTGCTCTCCAAGGGAAGCTTCTTGCATTTTTCTGCCTTAAACAAGATTCTGCAAAATTTTGTCCATCGCTGTGTCATCATAATACATAGCATTACTTTTGTGTTGCTAGAGAGAAGCTTGCTGTAGCTTGGATCTAGCACAATATCTTGACATATGCTAGAGTACACACAATTACTTAACTGATAGTTAACGTCCATGGGAAAAGCTTTTCCTAGGTAGATGGAGCTTAAAAATAACCAGTGACCTCTGACTCTCCATCTGGCTGCACTTGGTTTAAAGCTGGGCTGTGTAATGCTAGATAAGCAGAGGAACTACACCACCTTTTGTTGTGAGAGTCTTTTATGGCCCAGAAGGATTATATGGATGTGTCTGAAGAGCAGAGAAGCTCAGGGACAGGTCAGAGAGACAAGCAAGGGAGTAGGAAATTATAATTTTTTTTTATTTTTTTTTAAGTTCCTCTTGGAGCAGGAGTGTACTCACAACCCTCTTTGTCACTTTTCCTAGTGCTGTTTCCTCATTTATTAATGTTTTTTCTGCCCCCAAATGTGTCTGTGCAGGGATATTTGGTGTACTACTGGCTTTAATACTGGGAGTTGTAACTGGGATGGGTGGTCCTGTTTCTTGTTTTTATGATGCTGCCAGTATTTGACCCTGGAGCACTGCAGAGGGGCATGGTAGCAGATACACTCTGCTGTAAATTTACCTCACCTAGATGGTTCCTTTTACCCTGCTGGAGTGCTATGGGGTAGTCTTTCTGATCAAAACCTCAGTCTGCTGCCTCCTCGGATGAAGGAGCCCATAATTTATCCCTCTTGGTGATGCACATACACATGCATCTTAAATGGGTTGGTAAGTAATCATTATCTTGAAGTGGCAGGTGGTAATTGCTGTATTAAAATTCTATGTAGCTTATTTGCTGTGCGGAACTACAGCAGAACTGTATGTACTTCGCCAAGCAAGTTGATTAGAGATGCCTTAGGCATCATCTTTTCCAATTTTTAAAAGATTAATCATGCATAGTTTTTGTATTAACTTAGAACAGGGCAAGAGGGTGAATATGAGACAGTTCTTGCAGCATGCTCTGCATGTTCTGTATCTTTTTATGAGCCCAGGCTAACCTCTGTCTGTCTCTGATGACCCATTCGTGAAAGAAGAAAAGAGAAATATTGTAATGAATCCACCTTCTCCAGGCAGGGTTTCTGTTCCCCCTGGAAAAGATAAAAATGAAAAGGAATGTTGGAGATGCTGAGTGTTCCTGTTGACCTTGCCAGCACTGGAATAGCTATGGTAACGTACCCTAGCATATGTCACAGTGTTAACATAGTCAAGGTGGAGAAGCTGCCTAGCAGAGGTGCAGAGTGTTTGCATTGTACAAAAAATGACAAATGACATAAGCTAAGCTTGCAAAACTACTCAGCTGTTAGTGTATCTGTTTCTATGCCAGGGATTTTGCTATCTTTGTTTGGGCTGACAGTGATTTATTCTGCCCTCCAATGCCAGCTGATGTAGTTGTGATGGAAAACCTTGCTGTACAGTATCCTGCAGTAAGTACAGGAATCACAACAGTCTAAAGAGGCAGTTTTGCACATCTAACAATATTTAGAGAAGAAACAGAGACTAGCAACTGCTTCGGTAGTCACTTGTCTTCATGGAACTGGATGCAACAATTCTACCAAAGGAAAGATATTCTTGTTCAGCTTCACATGCTATGAGGAAGTCTGGTTCTGGTCTAACAATAACACTAGAAGAAGAAGCATGTTGTACCATGTGGCTTTATTTCCACTGTGATGGGCCCGGCTGAGTTTTGAGAGCGGATTGAGTCTGATGATGTATTTATACCACAAACTGGAGAGGAGCCAGCTTAAAAAGAACTGGTGTGGATGGTGGAACCAGAGCAGCCACAGAAGTGTGAATATCCCAGATGAGAAGGTGCCCATGCCTGACCCCGTTCAAGTGGCATTTCTGTTGTGTAGGTGGGTGTCCATGTGTAAATTGAAGACCCAAACCATGCACTGAAGGGCTTACAGCCTAAATCCCACTGAAATATGACTATTTATCACATTAAAGCTAAGCATAGGAGTCACTGGGTAGGCAGTTAAACCCGTGACTTTAGCTGTGGATACAAGAAAGGGGAAGTGTGAGTGTAAGCTGATGGTGAAAACAGAATTCCCAGGACCCATTGGCCACAGTTATTTGGAGTCTATGAATTGTTTTCTCGGTTGAAAAGCAGCGTGAAAAATTCCCTCTTGTTTATTACTCACAGGGGAGGAAATTTTGTGAAAATTACCAAAGCCTACATTAGAAAACTTGATGTACTCTAACATAAGTAAAAAGCTCAATTTGATGTTTGTAGTTCACTAATCTGTAATGATTTTCACAGCAAACAGCGATATAAAAAGCACAAGATGATGATGAAATTTATGAAAGAGCAAATTTTGTATTGATAACGGGTATGCTGAGCCTAAGAGACAAAGAAGGGTGGACTGCTTTCTCTTTAAAGCAACGGAAATTACTTGATAGCCATGTAAAAAATAAAATGATCAGTACTGTCAGTGTCTCTGTGATTAGATGCTGAGGTTGGTCAGTGATTATCATTGGATGAGATTTGGGCATAAGTGTAGTTAAATCACATAGACTTGGTCATGCATTTCTTTCTGCACTGCTGTGCAAAAAGTAGATGTGCACAGTTTCTTCCTTTTTTCTTCTGTGCTGCTTGTGTAGTGTGATAAATAAATTTCCTGTGTTCCTGATGACTACTGCCAGCTGCTAGAGTTACTTTTGCAATGAAGGTGGTTTATAGTATAGGGTTCACATTTTCTTGATGGTTCATGACAGACGTGCAGCCAACACACGTTTCTTTCAGCAACTGGATGCAAGAATGTACTTATGGAACTTCCTCTCTGTCCCCTCAGGAGAACATGAAGCCGAATATTTCTTCCTCTTAATTTGGCTTCTCTATTTTTCACGTGTAACCTATGTGCTGGGACTAACAATGGAGTTAGCAATTTCAGTGTACAAATGCTGTTTGCTTTAAAAAGAAGATCTGCCAAATTTTCTCCCTTACATCATTGTAATCCATTCAATCTGTTTGAATATGTGTTGTTGTTTTTTTAAAATAATTCCTTTGAATATATATTTTAAAAGTTCATCAAGCCAATAATCTGTTGAAGTTGTCCTTCTTATGTCTAGAAACCTCTACCCAAATAAGCAGGAGCTAAAGCTCTCTCAGAGAACTGAATAGCATTCAGATAGTTAATGTCTTAAATACTACTAACAGGTATCCCGTGAAGGGTATTTTGTTCTTGTTAAATTCTGATACATAGATTATCTAGTTTAAGATAATTGAATGAAGAATATATGAATTATAAGAAATAAAACAACTACAGTGGAAAATTATCATTCTTGCTATAGTTTGACATCTAAATTAGGCCCGTTTTTGGGCCGTCTTGAGAGCAGAGTTGGCCCATGTCAAGTTAATATCACTCACAAAAGGACACAAGAGAAAGTGCTGCACTGGAGCATCAGTCCAGTGGTGTAGAGTCAGTCTCTCACCATAGTGATGTTCCCCTTCCCCACTGCAGCTCACATGGGCTCAGCCAACTTTGTACTTCTAGAGAATTTTACTAAAAAAAGGTGAATAGAGATCATATGATGTTTTTCAGGGGGAATTAGCTTAAAGTATCTAAGCATTACAAAGGTTTCTGACCTAAATGAACAATGTAAGAGAACCAGGGGTCTACTTTACCTTTGGCTTTTTTTTTCCACCTGGAGATCACTCGATGTAATAGTTAAAATTCACTATAACCTGTCTCTCAGCGGTCTCATTCAGAAATTTATCTTCCTCATCTTGGCATTTAAATTCGACCACTACTTCCCAAGGAATTTAAAAGAGAAATGTTGAAGTGTTTAAGTGCATATAGATGCCAAATTGCTCTTCTGAATTATATTCAACAACCTTAATGGAAAATATAATCCTGTGTTAGAAATTAGGAAGATCAGAGTTCATTGTTAATTTTTTTTTTAAAAATCTATTTCCTTAAAGTTGTTGAAAGGTACAACCTTGAAAAATTCACTCTAAAGTGAATCTGGAAGAATTTAAAAAGCACAATGGTTGTGGGTTTTTTTTGTGGGGTGGGGGGGCTGTCTGTCTGTTGTTTTCTTGACCATATGGTCTAAAACAAAAGAAAAATTACAGACAAAAATAAAGAAAATACCTTTTTTCTCCAGAGTGGAAGGATGTCTGAAAAGCTCTCACGCAAATTCATGGTGGAGGCCATTAATACAGTAACCATTCAGATGCATCTTCTGCATCAAGATCCCTTGGACCTGCAGCTGTTGCAGCTCTGTTTCTTGGGAGACCCAGTGAAGTGGTGGCCTTAAGCTGGTGCACAGCAGTTAATGAGGTAACCAGAAACGACTTGTTTGTTGTCAAAAGAAATGTTCCTAGAGGAGAAAGACGAATAATATTGTCTCAGTATTAACCACAGTTCTCTGGACCCCCTTTTTTTCCACTGTGCTGTGTTTGAACAATGTTTCCAGGACTTGACCAAGCCATGGTGTCGCTCATGTTTCAAAGGCGTAGGTGAAGGTGAAAGCTGCCCAGCTGATGGGATGAGATGGCACAACCTCCCTTCTCCTTCTGAGGAGGTATCACCCTGTGAAGACTGCTCTGCTCTGTGAAGACTGCAGTTTGGTTTGATTCATCCAAAACATATCTATTCTATTTCTGCCTGAAGTGGCTTTGGATGCAAACCAAAAGGTATTTTTCTGACTGAACAGGTCTTGTTGATATACGCACTGGGGGCTGGAGAGAATGCAGAGATAAGCATACAGCAGCTGAATTGTGTAAATGAGCAGTTGTGACCCTGAGTTGTTCCAGTAGTTCTGTGATTTAATACTCTCTGCTTCGACTGCGATTTACTGCACAGTCTGCATCTGCAGAGTCTATAGCGCAGAATTTCGTTGTGCTAGATGCATCTATTAAATGACTTCCAGCTTCCTTTATGCATTATTCCAAGAGGGGAAAATGTATCGAATAGGAGGCAAGAAATGTTTTATTGCAAGATATAAAGAAAGGAGGATTAAAAACTAGAAAGAAAGAAATTGGCAATTGCTAGTTGGCTGTTCATGTTAATCCTCTTTAACACCCACGTGACTTCAGCTGGAAAGCCTCTCACATTTTTCAATCTGTTGTGGAGCACCGAGCTTAGTGACAGTTATAAGAACCTTTAAAAATCTTTAAGCAGTTTGTATCCCCTCTCAGTGTCACTCTCTGCCTTGGCAGGCCGGCACTGCTCAGAGACCTAGAGCTGAATGATAAGTACAAACCCCATTTCTATGTATTTCAAATAGTCTGTTGTGCCACGGCTAGTGGTTCCAAGTGACATGTCAGAAACTGATATGTGGATTTCAACAAAATTTTTTGGAAGAAGGCTTAAGCGGGATTTTTATTTTCAAAGTGCAGTTTGATAATTTTTAGTGTGTGCCATAAAAACACACCCTGGAATTCCCTGATTTCAGAGATATTTCAGAAGAACTGCCTGAGAGCATAATTATGAATGCTTTCCTTCTCGAATGACCATACAGGTAATAAATAAAAAAGGCAGAGTACAGTAGATCATTTTTGGCTGTTGTATTGTCAAGGCCATGGCTCATATATCATTTGCAGTACTTATCCAGGTTGATTTTGATATTGCAAGAAGCTCAGTTTTGCTGCCACGTGTGCTCATACCTACAGACACAGGGTTATTTTTATTGTTTTTTTTCTCTGCTGGCAGGTCTCTACATGGATTATCATGAAATATAGACTAACTGAGAACAATTTTACAGATAACTCCGGCATATGTGGCCTGACAGCATGGAAGAACTCTTATCATGATTTTTTCAGGCGTTAAAATGTAATGTGTACTTTTGGCCATTCGGAAGAAATATCAAACTACAAGCAAATGGTCAGGCTTACGGTGTTTGTTTTTTTTGCTGTTTTTTTGTTTGTTTTTCCAGCATTAATTTTTTCTGTGTCATATAAGCATGAGAACTGAACAGCAGAGCTGACTGAAGTGCTACTGGCATGCTGAACTGCAGTTGAGTTGATTTTTCTCTTTGGTAGTATCATACTGTCTTTATTTTGCTGAAATTTCAAACATGGTGATACTGATGAACTTAACTAACGATCCCTTTCATATTGTAAGAAATGAGATCTGTCACAGTCTGGAAAAACCAAACAAGTCATTTAGCTATTCACAGAAATAGTCCTTTATGAGAGCTTGGATTTTGCTGTGTAAATGCTTCAGTTAGTTTGGATGCTAACGTACACGGTAAACTTACAGAAATTAAATGAAGGGTAAATCAGGGACAATATATCCTAAAAGGTCTCACTTGCATAATGATTGGGGGATGATATGTCATAAATACATATGTGGATCTGTTTTGTCATACGTGGTATTATCCTTAAATCAAATTTTGATTCATTTACTCTTACAGAGTCTTTCTCCTACTTGGATTCCAGGTCCTATCTAGTATTAATGAGCCCTGTGGCAATTTTAATGCCGTGCTTTATGAACGTAAATGTTGCCATTATGGTTTCATGCACAGCTTCTTTTTTAACTCAAAAGGTCATTGTAAAATTCACGTGTGCGTGTAAACTAAGAAGAAATGGGTTGTATGATTTTAAAATGATACGGTGAGGGTAATTAAAAATGAGACATCATGGACAGAGGGAAAGCCTTTAGGGAATGTGAACCCTACAAATCTGGGCACCTGCCCCACATATCCCACCCTACCAGCCCTAAAGTTCTGACGGCAGGTAGCACAGCTCTGTGGGAATGCTGAAGAGGATTTGAAATGATTTTTTTGAATGAAGTAACAGTGGAGCAGTGTATGACTGCACTTAAATAAAGCTTCCACCAGGTGATATTGGAAAGATAAAACCTAGAAAGGGACAATGTATGAATGGAAGCAGCCAGGCAGGCTGGGGGAGTGGCCATCAATTTATGCACACAACTGCATTTTCAACATAATTAGCTGTCTAATTGAGCATTATAACTTAACTGACACATTTAAACATGTAATTTATTTGAATGCATACTGCTTGTAATCTGTTTATAATGTTTTCCTCTTCAGGACGGTGTTGGACTCTAGAGGATAAAAATATCTTTCTGATGAACAGAAAAATAACCAAAATGAATATATCAAAGAGCCCCACATGCAAGTAAATTTCTACAGTTTTGGATTTGAAGAGGAGTTTGGAAGCAGAAATGGCATGCAGGTAAAGTTAAGCAAAACCTGGCTATCTACTCAGCATATTTGTAAGTGGAAGCTGAATTTTATTATTTTAAATATCGGAGAGGTTGTACAGAACTTCACATCCTCAGGTTGTCATGCAAAGCTGACTAGTTTGCCTGGCAGCTAGGTAAGAAGGACATTTTGGTAACAGAGAGGTTTAAACTGCACATCTGTCTTGTCTGGAGGAAAGAAGCATCCCTTTCTCGAGGTGATAGATATTGCCGATAGGCACAATTCAATTTGCTCAAAGAGGCAATTGAAAATGTTTGCCCTGGGTACTTCCCGCACAATCAGACCAATTTATATTTATTTACAGGGGCAGATTCTGGACCTGAAGCTGATACGCTCTGCCACAAGTAATCACACAGATATAGGTTTTTCTTCTGCACTGATAATGCTGGGGTTGTGCTGATGCCTTCCTTCCTGCCTGCCATTTTGGCTGCTATTTCTTGCAATCCTTACAGCAGTGCTTTGGATATGACTGGATCTCTTCATATCTGAACAGGGACAAAACCATATATATTCCCTAGGCTCAGTTAAAATTCAGAGACCAGCCTGTCAACTGGTTAGAGAGGAAGGAGCCTAAAGTCCTTTCATCTACCCTTGCATACTCCCCGATGAGCTGAAATATGCAGTTTCCTATGCACCTGGATGTTTATTTTCAAGGAGAAAAACAAACTAATACATATTTATTTTTGTTCCCACAATATTATTTTTACTTTCAGGCTATATTTGCTGAACAAAATTGTTGCAGGTTTCCTTTTAAGCTAATAAACTTTTGTACTTTTACACCTCATTATATATTTTGTGGTGCTGAGTTTTGAATCTGCTGCTTCAATTACAGAAACTGCCAACAGACATGAAAATCCAGAAGACAGGGGCTGAAGTGTTCCTGCCTTTTAGCTTTGGAATTACTTTTGCATACTCTGACAGTTTTCCTTTATAAACAAGGTTGGTGATAGCTACAGCTATGGAAGACTGTTTGCAAACTTTGCCACCAGAATTAAGAATAAAACATTTTTTTCAAACCAGAGGTTGGCACAATTCTGCTTTTGTTTTTCTGTCTTCACCTTCCTCTCTGCTCTCCCAAGTCTGTTACTAATTATCAGAAGTGGGGAAGAGGAAGTATATAGAATCATAGAACCACAGAATTGCTCAGGTTGGAAAGGACCTTCAAGATTGTCAAGTCCAACCACAACCTAACCGTACTGCTCTAACAACCCAGCACTAAATCATGTCCCCAAGCACCACATCCAAACAGTTTTTAAACACATTCAGGGATGGTGACTCAACCGCCTCCCTGGGGAGCCTGTTCCAGTGCTTAACAACCCTTTCTGTAAATAAGTTTTTCCTGATATCCAACCTAAACCTCCCCTGGTGCAACTTGAGGCCATTTCCCCTTGTCCTGTCACCTGTCACCAGTGAGAAGAGACCAACCCTGCTCTCACTGCAATCACCCTTCAGGTATTTGAAGAGAGCAGAAAGGTCTCTCCTCAGCCTCCTCTTCCCCGGACTAAACAGCCCCAGGTCCTTTAGTCTCTCCTCTTAGGGCATATTCTCCAAGCCCTTCACAAGCCTTGTTGTCCTTCTTTGGACCTGCTCCAGCACCTCAGTGTCCTTTCTGTACTGAGGTGCCCAAAATTGAACGCAGTACTCAAGGTGAGGCCTCACCAATGCCGAGTACAGGGGCAGGATGACTTCCTTAATCCTCCTCGCCACACCATTCCTGATACAAGCCAGGATGCCATTGGCCTTCTTGGCCGCCTGGGCATACTGCTGGCTCATATTCGGCCGACTGTCCATCAGCACACCAAGGTCCCTTTCTGTCAGGCAGCTTTCCAGCCACTCCTCCCCAAGCCTGTAGGGTTGCCTGGGGTTGTTGTGACCAAAAGGTGTGCAAGGTCACGGAAAAGGAAATACAAATGTGCAGATGTTTTACCCTGAGGAGTCACAGCTTGCTTTCTGAAAAGACATAGTAGGATTTCATGTCATTTGAATTTATTGTACTCAGCACAGGGTAAGAGTTGATGTAAAAAGTTCTACCCTTGATGTATGTAAGGCTAGGAATTGTAGCTTTGGCCTTTAGCCGAAGTGATTGAAAATTGTATTTGTATTGTTTGTGTAACTGAGCAGAAAATGCACTGAGTGGATGACACGTTGGACTGTTTGGAGTGGGAAGATGAATTTGTTTTCAGATTGAAAAAGATGATGGATTCGCTTATGAGGAGATCCTGAAGTTTAAGGAGATGCTTGCTGTACATGTGGATAGGTTAGGCTGGGGTACGATAATCTCAACAGATAAAATTAAAACAGTGTATGTAAAAAGCTCTCCCAAATCTTGGGGAAACTCACCAGTCACTGTGGCTGTACTGTGTTGGTGCATTGGTTCCCAAATACCTAGTTGCATGTGTGCCATGCAGAAGACTGGAGACTCAGAACTCATCCAGAAAAACTGGACTGGAGGAGATTAAAGGAGAGTTAGGAAGACAAATGGTTTCTCAGAGCATCATTTCTCATTTCCAGGTCTCTGACAGAGCAATTGTCAAGAGATTGGACTCCTGTTTTGTCACCCGGTGTGTTCAGAACAACTTTTGTCTTGGGAAGTAATGTTAGAAATATAAAGCTTAATGCATTCTATTAAGTAAAATTATTTACTACTTTGACCTTTCAGTCTTTTGCACTGTGGTTCAGGAAGGTATCCTCCATTCTGTACAGCATAGCCAGGCTGTCTGTACAAGGAGGATAGTCCATCAAAGCTACTCCTATCTGGCATCAGGATCTGCTGGCACTTTTTTGGTGTTTAGATTATTAGTGCCTCTTCTGCTTTTTCGTAGTGATAAAGGAGCAGCAAAGCCTTTTCCATTTGAAAAGGGACCGAGCTTGAGGCACATCCCTCATTTGCCATTACCAGAATGACCCCTGCCAGCCAGCTGCTCTAATTGTGTGCTCACAGCCCAGGCAAAAAATGCTCTGAGAATTTACATTTTAAGAGTTGGTATTGATAATGAGGAATATTTAGAAATTCAAATTTTCTTTGATCAGGATGGTGCATATGGAGGAATCACAGAGAAGATGAAACAGTGAACAACACTGTTAGTTTATGATGGAGCTACGAGGATCTATATGCTATGTGTGTCAAGGACTGAGCCCAAGACTTTATTTGGTCTTAATTCACTAACCTTTCAGCCTGCTAGCTCAGTTGCCTCAGATAATGAGGCCACTGGATGGAGAGGAAGAAGTTTGCCACCTGTGATTTAAGCTAGCATGGTTGAGTCTGCACTGGGGCAGATGTGGCAGCCTCCAAACTAGGATAAGAAATGGCTGGTACCCTGGTAATGGCTGTTTCCTCACTGAGGTTTCTTCTTGATTGTGCACTAGTGTGGATGCACAAGTGTCGTAGATGGAAACAACTACATTATGCACTTCACTCATAAGAGAGAAGTAGGAATATATTTACTGATACAATATAGATACAATGCAGTGATTTAACAGTGACTTGACAAGATGGGAGATGGCTGGATGCACTTGATTATTTACTGCATAGATGTTAGGGTTAAATACACACATACAGGAGACCTTCCCCTTGAGTCACCACGTTCAAAGTGGAACCCGTTTCTAAACTCCTTGAACCACAGAAGGAAGAAGCCTAAATGCAGCTGGATCCACTTCTAGTCCCAGACTTGGTCAACACAGCTGCTTATTAAGCAGTAGCCGCTCATTAGTTCTCAATACTGCTACACAAGAATTGCTATTGCGCCTGCACGTGTGACCGAATGAACCCAGAAGCTCTGAAAGCTGGGAAAGTACCCATGCAGTCAAAGAAGGATTTAGAAAACAGAAGAACCGACCAGAAGGAGGGCAGGCAGCCCATGACACAGAGCCTCGTGCACGGTGCGTGACCGAGACTGTGATTGGATGCGGAGCCTCGTGCACAGCGCGTGATCGAGGCTGTGATTGGACAGAAGTTACAAAACCAGCGCATGTTGCGGATGCAGTCAGTTGTACGGGTATAATACCAGCAGCATCCCGGGGAATAAATGAGATCTGCTTCCACCGCATCGGTGACTGAGAGACTCCGTCCGAGTGAGCACGGACAGTCTCGGGTTGGGAGGATGGACAGCCACGGGAGGGGATAGCAACACTGGATGCACTTGATTATTTACTGCATAGATGTTAGGGTTAAATACACACATACAGGAGACCTTCCCCTTGAGTCACCACGTTCAAAGTGGAACCCGTTTCTAAACTCCTTGAACCACAGAAGGAAGAAGCCTAAATGCAGCTGGATCCACTTCTAGTCCCAGACTTGGTCAACAGTTTATGCCTAAGGGATCATATGTGCACAATCACTCTAAAGCGTGATTTTGGCAAAGCTAACAAAGCTTACAGTGAATCTAAGATATAATCTTAATGAAGCTAGCTAAGCTTAAAAGAAACTATTAGTCACTTACCAAGATCTGCATTGTTGTCAAGGTGTAAGGGATCTCTGCATGACCTCAAGAGGCATCCCTACTTGATGTGAGACTCTGTCTTGCAACCCTGCAGCTGTGCAGGAGAGCTCAAGGAGCTCTTGGGCTGCTCACTATTTATGGAGTAAGATAAGTTGGTTCACAGTCATACTTTGTTTTTACATGCCTTAGCTATTGAACCAGGTGTCTGCTATGAGTTCTTTCATCCTCCCTGTTTGAGACAGATTTGTGATCATTAATCTGTTTTAGTGAGAGTGCTATCAGTACTGTTGCTCATTGTCTTCCTGTGCAAGGCTGGGCTGGAGGAGGAAGTTAGGAGAAAAAAAGAAGGTGGGGGAGAGAACACCTTCACAATGAGGCTGGCTCAGAGCTGGTTGGTCAAATCCTCCTCAAATGAGCAATGCTGAAATAGCCTGAGGGGCAAACAGGACAATAAAATAGCACTGAGATAAGCTGTTTGTTTGCTTGATACAGGTTTAATGAGCTGTCCGGAGTCATGGTGGATGCTGAGATCAAAGAATGAGTGAGACTTTGTTCACTGAGATTCATTCTTTGCCCTGGAAAGGGGCATAGAAAAGTATGGAAAAATAAGAGAAATTTCTGAATGGCTCCTACTTCAGCTCAGAATCTATAGAGTGTACTTAGAGTGAGAGAAAAGGTGAGAAATAAAAAAGGAAAGTGAAAGTAAAGGAACAACAAATGGCAAAATAACCCAGGCATACCAAACTTGTTACTATGGTGTATGAGGATGTGTCTTCAAATCTGTGTGGTTTTCAGAAAGCCAAATTGGGATACTGTACTTTCCCTGGTTTCTCTGAAGGAATTTGATAAACTGAAGTTAATTATTAGTAAATAATATATTCTAATGATTAGCTTGATCTCTCTGCTTAGACTCTATTCCTGTCAAATAAAGAATTATTCCAATTTTTTTAAATTAAACGTAAAAAAGTCTGCATTATGTAACCTAGACAAAAACTGATACAGGAGAAGGCCAGGATTCCTCCAGCTTAAGTTTCTGTGATACTTCAACAAGTATTCATGTGATTTACAGTACAGCATTGCTCAGTACCTTCTTCTAGTCCTACCTGCATGGACAGTACCTCTGAGGAGTATATTGTGAATGTGGAAAAGAGGAACTCCACTTGCAAAGAAGAAACAGAAGCTGACCTCAGCACTAAGATGCTCTTCTCTATTGAAATGTAGGAATAATATATGGAGCAGCACTAGTACAAACTGCTGAACTGCCTTGGCAACACTCCAAACGACTGCTCTTTCTGATGGAGTTTTTAATACTTCAAGAAGACATAGTGTGCACATTTAGATGCCAATAAAACAATTCCCTGTAGGATCCATAGGCCACATTTCATTGCTAAATTATGATGCCAGTGTGAATGATGGACCACCAATCGCCGGTGAAGCATTTCTGCACACCCATGTTGAGTAGTGCTTTTGCTTTTCTCTGTTTAATCCCTCCCTTTGGTAAACTCTGTTACTGCTTCCGCACTTGACTGAGAAGATTTTGTCCATCTCTAAATGCACATGTTGTGCCATTGCTGTTGAGCTTTAAGAAGTGCTAAGTACCTGGCAATTTGTTGTCTGGAGCCTGACCTTGTTGTGTTCATGAGCTGCAAGATGCTGTGACCAGGACTTGGTTGGTCTCCAGACAAAAAGCTATTTTAAATGAACCAAAGGAGAAATCCACAGATGCAATTCTATTGCTGCATCTGGCAATTGAGAGGGGAATGAGAAGGGAACTAAAAATCCCATTACAATTATTCTTGGGTGCTTGGGTAAGAGTTTTCTGTTTCAGAAAAATCAAATGACTTTGAATCTGTGCTCCACGTAGTCTAAGTTGTATGCAGCAGGAGGGAAATGAGCTCATTAAACTTGACAGGAAGAAAGGGTGACCTTCTTTTGGGGTGAGTTTAAGGAATTGGAGTTCAGATTAGGAAAAGTGATCTGAATGACTTCCCTATGGAGTGGTCAGTACATGGAAATTTTGCTCAAGTTTTCAAAAACTCCCCTTTCCAGGATTTTGTATAGATTATTTTAGTAACAGGATCCTGCGGCTGAATTTCGTTGTCACACCTGTGATTTGGGTCAAGTATCATTAACTCATTAAAAGGATTTCATAGAAAGATTTGACTTATCGTGGGAGAATGTGATTCGCATGAAGTACAGGACGTGGCCAAACAGAGGAGTAAGGTAAGTGCCCCAACATCCTGTTTCTTGTCTATATAATACTGGATAAATTGTATGAAAAAATGCAGTAAAAGCAAGTAGGAATTAGTTAAACAGCCAAGTCTCAATGTGATAATCTAAGCAACTGTTACGTGATTTCTTCACATTATAAGCTTTTTACCTAGTGTGAAGAATTCGCATCAAGAAAATGGAGAAATGAACTAGGAAAGAAAACCTTCTCTGTCTGTGATGATCACCTATGTTTATTTTTTAGGAATCCTAATTTTTCAGAAGCATCAATTAATTTTGTTGACACGCTCAGCCTAGGTTAAGACAGCTCAAGTAAAATCTCAGCTCCCTGAAGCCAATAATAAACTTGTATTTGTGTGAGGAATCTCTGCATTTTTGACAGAAATTTACCACAAAGTCTTGATTCTTGAAAGCCATGGGATGTTTCAGTGTGCGCATCCAAAATTGAGGAAGGATAACATAGTGACTCTGAAAATTGTTGTCTCATTCTGCTGACAAGAAATGCAAACACAGAAAAATTAAGAATAATATTTACGTACAGCATTGCTGAGGTTATAATTGCATAGATTCCAAATATGAAAAATGAGATAATATAAAACACAATCCTTTATCCATGTATGTAGGGCTTCAGTCAAAATTGGCTTTTTTCCATTTGAAGTTTTCTTGCTTGGCACCAGGCATTAATGATTCTTCTCCTTTAAAAAAAAATTCCTTAAAGCGTCCAACTGTTCAGCTGAAATTATCATTGTTGCAGCTGGAAATAAAGCTCTAGTCGTGAAAAATACAGGAAGGATTTCTGAAAACCTTTTTTTTTTTCTTTTCTAGCTGAAAATTCATAGGCAGATATCAGCTAATTGAATCATAGAATCGTTTGAGTTGGAAGGGACCTTTAAAGGTCATCTAGCCCAACTGCCTTGCAGTGAACGGGGGCACCTACAGCTACACCAGGTTGCTCAGAGCCTGGTCCAGCCTGACCTTGAATGTCTCCAAGGATGGGACATCCACAACCTCTCTGGCCAACCCTTATAGTAAAAAAACCCTCTTACATCCATTCAAAATCTCCCCTCTTTTTGTTTGAAACCATTTCCCCTTGTTCTATCACAGCAGACCCCGCTAAAGAATGTCCCTGTCTTTCTTACAGCCCCCACTTCGATACTGAAAGGCTGCTATCAGGTCTCCCTGAGCCTTCTCTTCTCCAGGCTGAAGAGCCCCCAGCTGGATACTTCTGAATCTTTCAGAAGTATTTGCTTTCTAAACTGCAGTCATTGTCTGTAGACTTCTTGGAAGCAGATTTTTATTTGCTGACTGCATTGGCATTTTGTTGGAAGTCTTTTACTGAAAATTCATGAAATAACATTTGAATTGCTTTTGGATTTCTTCTAGATTTTTGTTTGATTTTTAAAGCCTATGAAGTGGGGAACTATTTCATTCCTTCTTTTTTTTGTTTTTCTTCTAAGTATCTTCTTTGTATCCAGCACAAAGCGGAATGCAAAATAATTGAGTAATTTGTGAGACTGACTACAAAATAACATCCCCCAGCATTCTCTGTAATTCACTTTTTAACTAAAACTTTGGCTTGCAGTGGAGATAGTAGCATCTTCTCACAGTTCCAGGTTTTCTTTATAACATTAAAACCCATCCTGATCTCCTGAGTTTTTGGTGCATGATGATGCTTTTCTCACTTAATTCCCAGTAACACCTGAGCTTTTAAATTGCTTACACATATATATATATATTTTCCCAGAGCTAGTTAGACTATCTCTTAACATAACAAAAGGAACAGAAAATCCCCAGACACAACTTTTCACCGCTAGATTTTCTACATGAAACAAAGACTTGCAGGTATTTTGTCCTCCTTTGACATTTGATACCAGACTGCCGCTTTCCTACAGGGCTGCTTTCTGAGGCTCACAAGCAGTTTGGGATTATGCAGAGAAGATTCAGCCCAGTTTTCTAAACAACTTTTTCATGCCGTGCCACCCACACAGAGAAGTTTGGGGTTTTCCTTGCCTCGCCATACTTCCTTTTATTCTGTGTCTCCAATGGCTGTGGCAATGTGTAGCCTGGAGGCTTGACTTGTGACTCTGGAGTTGCTTGATGCAATGAGCTGATATCCAAATGCCTGGAAGAATTATCAAGACATGCTTGCTACACCACAAAATCAAGGAGTTTATGTGGGCTTGAGAATTTGAAACTCAAGTCCAGACTTGAATTTTAGGCTGTGTGTTTGTGTTTGGTAGCATTTCTCAGGGGAAATATCCACACTGTAGCTTCTTCAGAGTCGATGTTTAGCAGTGTCCAGGCATTTGGCACAAGCCCTGCTAGTACCAACTCTGCATCAGTGCTTTTCAGCCTGTGAAACACTGTCCCGGGGCTGATGGTGCGATTCAGAAGGAAACTACCTCACAGTAACGATCTTGTTATGTTTGAAAGTGTTTGCTCGGGAGAAAATGTCTGGGGAGTGAGGGGAAAAAAAGCAAAGAGAAACAATAAAAACCCGTGCACAGTGCCAGGTGCCAAGGGGGGGTGAAGGTTTATTTTCAGAGCATCGCCTTTAGAAACATTGCTTCCAATAATTTCATCAGTCTAAAGAAAATTGTACCTTTTATCTTTTTGTTCTGTTTCCAGTGCAGGTTTTTATGGAAGAAGAGGGCTGTTCTGAGCATCAGGCAGGTTAAGCCCCATGCCTTCGGAAGAGCTCTCTAAAAAAGACTGAGCATTGTGCTATGGTTGCACAGCCCGTGCTCTGTGATGGGTGCAGCTGGGCTGCAGGTGGTGGGAACAGGTTTGGAACGTGCAGCATATTGTGGGGCAGCAATGGGCATTCTCAGCAGAGGATTCTCATGAAATTTCCAGAAAACCACAAACCACACCCGAGCACCAAATAAGCATTGTCTGTTCTGATAGTTTGAAGTAAGCTTTGAATGCAGAGATTTGTTTGATATTAATGGATAGCATCGAGAAATGGTGTACGCAGCAGTGCCCACTGGGAAAGCTGCAAATAGCGTGATCACATGCAAGCTGCCAGTAGTTCAGAAAAAGCATTTTCTGCATCTGTTCCTCCTTGATTCACACTTCAGACAGTTTGGTGGGATTTCTACATAGTCTTAAGCTGTGCGTGCCCACTATCCTCCCCTGACAGAAGCAGCGAGCACCCTTTTCCCTGCGTGGGGGAGTGTTACTAGCGATGTCCAAAGGGCAAATGTAGATTCAGAACATTTTTGCATTCTTCTGGCTAGGGATCAAATGAAATCAGAAAGCCATTTGACTGCCCAGCGCTTGTACTGATGCAGATGACTGGGTGGCGGGGAGCTGCCTGGGGATCGGCTGGGAGCCTGCTGATCTTTGATGTGATCCTGGAGCCATCTTCCTACTGAAATAGAGGGTAAGCATTAGGTAAGAACGATTGTATTACACTATTTGATGTTTCAAGATGTCACGTGAATCTACCATAAACAGCCTTCGGAAATGAGAATAAAGATCATCAGCCCACCCCAGTTCTGTGGTTAATGCTTTTCCCTGATTTGATCTGGCTACTTACTTCAGGCATTAATAATCTTATTGAGAGGCTGCCTAACAAATGTACACCAAGGAAAAACAGTTCTGCGTAGCATGACACCTCCTCGTGGCTTCATGTGTGACCAGTGCTGTGAGAGCTCGGTTTGGACCCAGCAGTGCTGCATGAGGGGCAAGCGCGTCCCGAGGTCAGGTGTGAGCGGTGCTGGGTCAGGCAGGGCAGGATGTGCTCAGAAAACAGGCAGGCAGTGCCAGTGTGTAGTCAAAAGCCAAAATCCCTTCTGTTTTCACCTGCATGCATTTAAACCACATAAGCTTTTAGCATGCCTTGTTTCACCTCAGTGCAAATTATTACAGGTGAGTTATAACTGGAAATGCGAGGCTTTAAAATAAGTGTAATTTTACAGCTGCAGTGTTTTAGTACTCCAGCATCTCCTGTTTCCCAAATAAATGTGAAAGCGCAGTTGTGCTCGGAGTTCAGTGCCTGTTTTTCAAACAATAAAATGCTGCTTTACTGCTATCTTTCCCCACCCCGATGCTGGGTCCCAATTAAACAGCAACCCCAGGAATCACTTCTCTGTGCACTGATCTGATCTGAAGCCACGAGCAGCTGCAGAAGTTAAGCTGGGCAGGATTTTTCCCTTTGGCACATATTGCGTGCCCCTTAATTAGCTGACAAGCGCTTGAAGGCTAGTGATTTTCATTCTGCTTTAGGAGAGGGTTCTTCTTTTTAAGACTTTCATTTCTCAGGTTGGCATTTGAGGAACCAGGTGGCGAAACAGAAGTTTGCAGGGTCCAGCAGCCTGACTGCCCTGAGGGGCTCTGTGAGAGGGAACACTTGGTTTTCTTAGTGGCTGGAGACCCCTGGAGCTCTCCTCCTGCCAGAGCACGGCATCTGCAGACAGGGATGGTGTTTCTGAAGGGGAAGTGTCACTGTCGAGTTGTTACCAACATCCCAGAAACAGCGCCTGTGTGAAAATTACTGTACTGGGGAAATAACCTAGATTTTCACGAGTCTGATTTGGGTGCGTTGCCAGGCAACACGGGCTAACAGGGGTTGTTTTGTGTTCTTTAGGTAGGTGCTGGCAGTCCCCATAAGCTCGCAGGTAGGCAGGGGCTGACCCACTGTAGCAGGACGAGGAGTTCAGCCCCGCGCGCTGAACTTTCACTAGGATAGCTGAGAGAAAAAGCAGCTGGATCAGACCCAGAGCTGACGTATCCTGTTTGATTTCTTTTCCCCTCGCGCTCTGACATGCTTTGTGTTTCAGCAGGCTTTTGTTTCTGTGTACAAGTTGCTGTAAAAACTGGGGAGCGTGTCTGGGGGTGCCGCCGGCGATGTGCTGAGCTCGATGGGCTGGGTTTCCTGCGAAGGCTTTGTTCCTCCTACCACACTCAGGTCAGTTGTGCAACATGCCCCTACGCTTTGAGAAGAAAAAAAAAAAAAGTGCTGAGTAATGCCAGAGGTTTCTCAAATGGCTGATGCAAACCTGGAGAGTTTGCATCATCATTCAGCTGGAGTAACTTGGTACGACAAGAGCTTAAATACAGGTCCACGCGGAAGCTGAGCTGGTTCCCAGCGATAGGGCAGTGCCCGTGGGCAGGGTGAGGGTGCAGGTGCTGTGAGCACTGGCAGGCAGCAGGGCAGAGCGGAGCTCTACCTGCACGTTGGAGCAACCCCGCTGATAAGAGACGGTGGAGGAAGAGGCTGAGAGAGGAAAAAGCCTTGAGTTGCTGCTGGGAACTTTTTGGCTGCGCTTGCCGTTGGCGCGCTGGTGGCACGGTAGCATGGTGAGGAAACCTGCTGTCGTGACGGTGTCTAATGGGAGCTACTTGCAGGGGCAGCCCAACGGCAGGTTGCCCTCCATGGACAGCGGGCAGCCGCAGGAGAAGGTGGTGCTGAAAAAGAAAGTCACGCTGCTGAGGGGGATCTCCATCATCATCGGCACTATCATTGGGGCTGGCATCTTCATCTCACCCAAGGGGATCCTGAAGAACACGGGCAGTGTGGGCATGTCCTTGATGGTCTGGACAGCATGTGGCATCCTTTCGCTCTTCGGTAAGTCTGCTCAATGTTTCCAGTTGGTCTGGAGGGGGCAGCCGGTGGATTATTCCTATTTTTTCTCTGATTTTCCATTGGATATCCAGGCTCAGCATGGAGCCTGTGGACCAATGGGGCTGCGGAAGGCTTTTGCTCTGCAACAAGCTGTGTGCAAGGCACAGCAGTCCACAATCCCTGTCACCCAGCACCGTGTCAATGCAGATTGTGAATGCAGGTTGTTTCTCATGGGTCCCTAAAGAAAAAGCAAGTGCCCGCTTTCTGCCGTTAGCCGTGCTGTACATAGTATGCTGTTCTTCTGGCTGTAAGAAGTAGCTCAGAGCTTGCTTGTGAGGCCCCTGGCAGCTGATGTGCAGGGCAAAGTGTTGAGGCAGCTTTGCTTGGTTCCCTGAAGGCTCGGTCAAGGTCTCAGGGAATAACTCCCTCGGGGTATAATCTCTGTCGGTATGAGAGGGAGCAGAGCAGTAATGCCAGCAGCCCCTCTTCCCCTGTCTCGTGTTACTGCTTTTCACTTTATTCCCCGCTCACAACGTGCCTTGAAAAGTTTGGTTTGCAAGGATGAATGCAGCAGAAACAAATGCGTAAAATGAGTTTTATTTCTGGCCTGCCCGTTGTGGCAGTTTCTACTCATTTTGCTGTGTTTCTTTTTAACAATATTACATTCTGAAGAATGCTGGGTGGTTTGTTCTGTACACAAAGCCCCATTCAAAGCGGAAAACCCCACCCTGACTCCTGGGGGACAGAGGGTCCATTGACCTCCTTAATGAGTTAATCTCAAAGAAGCGGAGGAACTAACATGAGTCTTGGCTTTATTTAAAACAGAGATGACTTGTTTTCTGGCACGAGGTAGGGAGGACAAATAGGGGCTAACACGTGTCTGTCTAATAGGTGGAATGTGCAAATGCCACCCTGTGTAACTTGGCTCCGAGCTTTAAAGCAGCATTGAGTATTTGGAGGCTAAGTCCACCCAAGCCAAACAGACGATGCAAGAAAGGACCCATTCTGGTCAAATGTTAATTGTACTGGCACAATGTGCAACGTATTCTTTTGTCCAAACGTTCAAGTCCAGCCTGTAACCAAAATTCCCCTGTAAAGAAACACCTCAAATACAATTTGTAACCCTGTGGTAAGACCCTGGTCTTTAGATGTAGTCAAAACAGAATTTGCTTAAGCATCACCTATGGAGCTTTAACTTCAATAGTAGTAATTTTCTGGCTGTGAAGTAAAGTCTGTGGAAAAAATCAGATGGCTTTTCCTGGGCATTTTCCTGATCTCACCATGTAGGGATCTGTCTAATTTGGTCCAGTAAAAGATATTACCTCTTCCCTCTAAATGGACCCGCTACAGTTGTTATTTCATAATATTTTTGTCGTTAATGTTTTAAATTTCCTACAAGGCTTAATTACAGTAAGACCTCATACAAAGGTCACCTAGGCTCTTGCCGAGGCTGTCTGTGTAACGTGTATCAAAGCACGGTTTGGCTTCATTCCGAACTACGCCAGAGCAGGATGGCAAGAGAAAGTCTGTCAACAGATTTTTATTTTTTTTAATGTGGCCCTAAGAATTTCTTTAAGTACATTTCCAGGAAAGCTAAAGATGATTGGATAAAACCTGTCGTGTTTTTGCAAATCCCCAAACAAAGCAAAAGAATGAGGATGTAATGTGTTGTAAAGTCTTATGGCTTCGATGGGCTTGCTACATGTCAGGTGGTTTCGATAACTGTAGTTTTCACCTTAACATGTAGCAGCATAAAAGCAGGTGGGGAACAGACTTCATGTATGTTGTTGATCTGTGTAATGCTCTGTGTAATGCAGTGCTCACAAACTGGTTTTCTTGTGGCTCCTCCAAAAAGGGCTTCCTGGATTAAGCAGACTGAGTGCTCTTTTTGCCCATGGAAGTAAGAATCCCCCGGTTGTGAGGCTGTGTGACAGCTGTCACGCAGCGCTAGCAGGTGGTTCATGCAGGCCTTCATGGTCACAGTGTGCTGTTGCCACTCTGTAATGCCTGAGGTGATGCATCATGCTGACAGCAGCCTTGGGGTTCTCCCTGGGAGCTGCTCTTTGCTGGGAAAGCCAATACTGCCCCAGTGCTGATAAGCCAGAGCCGAGCCATTCCCTGAGTTTGGCGTGCAAGACATTGGGGGTACTAGTGACGAAAATCCTCCATCTGTGGTTTCTGCTTCCAGATGTGAGCCAGTCGCTTGCTCTCCCTATGGCTGAGGAGGGGGGGAATGCCATTTTCAGGCTTTCCTCCAAGGATGAGGTGGGTTTTCCGAGGCTGGATGGCGCCGTGCAATATTTGCTCTCAATTGTGTGTCAGAGGGCTTTGCACTGCTGGCATGATGCAGCACTTTGTGCCACACCAGTGTGGGTGAGTAAGGAAGCACCTTGCTCATAAACGGTTTGTGCTGTGACTTACATGCAAGATGTAACCAGGTACCTGTGCAGCTTGGCCAACTGCAAGTCCGCCTGAACGATACAAAACTTCTAACACTTATTGAAAAAAAAGAAAAAAATAGGATTAGAATGTATCAGAAGTTGTGTTACCACAGCAGCTCGGTTGTTCACCTGATAGATGTTGGGAAAGGTGTTTCTGGGTATCTCTTGTGATGCTTCAGGTTCATTGTCACAGGTGCCCTCTGCTATGCTGAGCTGGGAACGTGCATTAAGAAATCTGGCGGTCACTACACGTATATCCTGGAGGCCTTTGGCCCGCTGCCTGCTTTTGTGAGAGTCTGGGTGGAACTGCTCGTTATTCGGTAAGTGTGTTCCTTCTCTGGTGGCATGGCACTTCTCAGTCACGACGAAAACTTTCCAGTATGTGAAGTGCCAAAGAAATCAAAGGTATCTTGATCTATCAGCTAAGTTTTTTTAGTGTGGCTGCTCCAGACAATTTAACAGTGCTATTTTGCTTCTCAGTGTTGAAACATTCAAAAAGACATATGTCTTTCCCCATATGTATGTATTGGGAAAAAAAAAGATTCTACAAAAGCTGCCTGTCACACAAATTCAGCGACTTGTTTTTATTTTGTTAAGCTTACAACATCCGTTAATGTTAATACCCGTGCCTACGTGAAGTATAGTGGAAGAGGAAAGTCATATTTACATTTCCTAAGCCTAGGTGCTGGCTTTTGGAGTGGTCTCTGTTGTGTTTGGATACAGGAATAACACTTGGCACAGATGTCACCCAGAAGATTTCAGGTCTGGGGGCACTCCGTCTTCTCTAGGTGTCAATTCTGGTCCCCATCTTTCGTTTTCATGGTGTGTTGGAGAAGCTACTACAGAAAACTGGCCAAATAAAGCAACATTAAGTCCTTACTTACCTAAAATGCCCGAAGTACTGATGTGGTGCATAAGCTTGTGGTTGATACAGCCCTTGGCATTATATAGGGAAATTACAACACAAGGATGCAGCATCACTAGATTGTAGCAAATAAACTTTCATAATGTAAATGAATCTTTTTGTCAAAGTAAAATGTGGCCTTTTTTTTTTAAAATTATTATTATTTTACAGTATTACTGGAGCTGGAGAGCTTGTTGCATGTAGAATAGGGCAGTTCATTTGTGTGAAATAAACTCAGGAATGCTCTGTTCCTGCCCTAGGCCAATCAGCACTCCTTTGCCTTCTCTTCTGATACAAGCAAATGAGTCATGGATGCACAAGCCTCATCACAAATCGCAGCCATGTTTACATAATATTGACGAGTTCTAGCATAGACCGTTGAGTTTAAAAGCACCAACAGTGCTGACTCATTATGAAACCGTAAATCCTTATCTCATTTCCAGAGGAAATGATTGTGCATGTCAGATGGCCCCTTGCATCCTCCCCACCCATACGTAACCTTTAAATAAACTCCATCAAATGTGATGAATGAGTGGATGCCTTAATCATATTAAGTGCTTTCTGAAAAGAAAACCAGAAAGAGGAAGCGGAGTTACAGTTTTCATCGAGGGAGACAGTGGTGTGAAAGTTGTTATACCCTTGCACAATAGAGAATCATGGAAGGAGAGTCATGTGAGAAATCCCCTTGTTAACCTGCACTCGAGTAGGAGGGGAGATGCTGTTAGCCTAGGCATGAGTACCCACAAGAAACCAGACCTTCTAAATTCCTCTCCTCGATTATTTTTTCTTTTTTTTTGTACACACGTCGGTGTCCCAGGAGTGTCATCAAAACACTCTTAGTCACTGCACTCTGCCCCACACCCAGTAAATAATCATCTTGCATGGGAAAGAACATCGGTGGGTTCTTTAATCATCCAACCCAAGAGGCAGCGAGGGAGACGGACTTGTTGTAACTTGTGATCAGCTCGGCACTGCTGAAACTCTGGGCACAGTCTTAGGGCTGACTCCGGAATGGCAAACTAGTTGGCTGTGGCTACCAAAGGGGCTGAGCCTTGGTGTGCAGCAACGGTGTTGTTGGGGGGCCAAGCTGCACGCACACGTCTCACTTCAGCCTTTTTTCCCTCTGAACGATTGCGGAGTTTTCACACCCACAACCAAAATAAACATTTCCTGTTCTCGTATATGCTTACAGCCACTATTTTATGGTCTAGGACACACTTAGCTCTGCCCACATACTGAGTAAACTGTGCCAGCATCACCTGTTGTTTAGAAGCGCCGTGCACTGTGCTGTTCCTCATCCAGTCCAGGTGGGAACGTTTTTTCCCTCCGAAGTCAGGTCCTGGGTGTACTATGTCCCTAAAAACAGAAGAAAAAAGGCGGGTTTTCAGACAAGTGAGGATGACTGAAGGTGTTGTCTGCAGCACTTGGATCTGCTGGTCGCTCCCTGCAGGTTGGGTAGGAGCGCACTGCTGAAGAGGTGACTCACGCGCCTGCGGCGTGTGCTGCTGGCCCTCTGCCTGCCCCTGCCCTCTGTCTTTCTTTTTAGGTTTTTTCTTCTCTCCTTGCCCTTAAATGAAAGCTGCTAATTTGCTTTGTGTGCATTTGTGAGCACACAGCTGCTAGGAGCCTGCTGATCTTTATGATTGCAGTCAAAAGGAAAATGTCCCATTCCCTCAGTCTCAGCTGGCCAAGCACACTGCCAGCAGTGACTCTCCAAATGTGGGAAGATGGGAAACTTAGCTATTTATTAAAGTATAATCTTAGGAGCTCTGTTTTTAAAAGTGAATGGTGTGGAGCTAGATTTTCCTTAAAATGGGAGGGAAAAATCCAGGTTCTGGAGGAAGGAGCTGAGACTGAGGAGACAAGCCAGGGAAAACTCCAGAGATCTGCTCTTCTGCCTGATCTAGGCCAGTTCAAACTGGGCAGATGTGGAGTGTTAGAGCTGGAGGCCTATGTCAGTTAGATAGGTAAAGGCAGCAAATGGTTGGGTAAAACAAGTGCCCAGGCCACCAAGTCTGCCTTCACTTGATGTACAAACTTTCTTAGGAAGATGCTTCAGGTCTTTGCTCCCTGCAGTTTTATCCAACGCAGTGCGTGATGTTTTGGTTGGGTCATGGTGCTTTTTGGTTCAAAGGCAAAACTCTCTGGTGGAAAATCCCTTTAACATTTCAATGAAGAATAACAACCTCTCTGCAGAATTTTTACACTGTTCTTAGCAACTGTATTTTAGTTAAAATTCAACTGGGAGAGGTGTATTCTGTACTTAAGGCATTGTTTTATTAAATGCTGTAGATTTTTCATAACAAATTTGCAGGGACTGTTGTTTCACTCAAAAAACCTTTGAGGCCCCTTTCTCCTTGCTGTGTGTAGCAGTATGATGGAGCTCAGATCCTGCGAGCTGTCCAGTGGAAGGTAACATGCATCAGTGCAAAGGCTTCTGGCAAATATTTAGCTTGCCTCTAAAAGAGAGGCTGTAGAGATATCATTTCAGATTGGGAAGTGCAACAGGCACGCCTGCCTTTCCTTATGTTCCTCTGCTGCACAGAAGGGGCTTTCCGTGCTTTGAGGATTCTCCCTGTCACAGTGCTGGAAAGTTGTTTGTCAGTAAAAGTAACACACATTTTAAATAGTGTTTGCATTTGAGGAGATGTCATTTTCGTTTGTCTTTTACATTGTCTCAGATTTTAGTAACAGACTCGGGTAATTTTACGATTCCTGTTTCAGTAAAGCAGAATTCTCATCTTCGCTGAAATTAATGTGCTTGTCTGTGAGGGGTGAGATGTACCTTGCCATCACAGTTCAATCCTTAACAACTTTTAAACAGAGTTTTGCCCATGTAAATTAAATCTGACCATGTCCTCTGCAAGCATGGGAATGAAAATTTACATTGATGCGTCTCCTTTCTGTGTATGGCTGCTTCACACCATGGAAGTGGTAAGAGCCCACCAGGTAAGAATTGTCAGTGGCAGGATCTGAGCAAAGCCAAACAGTTTCTGGTTGTCTGTTATGTTCAGAAATCATGGTACCTGGTGCCATAGTCACCAGCAGGCACCAAAGCTGGGTACACCTTGCAGTTCTGTGATAATGATGTTACAACGTGATCCCAAATGAATACTGTTTACATGTTATTGCAGATTAATTTTGTGATTTTTTTTTCTATCCTTACTTTTCACTCTAGCCCTGCTGCCACAGCGGTGATATCTTTGGCATTTGGACGCTACATTTTGGAACCTTTCTTTATGCAATGCGAAATCCCAGAACTTGCGATTAAACTTATTACGGCGGTTGGCATCAGTAAGTATCCAATTTTAGTTGTCAGGAAGAGTAAAGATGATGTAAATTAAAAAAAAAAAAAAAAAAAGGTAATCAGACGCTGAACAGGTAGTTGTTTGATGTGAATTGTTGCAGAATGAGTGTGCATCTAGTGCCAAGGGCACCGGCGTGATTTTTTCCCTGAGTGTGTGTTTCTGAAGGTATGCAATGGTACAAAGAAGAGCAGACTTTATTAATGGTGGAGAAAATCTATTGCTAAGCCTGATTCTGTTGCCACTTGAATTAATGGCAGAACTCCTATTACTTTTGTGGAAGCAATTTCAGTCCCTGGGAGATGACGAGCCAGTGCCAGAGATACGGAAGAATGATTACTTGATTTTAAGTGCATTGCTCTACCTGTTTTAGGAGGCAAGCACTTGCCAAGTATGATGCCATGAAGAAATGTAGCACTTCTGACTGGAGCACAGGCAACATGAGATCATTATCCTTAGTCCCTCACTGTCCTGCGCAGTGATAAAACTTACTGAGGCACTCACAGCTTGGGAAGCAGGAACCCCAACGGCTTCACGAGCCGGGGGATGTGCAGTTGGCTCGAAATGCGCATATATTACAAATAGCTTCTTCTCCTCTTTCCAACTTTACGATTAGTGTAAAGGGACTGTCTGGAGACACCAGGAACCAAAACCTGCTGATGGAAGGAAGGAGGCTAGCCCTGAGCCAGGGGCTTCTTGGTGTGCCTGGGCGGTGTGTGAGCCTGTGCAAAATGGAAGGCACGGTCCTGATGTGAATGAGACTCAGAGCCATGCAGCAGTAGAGGTTTGTTTCCAGGTTTGTGCAGTGATCATGGATGATGCTCCTCACTCTCTCACACACACACAGACTCAGCTGCGCTGACAGGAGCGTGCAGAGCAGATCGGAGTAATTAGTAACAGACTATTCCTTTCAGTTCGGCCAATGCACGTATCAGAAACAAAAGGGCTGGAAAAAGGAATTAAGACATGCAAAATGATCAAAGGCATGCAGGGGACCACTTTAATTTTGCACAATAATAGGTTCAGATGACTTTTTCTTTCTTTGGGGTAGAGAGTTCAATTGACATGGAAATTTTCGGTCTCCAGGTTACTGGGGCTTTTTGTAGGAGTTCTCTTGATAAGAGCTCACTTCTGCCAGGAGTGTTAAAAAATCAGTGTGTGACCGCATTTCTTTCTGACTTAATTATGCACAAACTATAGGTTTCACAGGAATAATTGAATTAAGGGCTTGAATTTCGAGGTCAATGACTTTTTATGGCGACATCTGTCTAAAATATTTCAGTGAAAGATAAGGATGAAACAGATGTTCAGTAACTTCAAGGTCACTGAGACAGAAGGAATGTTAAGTGAGGACTCCATTAAAAGTGTTTTGTTAAGTGCGTTGCGATTCAAGCACAATAAGTGAACAATTTGAAATAGATTTTTATTGCTTTTAATTTAATTGAAAATCTGTGTGATAAGCCGAGGCTACACAAAGTAATTAAACACAGAAGTAGCATTGCGGG
>NC_034412.1:33980180-34068189 GCF_002078875.1 Numida meleagris | reverse complement strand
GGGGTGGAGATACGCTGGAATAATTACACCCTGAAGGGAGATGGGAGTTCACAGCAGCCTGTTCCTATGGTGACCGAGGGTCTGTGCAGAGCAGGTAGGATGTGCTGCTGTCTCGCTGAAGCGAGAGATTCTCATAGAAAGTTTGTAATTGTGAATGGGATGGCACTGAGAAAAGCAGGGACCTGTCAGACTGAGGCTTCATTTTAATTCTTTGCACTGTGCTTTGTAGTGGATTTTCATTTGTGGTGGTTTTTGATCCTGTGCTACACTCTGAGCTAAGCGATCTGAGAACATACAGCTGTTATTCTTGCACTGTGAGAATTAGCTGATGTGGTGACTGTGATGAATGTTCTGTGTTGTGCTGGTAGGCAGAGTGATAGGTGAGATTAAGATGTTGAGCTGCACAGACACATTGGAGCCCTGAAGATCTCATAATCCAATTTAACGGTGGCAAAGGTAGTGTTTACATCCACCGAAAAATCTGTTAAGTTAATGAAAATATGAGCTTATGAGCTTTTTGTCATCTTATCCACTCTCGGTCCCTTCTACCGCCTACATCTGCAGAGTGCTCGCTACATACCTATTGCGTGGGGAGAAGGGTAGTGAGAAACATCACTAACCTGCATCCTTGAATGAAACTTTACTTTGTAGTGTTATCTTCTATTTTCTCATTGTAGTAGAAAGGGAAGGAAGAGATTTTGAAAAATCTCCAGGCAGTCTCCTGCCCCAAACACAGACAGTGCATCTAAAGTGCTCTAAACAACTCCCAACAGATGTTTGTCTACTGTGGTCTTCACAGTTCCAAGGATGAGTTCCTACAGCCTTACCCAGCGCTGTAGCCCAGTTTTTCCAGTCCTTTTCACAAGAAAGTTTTTCTTACTCTTTTTTTTTTTTTTTTTTTAACCTGAACATCCTGTTCTGCAATTTAAGCCTATTATTCCTTGTATTATATAGAGTGAATATGGAAGGCAGTTCTTCCTTTCCTCTTTACGGTCAGCAAGGCAGGTTTGTGCAGGGAGATAAGGGGGGAGCAGTGAAATACTGCATACCAACATTGTGCATGATATTCATGGGAGTTCCTTTTGAAGTGCAGTGCAAAGGTTGCCTGGGATGGATGCAGGCAGGATTAAGATGGCAGTGGCAGACACTGCTGTCCCTCTCCTAGCTGCAGAAAAGCACCGCCTGTAGAGTGGCCACAGCTCACTCTGCTCCCCGCCGTTCCACCTCAGTGCCTCTGTGATGCAAAAGGAAAAGGGTGCTGCAGAGGAGATGCAGATCATGTGAAAACTAAAATGGAACCATGGAAGATGGTGACCTTCAAAAAATATTTCCATTTGCTTCATTATTTATAGCAGTAAAGATGTGCTGGGCATAAAATTGCCCCTAAAATCACACCTGTCCTGAGCCATAGATGCAAATTTTCTGTTCCAGGATATGGTGCTTTTGTCATAGGTACTTCTTTCTTTCTTTCTTTCTTTCTTTCTTTCTTTCTTTCTTTCTTTCTTTCTTTCTTTCTTGCTTGCTTGCATGTTTGCTTGCTTGCTTGCTTGCTTGCTTTCCTTTCTTTCTTTCCTTTCTTGCTTTCTTGCTTTCCTTTCTTGCTTTCCTTTCTTGCTTTCCTTTCTTGCTTTCCTTTCTTGCTTTCTTTCTTGCTTTCTTTCTTGCTTTCTTTCTTGCTTTCTTTCTTGCTTTCTTTCTTTCTTTTTAAACAAAAAGTCTTCTCCATATTTATTGTTTTTCCCAATGAAGAAGACATTTGCAAAGCATGGAGGTGGGCAGTGCAAAAAAAAAAAAAAGGAATCTACACTCAAATATCACTTTATTTGTATCTCTTAACTCTTTTCCTAGTGTTAAGCTTATTTGTAATAGTGAGCAATGGATTATGCTGCGTTAACATATTGAACTGTATTGTTGATGTATAACCTGAATGGCCACGCAGCCTTAACTGAGGCAGTTCAAATCTTTTCACTTGGTCTAAATATCAGAAGTCAAATAAACAGGATTCAACAGTAAAAAACTATGAAACTGAAAGCAGGTTACCAACTCTCACATTCGTAAAGTTTTTCAACTCAGTCATGCATGTGTAGGGCATTTTATGCTGCAATAATATGTAATTTTTTCTCTCTTTTTGTTTGCGGAGGTCTGCCAAAAAGACCTAATTACCCAAGTCGTGCCTGCTAGACAGGAGCCGTATCGTGCTTGGAAATCAAGGTCAGCTCTACAGATCTGTCAGGGCTTGCAGGCAAATACTCTGGGAAGTTTTGTTGGCATCAATTGGATGTACATGGGAGCCAATAGTCGCTTTTCTCCCGTCACGGCAGATGCTGTGGACACTGCTCTCTCCCGCTGACAGTTTTCAGACAAGTCGTTTAAATTAAGACATCACTTGGCTGTAGGAATAGCAAAAGCTGCTATGATGGGTGCTTTTGTGCCTCCTGTGACTTCATTTTAATTGATGCATTAAAAGCCACAACCTAAGGATACTTTTTGCTTTGTGTAAATGCCTTGACCCTAACAGCCTGACAAGTCAGAGGAAGGCAGCTCCCTTGGCTTCCTGCTGAGGCAATGGTACAAGTATTCCTGAAAAGTAGGCTAGGATGCTTGCTGCTGCTTCTCCCATCAGGTGTTGTTATCCATTTATAGCTCTGGCTCTGTGAAGGGAAAGGATAGTGAAAAGCAACATGATCAGTGTTACCATTGCGTTCAATTGTTCACAAACCCTGTTTGTTCTCTCACCATAGTCTCCTAGGTTAGGATTCTTCTCACTTTCAGTTAGGTATTTAGTTATAGCCAGTTGCCTCTGCTCCCTGTAAAATTAGTGAAGAAAGAGGGGGGGATATCCTTCCTGGAGGCAACTCATCTCTTAGCTAGGCGTCTGAAAGATGGGTGATTAATCATCCCGTGGAGGTAAATGTCTTTTCACGGAGGATGCGAGCAGACCAGCCACCTGACTTTTAGCTAGCCAATTTAGAGGTGAGTCCTGCTTCCTTTCTGTCCTTTTGTCTGGGGACTTGCTGTGTCCTTCTGATCTTTGCTATGATCCTGTATCAAAGTCTCTGCAATCTTGAAATATCTCCACAAGATCCTATTCGTAGAAGTGTGCTGTTGATAATGACTACAGACTCAAGATAAAATTTCCATGTTCATTTGTGCAGTCGCCCAACTCTGCAAGGGACTTGCTCTTCTGGAGGGCCATCCAAACTAATGGCGTTGTACACTGGCCTGGCTGCAGGCATAGCCTTCCTTTAGCATCCCGATCAAATGAAGACCCTTGCTGTGTCCATTTTGCTTTCTCCATTTCATTACGAAACCTCAGTTGAAGCACTTTGCTGGTTTGAATTCACAGGCAGGGATGGGAAAAGCTTAGCAGCCTGTCCTCATGCAGGTTGCCTTCATAGAAACATTGCCCTAGGTGTTTTTCTTTCAAGACAATGTGGGCTCTTAGGCAGATTTGTGTCTTGTGAATTGTGTGTGGCTGACCAGCAAGCAAGGCAATGAGTGGATCAAAATTAGTGTTCATTCTAGTTTGCCATCTGATGACATTCTCATGTTTGTATCTGAAAGCGATGCATTAATGACACTCAAGGAAAGTGAGGACGCTCACGTAATCTGTTCTGCCCTGGGTAGGGTAGCAGACCGATTGCTGCAGCCATCTTGAACTCTGAGTATGCTGGATGTCAAGTCACAGATATTTTCCTGAGTGTGGAACTCTTTGCTGGCATTTTCTCATGACCTGGTCCCTGCCTTGGCTTGTCCTGTGGAATAGAAAAGGGCAATATAGTGAAATTTGCAAAAAATTTGAAATATGTCAGTGCTTGTTTATGGCACTGGATTTTCTTCATAGCTAAATCACCGTTGGTTAAATAATTGTGTTAAATATACTATGCTTAAATGACAGCTGCTAGCCTTTTCTACTCTATTTTCCTGGTGATCAAGCCCTAAGAAAGAGAGGGAGCTTCAGTAAGCACTGCTAATTGGCAGTGACTTAAGGGGAGCTTTCAGCATCTCAGTAAGTGAAGTCACATCAGGGTAATATTGGGAGAGTAATGTCGGGCCCCATGGATTTTCTGTTTCCTGCCAACTGTACACACACAAGGAATTAATGAAGCAAAAAAGTGTTCGGGTCTCAAGTGATACTTTCCATAAGTCCAGGTGATATTTCTGTGACTTAGAAAGTGACATCTCAATTCTAAAATGTGGCAAAATGCAGAACTGGAAAAATATAGTGACCTTTAAAATCCTTTTTTTTTAGGTGAAAATGTAAAACTAAGTGATGGTGTGAGTCTGTGTTGACTTTGGTCAACAACATTGGTTGATTTTGGTAAATTTTTCACTTGAGTGTGGGGCCCGCTTCTTCCCCAGTACGAGTTCCAGGAAATGCTGTTTACGTATTTTTTTCTGGATTGCTTGTAGTTTTCTCACTTTTCCATGAAACCCAAACTCTTTTTGATTTAAACAAAGAATTGCTTATAATACATTTTGGCCTTGCCACTGGCCAGAATTGATACAGAAGGCGTGGGACAGCCCAGCTGTTTCTGCAGCCAGAGCCTCACTCTGTGCCAGGCTTGTGATGCCAGCTCCCACAAACCTGCAGGGTCTGGTAGGAGACAGAACCTCACAATTGTATGCATCCTGTGGTGCGCTGATGAAGCAGATAGAGCAGTGCTCTTGGGAGAGCTGGAGGGAAGGAAGAGCTCTGATGAAGGGCTAATTCATTAGTTCCACACGATGGAAGGAGAGAGAAGATCAATGAGCAGGCTTGTCATGCCACACTCACCTTTCCCTGCGGCAGAAGGGAAAAAGGAATTTTTATCTAGCAAAATGACTCACACTTTCCATTCCGTTAGTAAATATTTCTTTTAGGTGAACTATTTTATTGATTCTGTTTTGCCAGGGTAATTGTTTATGTAAACTGTAATGAGTGGCACTTGAGCTGTAGGACCTCCCATCAGTGAGCTCCAGCAGGGGCCCAGTGGGTTGTGCATTGGACAGTCAGAGCAGGGAAACTTCTCTCTCCTGGGCTCCTTGGCTTGGTGAGGTGCAGACCTGGGTTTTGGTTTCCTCACCAGTTCCCAGTGTGGGCAGGAATGCCACGTGCATTCTGGCCTTCCTGTGTTGCCTGCACAGGAGGGGAAACAGCGAGAGAGAGGAGCAGGTGTAAACAAGGCAGTGAGTGACAAATTCACATGGGGCCTAAATGGGGGTGAGAAAGTTTAATGTCATTATTAATTGTTACTGTTTTCTGAAAATGCAAATCTCTAATCAAACTGGCACTGGTACAGAAATCTGGAGTGACAGGGCTTCTGCAATTATTTTTTTTCATCTGAGGCAGCTTCTGTCAGCCCGTCACCTACCAACAGCTAACAGTCCTGGATAAACGAAGCTTTAATTTGGTGCGGAAGGAGCCAAGTGGAAGGGTCTGAGAAGGGCTCGACTCAAGCATTTAGTGCGGAGACTGCAAGGGAAACATGAGGAGTGGGAGGGCAGCAGATAGAGAAGGCTATCAGGGTGTCATTTCCTTCAGCGCTGCAGAATCTAGCATCTGTGCAGCCTTAGACAGCTTTGTGGTGATTTCAACGGAATGAATATTTCTTTCTGGCTTTTCTTTTTCCTCTTGCAGCACTAGTGATGGTCCTGAATAGCACAAGTGTCAGCTGGAGTGCCCGCATTCAGATTTTCCTTACCTTTTGCAAGCTTGTAGCAATTCTGATAATTATAGTCCCCGGAGTTATCCAGCTAATTAAAGGTATGAAATGAAAAGTAAATGCTTTTAAAGTGCTTTTATCTTTACCCTCCCCAGTCTCCCCCCACCTGCCTCCACCAAATAATGCTTATAGCAGCAAAATCTCTTAATTAGTCTCTGCTTGTTCAACTGGAGCTCTGTACTGTCATGTAATTGATTAGAGGTGGAACTACACTGGGATGAACTGGTATTTCCTTCTGCATGCCAATGAGACTTTTCAGATAGAGCTGGTTTTCAAGCCAGTGACAGGACTGCCCTTCTCTGAATTCTGCATGAACTTTGGGAACTGTGCTGATGCTCACTCCTCTTCAGCACAGGTTTGGGGATGTGATAGGGGCTCAGGTTTGGGGATGTTTAAAAGAAATGTTACCATGGAGTCTGTTCTAATTGTGGGTGCTAATCTCTAACTAATCAGTAGGAATGGTTGCGACGATTCATTATCAGAGAGAAATGCATGAGGTAGAGGTGCTATTCTGGAAGGCAAGATAGCTAGCTGCTGGTTTTCATAGGCTTCCTGCCTGCAGCTCTCTGGGATACTCAGCTGCACGCATGCTTTACTTCTTTCAACTGAAAAACAAAAGCGTGCAGCTATATCATAGACTAGAATCATAGAATCATTAAGGTTGAAAAAGCCCTCTTGACCTCTAGTCCAGCCGCCAACCCAACACATCCATGCCCACTAACAATGTCCCTCAGCGCAACATCTCTCTACTTCTTGAACACCTCCAAGGACAGTGACTCCCCCACCTTCCTGGGAAGCCTGTTCCAGTGCCCAACTGCTCGTTCTGATAAGTTTTTCCTAATAATGTAATGTGGTCTTAAAATTCCCAGTAGTTTCTGTTACAATTTTTGGAGGACTGTGTCCTTAATCAGGCTTTGTTCCTGCATGGGACCTCTCCATTGCATTGCTCAGCTGCAGATACCCATCCATGAGGAAAGATGAATGTCTAGTGTTCCTTAGCAGCAGTGCATTTACACTAGCAGGAAGACTACTGGGTTTGTCAGCACTTGCCTCCATTATCAAAGAGTTGGAAAGATTTTCACTGAACATTCGGTCTCATGATATATATAGTGTTTTTGGACAGAGACTTTGCACTCAACTATTCCTGCACCTTCCCTGCTATCTACCTTGCACTTTTAAAAAATGTCTAAACGTTTGCATTTAGAGAAGCATAATTCTTACTGATATAACATAAGCTACAGTGTTGCCTATAATGCGGAAGAGAGAGTTACTAAATACTGAGAACTTCAGTCACAGAAAGGCTTAAGATACTGGTTTATGAATGTTTCCTATAAATGAAATGCTATTAATGCTCCATCTGAAGAAAATGTTAACAAACAAGGGAAATGTTTATAGCAAAAACTCTGGAGCTCATTTTTCTCTTCAATGTTGACACAAGTCACTGCTGGAGACAACAGTGTAGTGAGTGTCATCAAACTCAGAATGCTTTAGAAAAACTAACAGGTCAAATTCTGCTGTGACATGGCTAGGGACACCACAAAAACCTTTTACAAGTGCTGGCAGAATTTGGGTGCAAGGATTGGGTCAGAAATTAAGGTCAAGGGCAGAACTTGAAGTCAGTGAACTACTGGGTGATTAAATGTTCCATGGTGTGATATATTTATTTGTTTTAAAGTGGGAGGTGACCAAAGAGCTTGTTTTTCAATATTTTTTTTGTTGTTCTTGCAGGAGAAACGCAGCACTTTAAAAATGCCTTTGCAGGGAATGATGCCAGTATTATGGGATTACCACTTGCTTTCTATTCAGGAATGTACGCCTATTCGGGCTGGTAAGTTGTTGAAACCTATAAGTATTTGTCCTGAAAGCAAACACTAATATGAACTAACAGAGGCATTTATTTATACGACAGATTGAATTGCACATTCTGCCACTTTTGCCAAACTACATTGTGTAGTAAGGTACACTTGCTGCTGTAGTACTCTTGCTGCTGTCCCATATGCTCAGTAGCTTCTCTGCAAGCAACTCTGAGAAGGAAAGATTATTCTTCTACAATATGCAATATGTAAACACTCACTGAACACTAAAAAAATCAGGCACATTTCTGTTCTCAAGGCTAGAAATAAAGGCAACAAGAAATAAACTTTCTTAAATTCTTACTAGGTATTTTCATAGGAGGCTAAAAGGATGCTTTAGATTTTGTTGAACAAGACAATAATTACATGAAAAAGACCTCTCTGAACTGATAGAAAGTTGTAGATCTCCATCCCACTTGTGTGGACCTCAGCCTTTGCTCTGTAAAAGCAGCATTTTAGAATCAGAAGCAAGTCTGATAAGGCCAGAGCAGACCACAAAACAAGATGAAAACACTGATTCTTGTGGCTTCTGCTCTGACAGAATTGGACCTCACTTAACAAGAAGTGCAACTGGCTTCCACAAAAGTTAAGTGCTATTCACTGTGAGCAAAGTAATGAGAATCTGCCTTCAAGTATCTAGCTCAGAACTTTCTTTTAAGTTCTCCCCACCAAAGTACACAGTGACTGGTTTGAAAGAACCTTCCACACTTCAAATCTGCCTTACAATTTATTTGTGCTTAGCGAGGGCTCCACTCTGCACAGTGCCGATGTGCTTTGCAGCAGTGGCATGAAAAAAAGACTACAATATACAACAAAAAGACTGCAGAGCGTGGGCTTATTTTTGAGATAGCTTTGTCTGGAGGTCTTCCCTTTCCCTTCCATAGCCTCACAGGCAGTAAAGTTCTTTCCCTTGTACAAAAGCTGGGGAACGAATGATAAGGGATTTATTTATTTTATTCAGGGGGACAATGGGACCAGCATCTGAGTTCTCTGTTGGCCTGTAACTCCTCCATTGCAGGAGCAGTATAAACAAGCACGCTAATGCACTGAACAGCACTTTTGTATTAAATGGGGGGGGGAGGGGGTAACCTGAGTGAGTCCACAGCCTTTATCTGTGATAGATATGTAAGAAAAGAGCCTGGCATTTTGAAGGCTCAAAGAAATTGAACTCATTATAGGGACAGTCTCTTCCTTCTTCCTTCTCTGATACAGCCACCTCTGTCTCACACATCCATACACATGATGGTTTCTCACTTCTAAAATATTGCCCTTGGTATACACATTTCTGTGGTGGCAACTTTAAAAGCTCTTTAATATTATTCATTGCCAAAGCAGAGTTGGTTTACTGTGAAATCTTACATCAAAAAGATTGCTTTTCTGCTGTTGTTTCTTTCCCAACTCTTTCCTTTTTCCACATGACGTTCCAAACCTCCTAAAATAAAAATAATCTCTGTTTTTCCCTTATACCTTCTGACTTTTATTTCATGGTCTTGATTTGCCACTTATAGAAGAAATTAGCAGGAAAAGATCTCGTTTGGCTAGTGCTTCTCCTAAGCCGCCTATTTGTCTTTGTCACCAGCTCAAATTGATTGCCTCAGAGCACAGAAGAGCAGACCATTAAGTGGAGTGTCAATACCCTTGCACTATCAGTTTCATGGGGCTAAATCAATCCAATAAGCTGAATGTGAAGGAGTGCTGCGAGTGCTGGTGATGTGTCCCAGGATGGAGGCAGAAATTTATGCATAGCCTGTGACACTATTATCTTTTAATGATACAGCTTTAAAGTGCAAAACAAAGCTGGTATTGCTTATGTATGTGGGCTTGTCCTGCCAAGAGCAAATGTAGAGTACTGGGTATAAAATGCTGGGAGAAAAAGGGCAAGTAGAGAAAAGAATGCGAGGAAACATGCCTTTGCATTAATAAAGTGACTAATGCAGGACTGCCAAATTAATTCTACCTGGTAGCAGCACTCAGACCAGAAAAAAAATCCTAGGGGTCTTGTTTGCCAGAAGCCGTCTCTCTTTGGACCTATCCTGACTCCTTATTTTCTGCTGCACACACTAGCAAGTCTAGAAACAAATGCTGAAGTGGTTGGATGAGATGGCAAACCTAGTTTTGTGGAATTTCATGCTGGGTCACAACATGGCAGTGAGGGTGCATGTCTTGGGGTGTGTCTGTGTAGCGTTAGGGTGAGCATAGTTGGCCTAGTATGTCAAGGGAAAAGATGAGATTTCATCCCACGGTGACATGACGTAGCTCTTGTCTTCTTTTCTGCTTTGCTGTCTTTTCTGAGATTTCCCTTCCTGAGTGTGAGGAGCCTGCCAGAATTAACAGCACTGCTTAACTAAATGCATTTTCTTGATTCTCTGTGAAACAAATACAGAATGAAAATCAACCAAGGCCTTATGATATATTTATGACTCTTTCCTAGGTTTTACCTCAATTTTGTTACTGAGGAAGTGGAAAACCCTGAAAAGTATGTACCTTATGTGGGGTTTTTGTTGTTGTTTTTGTTTTGTTTTTACTTTTGAAGAGTATTTGTAAAATACAAAATGCTGTATAAGTAGTGATCTTCAGAAATTCTGCATGCTGGTCAAATTGCTTACGTTTCAGCAGATCTGATATCTGTTTGAATTGCAACTACTTGAAGATTTGCTATTTTTGGCCTGTCGTGACCTTATTATGTGTTCTGCTTTCATGTGCACAGAGAGCAGAAAACTAAGCAGCTCTCCAGGGCTCCGATCTCCCCCTCAGGATACAAGTAACTATCAGTGGCTCCTTTCAGTGAAAGTCACTGGTATCCTGTCAGGGAAATTTTGCCCAAGAAACTTCTCTGCTGCAATATTTGGCAGTTTTGCTATGTTTAAATATTAATCCAATACTTAGTTCTTCTTGCTTTAGATGTCTCTAAGTTGCAGGAGCTTGAATGTGTGCAGAACAGCATCCCATCCAATTAAGCCTAACATGGAGTATTGGTGGGAGTCTGTTACAAAGCAGAGATAAGATCTCTCACAGCACCTGTCTGCAAAATGTGAATAGAAAAGCTCTCCTGTTATGGACAGCTTGATTTGGCGGATCTGTCTTGATAGATACGCCTTGGTGGAAGTGGCCAATACTAAAACAATATTAACCTTTTCTACAATTAAAGAAAACATGTCTTGCCAAATCAAATTGGGTTATTTGAGGGAAAAATAACTATTTACTTGATTAAAAATGACCAGATATATGTTGTTTACTTAGGATTTTTTAAAATGAGACACATCGCTGTGTACCAAATAACTCTGTTTAAAAAGATCTCCAGCACTGTGTACTCATATAAAGCTGTACCTCTGAGATGTGTAAAGGAAAAAACAACACACAGCCATCAGTGGGGAGTGTGCTGAAGGGCTTTAGGTGGCTTCTTCAAAGTCTGAGCTGAGCCTGGTGCTATTTGATATTTTTCTGAGAGACCTAAAAATAATTATATAAAAAAAGAGATGTTAAGCATGAGGGTGGCAGAAAGGCTGACAGATTTCTATTGTCTCAGTGTCTTTGAGCGGTCTTGGGAGTTCACAGGCTCTTCAGCACCATAAGGATGTGTATACAAGGCATTTATGACTGGGAGCTGAAGCCAGACAAATGCAGGTAGAAATAGCATTAATATTTAACAAGGTTGACTAATCATTAGAACAAATACCTCTGTAAACATTGGATGCCTCATTGTTACTCTTCCGTTCAGACAGAACACCTTTTTAGAAGCTTTGCTTTAGTAAATCCCAAGTCATTTGGCTTGGTGTCAAGCAGCTGGCTGACACTTCCCATCCTGCCACACACAGGGAATCGGGTTAGAGGATCTCATAGCAGATCTGGGTTTAACTACCAAGAATCTGTGTACTTTATAAAGTTAAGGGAGGCAGACGCCTATACTTCTAAGAAATCACTTTTATGGCAGACTGGTTTAAAAAGAAACATGAAACTAAATTAAATGAGTTAAGTGATTCTGGTCCAGGTCTGCTTCAGGAAATTCTGGGAGGTGGCTTGGGAGTCAGTCTTGGTGATGGGATCAAAAGCATTTGCTAGATGCAATGTAAGTAATGAATTATCATATGGTTACCACCAGTACTGTACAACTTTTTTTAAACATACACATGCCTACTACCCTTTGGGACTTTTCATACAGATACGTGTCTTTGCAGTCCTGCCAGCTGTATGACGACTGACTGAAATGATTGGTGATTTTTGTTAGAGCTAGTTTGGTTTGTGTCGCCTTTTTCTTTCGTGTGGTTTGAGTTAGAGGAGTGCATATTTTTGATCATGTTGCCCTCTGCTGCTTAGGACAGAAAGGCATCGCTGTCCACCTCCCTTGCAAAAACAGGGCTGGCCTTGCCCACCTGGTTTGATTTCTTCCCGAGCAGCCCTGGAAAACTAGCTCCCTTTCTCCTGTGCAATGCTGTCACAAAGCTGTTAGGGCTTCCCTGCGTTACTCTGCTTGCTGGGTTGCACTTGGAGACGACGATAAAAGAAGGAGCACAGTGCTTGCAGCAAGGTGCCTGAGATCACAACCTCCGGGCACCAGGACAAATAAACAGTGGAGAAGGCTAGGATTGTACATGCTGTTTAGTAACTGGCAGGTGGGGACAGGGCAAGTGGATCCTTGCCTGCTCTGCACCCCCTGGAAATGGGGATGCAGGACTCCCTTCACCCAGAAAGGTGAAGTGAAACAGTGGGGATATTTTTCATCCATTTGCCACCTGCGAGTGGCAAAAAAACCCCAACCAAAACCAAACCAGTTGCAAACAGGCATTATGCAAGCCACTGATCACATTCAGTGTCATGGGCATTTTTACAATTTATTTTGAGCTCAGATGCTGTCTTTCCTCTCACTCCAGTAGCGTCCCTTATGTTAAAGATCAGGCGTAGTGCTGTGGCGATATTCCAGGTGTTTTTGAAAAGGAAGAAGTGCAGCCTTGAGCCGCTTGGGGCTTGTAACAGCTCCAGGTGTGCAATTTGTAATATTTGTCAGTGTTAAGGATGCAAACTGCTTACAGCGACAGAGGTGAACACGAGGATTCCTTCCGCACTGTGCATGCCAAGGTAAATGTTTGTCAGAGAATCAGTCACAGTTGCCTGTTTCCAGGTGTGCGGCAGCTTTAGAGTAACAGACAGCAGGAGCTCAGGCGATCAGCCTGAGCCATCCCCTCCTGCTGCAAACATGCAGGGAAATGTGCAGAGAGGGTTCTGGGGGCAGCAGTGTCCTTACTTGAGTGGGAATGCAGAAATGCTCCTTTCTGCTGGATAAGTCCTGGGCTCCCTCTGCATTCCTGTGTTGTGGAGAGAGAGAGAAGGACCAGAGCTCTCGATTATACCATAAAATGCACAGGAAGATGCAAACATCTGCTGGGTCATCTTTTAGATGGCACAGTTTTCCAGATAGGGATTTCTTTGTTTGCTGTGATGCATGCTGTGCTGGGAAGCTTTGCTTGTGTAGCAAATGCCTCTGGAAAGGCAATGGGGTAGGAAGGAGGCAGGGATAGAATGTCCTCTTAGCCTTACCCAGTGGAAACCTGCCCTTGTGCTCCAGCAGAGAGGCTGTTTGTATGGGCAGAAAGGGCTCCTGAGGGCCTGGTAGTCTGTGTGGGTGCAGTACTCTGCTTAGGCACAGTAAATTGCTGAGTTAGGTGTATAAATAGGATAAAATATTATGGGCCTGAGGCACTGAGATACCTAGGTGATATGAAATCCTGGACAGAGAGAGTGGAAACGAGCCAAGCAGAAAGGAAGCGCCGTTTAAGTTACAGAAGGGAAAATGGAAAAGGAAAGGAAACAACCTGAAAGTGAATGCCGTTGCTGTCTTTCCAGACTTTTGAAGCAGCACCGATTCTCACTTCGGAAATGGTACAGTCTCTTATTTTGTACGCTGAAAAGGACATTAATATAGTGCGAGCTATAGTAAGATGTAAAAGCAGCTGTTTCTGTCTCCTGCTAAACCCCCTTTTGATGTCTCATTTTTAAGCCTGAACTTATTTCTTTTATTCCTTTCTGTTCAAGAGCTTCCCCTGATCAGTGCCAGAGGGCCCCGAAGCAACACCAAGTCAGTGTTTGTTCCACTGGGAGCTGTGGTTGCAGTGCTCAGCTTCTTTAATGTGCGGTATTTTTAAAAGGAGCCTGAAATAACTTTATTAACATGAGTAAGTGGAACAACACTGAAATGTAATAACACATTCCTTTTTTACTTTTACTTTTTAAAATCATGCTTTGCATATGTGTGCTGGCTCAATAGTGACTGCTGTTTGAAATGGAATCTCTGACTAATCCCCGAGGCAGAGCTTCCCTCCAATAACCTCATGCTGCCACATCACGCGCGGCTTTGATCTTTTCGATTTTCTTACATTATAAGGATCAGCCCTACTCAGACTGAGGTCATATTGTATTGTCTAAATAATAAGTGAGCGAAGGAACAGCCAGGTCTCTGAAAGAGTATTTGTCACCTGAAAATTGACAGGAGCTGTGTTGCCTGGAGCAGTAAATTTAGAGGACTGGAAATCAAGCGTGTTGAACTTTCAGACTCATTCCTTATACATAGTCTTTGAGCTCATCTGTATTCTTGAGCCTCTGTTCTGTACTTCCAAGAAACAGACCAAGTAACTTCAGTCAAGACCCTAGAAGCAGCAGGTGCCCAGCTGGCAGTTCCTTCTTCCCTTTGCAGGTGGAGCAGGCTCTGAGGCCAGCGCTTGAGTTTGTCAGGGAATTTGATGAGCCGCAGAGGAGGAAATGGTACAGGAGTGTTTTACATTACAGCACTGCCTTCAGAGCCTCGTCAAAGTTGGGGCCAGCTCGTGTCAGGTGCTGGCCAAAGAGAACCCTGCTTTAAAACATTCATGAGCCACGTCCTCAGCGTGAGCAGCTGATGAGCCTGAAGGCTTCATGTTATAAAGATTAGGCTCTTGGCGGAAGAGCAAAAATATTATTTCAGTTTAAGAGAAAGGAAACTAAGACTTGAACTCATTAATGACTTGAGGGAAGTCCGCGATCAAGTGGGCAACTGGAGGTACTGATTCACAGTCCTTCTGGAACCCCAATACCTATTTTTTAATTTGGCAACGTAATTTTTTGCTAGTGCTGTTGGACTTAGGAAATACTTTTGCTTTAGTAGTCTTCAATTTCAGTTGCATAAGATGATGAACAGGAGATTTTGAAAGGACACGGAGCCTGATAATATTTTACAGCAAAAAGTTAGATTCCTTAGCAGTTACAGTTAAGTAAATCAGCTATGTGGCATCATTTTTTTTTCTTTTATTTTTCTCCATATTGGGCTATTTCATTTGCAAAAATTCTATTTCTGTTTGTAAAATAACTTTGGTCCAGCCCAAGCAATCTATCATTGTTTAAAAAGTTACACAGTGCAAATAACATATTATTGAGATGTATAGTGTTTATAAGCCTGGTCTCAGATTGATAAATCATGTCTTGTGCTGTTGAAAAGCCAAGAAATGAATTGCTTTGCTGTGACCTTGGGGTCTGAGATTAGTCAGTTTGTCTATTAGATTTTTCCAGTGTTCTTCTCACTTCATTTATTCCTTCTTTTCTAAGGAACCAAGAAACAGTAGATGTATAGCAAGTCACCAAGGCTTGATGTCATTAGACATTTTGTAAAATCAGGGTTTCAAAATATTTGCTGTAATCTGTTTTTATATCGGATTTAAATAATGTGAGTGTCGTGTCTAATTAATCTAAAGTGTACCACCCATTTGTATTTATTAAAGTTGAAAGTCACACTTGGCATCTAGGAGGACCGAGTGAGGCTTTTTCAGGGTGTCTGAGCACCATAGGGATGCAGATGGGTGGGAGGAGAATTGTGGCTGAGAAACTAAAACTCCCCAGGTCCCCTTGTTTGTAGCTGTCTGATTTTGGCACTTCACATTAGGATACATCTCCCCTTCCAGTATCAGTATCAGGAACTTGAATTGTGCTGCTGCTCACCAGCAGTCTAGACTGCCAGTAGTTACTCCATATGTGTGATGAGCCCAATAGTCACAGTGGAAAATAGTTTAAATGTTAATTGAGAGGATGCAAGGCACTGCTACCTCTCTGCTTCTCTGTTCCCTTTTGTTATTTTATAATTTAATGCCAAGCTCTATTCTGAAGCAGAATATTGATGATTATAATCTTAGGAACCAGAAACTGAATGAAGTCAGAGACTGACCTCCCTCCAGCTATCCTGACTGTAATTTGTAACCTGCCTCAGCACTGCTTTTTATTTGGGAAAGAAAGACGACGTAGTTAAAAGCACCAAATGGGGACTCAGCAGATCTGGTCAGGCACGGACTTGCTTAGAAAATGAAGGCTGGGTTACTTCATTTTTTCTACTCCCGTTTCCCTGCTTCTCTCCTCCCTTCTGGTTCTATCTGCTTTACAGCATGAGAGGGACCATGTGCAGGCTGCAGTTTGGGAATATGTACGTTGTTCCAAAGTTGGGATAGCACTGTGTGTGGCTTCTTTAGGGCGCAGTCCCGTAAGGCTCATGTGGTATCAATGGAACAAGGGAGTGTGTAGGTACGTACACAAACCTGAGAGCAATTAGCACCTGAGGGTTTTCCCCATGGGGCTACAATCTTTTTTTTCAAATAAACTTTGGACAAGCTTTCTCACAAAATAGCTGGGTATAAGCACAAATCCTTTTAAGTCTGAAGCTAAATTCAGATATCCTGCCATTATGTAAGCGGAGCAGCTTCTGTACCTGGAGATTGAAACCTTTCTTGTGTTAGTCTGTTCCATTTACTCATAAAAGATGCATTTCACTGCAAGTTGTTTTGTTCATGGCAGGCCACAGTGCCAAGTATTCGGTGCAGAAATTATAGGATTACATCTGGAGATAATCAGGAGAGAGAAATGCTAATCTTTCAGCTATTTTGCAAAGCCCATTTGCTCATGTGAATTCATCAGATTACCTTAAAGTGAAAGTCAGGTCAGTACGTTACTTGTGCACTGAGTTATTTTTCTCTTTGAATATTTACTCTCTATCGTAGAATGAGAATGTTCTATTTAAAACTCTCCAGCGACTTCTGTGTCGTTGTTATAGAAATCTTACTCTTTCTAATTTTCCCTGCACCTAACAGCATAGCAGGCTGCCTAAATTCCATCAGTTCTCTGCTAAGCATCTCAGAAGACAAGTTGTCCAAACGCCAGTGAATCTAACCTCACTTTCCAGAGTTTAACTGTGCCCTATGTCAGGGGTAAAATGATAGATGCACAGCCTTCAGACCTGTGAAGACCTTTAATGGGGGAAGTGAATCTCCTGAACGCAGAAAACAATTTACTAGACCAAATATCCTACTTACACAGAATCAAGAACGGGTTTTGCTATTTGTGAAGCGTATAAAAAAGAATTTAATTAAATCTGCTATTCAGTAGCATTTGTGTGTTTTTGTGAGGGAAAAAGAGATCATTATTAGATCACAGGGGGACCAGTTCACCGGCATGAAATTGGTCTTGATAAAATGAACTTGCTTTTACTTTTGCTCTTTCTCTAAGCTTATTAACTGCTTACTGCTTGCATGCCTCACATCATCAACACATTCATTATTGTTTCTTATAAAAGGCTGATAATTCATTTCTGAAGCTGAGCTTTCCACTCTTGGATGCATGATTTTTAGGTGGGTTCAGATTTCTGAAATCTCAGTATGGAAATAAATTTTTGCGCTCTTCTACTCAAATTAATTTTTTGATGCTCCTTCTTTTGCTGCAAGCTGGAGATTCTCCTGGGACCCAAATATTCTGAGTTGCTTTGCTCCTATTTATCATCTTTTTTTTTTTTTTTTCAGTAAGCATCTAGTTTGGACAACGTTAACTGACATATAACTTGATACCTTTTCCAATTTCTGAAGTATCTGTACTGCTATGTGTTGTGTCTCGCTGGTGCCCGTGAAGCTCAGACTTGGGGCTGAGTGTGTGGTGTCTGTGGCTCAGCCGAGCAGCCTGTGCAGGCTGCAGTGCTCAGCCCCTGGCTCCTGCCAAGCTTCCCAGTGTGTAATACCCAAAGGCCCCAGGTACAGCATCAGGCTAAGAAATGCCTGACAAAATATTATGTGGGAGGCAATGCAGTTGTTAGGCTAGACATGATATGCTTCATAAATACAATTCCTCATTAGGAAGGAGTAATTATTACTTAATTTGTAGCCAATTCCAGCTAATTTTTGCTGCTGGTTTGAGGCAGCTTGGATTCTAAGCTAATTGCAGAGTGTGGGGGACTGAAAAAGCCGCTCGGCCAGCTGTGGTGTCAGCTTAGGCATGGTAGTATTGCAGTCAGGAAGATTTTCTTGCAGTTGCTTCCTAATTCCTAGTGGGAATGGCAGTAAATCAATAAGGAATAATGCATTTTTATAAAAGCAGCCAGACTTCCTTCTGGACATACTGCTGTGCAGTCCAGCACATCAGTGAGTGGAGATTTGAGTCACAAGTGAAAGGATCTGGAAGAAATTGTCCATGCTGGAGCAGCAGATGCTGTGGTAGGTTCAGCTGAGTTCTGCCATCAGCTTTTACTTCTCTCTCTTTTCCAACCCCCCCAGGAGACCAGCTGTACATGGCCTAGCCTTCACAAGCTGTTACTTCTCTGAGGGTGGATGCAATTAAGCAATTTATGAGATGTACAAATGTTTGAAGGGCTGCAGGGTACTTGTGAGCCATGCTTGGGGGTTGCCTGTGGTGAGGTTTGGTGGGAGTCACTGAATCCCCAGAGTGTTTTCAACCACTTGGAGTGAAGAAAGGAAACCGTGACTGTAATTGTTGGTAGCTTGAATTAAAGCAGGGAAAAGGTCAGGGTGGAATTGAGATTGGTGACCCAAATTAAAATCCAAGTGATTTTTTACTATTTTTTTAAACTTCAGTTGCACTGAACCAAATTTTTGGATTGGGTAACATGAGTTACCCCATGGTCTTGCAGCACAGATGTTCCTTGGCACTGCAATTTTCAAGAGTTTCAGCACAGTAGCTACTATAGATAATATAACAACTGAGGATGTGAATTCAGCCCTTTAATTTTTGTTTTCCCTGTTTGAGGCTGTTGAATGCAGATTTCTCCTACCTCACCTGGGCATCCCTTGCCCTAGAGTTACGGTGTTGCCTTCTGGATAGCAGTGGAAAGAGACTAAACAGGGAGCACGCTTGGAAAACAGAATGTGCCATGCAGTATGAGTTTGCAGTGACTGACACCGGGTGTGCAGAAAAACTGTGCCAGGCTGGATCCCCTGCCTTGTCTCTGACGTGCACTTTTTGTGAGCGGTACTTCGAATTCACCTGAGCAGTGCAAGCAGACAGTGGAAGGACCGGGAGGATGACTCATGGCATCAACTCACCTGCCGTCTGGAATAGGAATCAGAGGGAGAAAAGGATTCAGCAACAAGTATAACACAGGCTGCCCATTTCAGTGGGCACTATCCCTCTCGCCTCTGCAGGCAGCTACAGGTAGCTGCTGCATGCATGCACCGCTTTCCAGAGCGTGCACGTTTCCCTTGTACATTTAGTTAGGGGCTGACCTCGTGGGTACTATCACCATCTGTAATGCCTAGGAATGTGTGTGTAACATGCACTCATCAAACACTGCTATTTATTTTTCCTTTTCCCTTGTGTGTTTCTGTTTCTTCCCCAGCCCATCCTTAATGGTGCTTATATGAGTACTGAGTCCTTTGGGGCAATTCCATGTCATGAAGAGGAGAAATGATCTTTGCCTGAAGTTTTCAGGCTCTGGCACTTGTATAATTCATGGCTGCTTTTTAAACACCAGCTTAGGATTTGAACTGGTTCAAGTGACTTCCAGTCTTTCTCTCCTCTGCTTCCACTTCATTAGAGCTACCTGTGACAGGTCAGGAAGTGTAAATGAGAAAAGAGACTGATGTAATCTGTGGTGTCTGTAAAGGCTTCAAAGATATACCTTGATCATTAATTAAGGCAATAAGGATGTCTCATAAAATTGCAGTTGAGAAGACTAATAATTCACTATTGAATGAAGAAAGGCAAGGTCACTTGTATAATTACCTCTTCTAACATTTATATTCCTGGTACAAAATGCTCCTCCTCACACAAAAGTCGAGGTGACAGCTGTGGAAATATTCAGGACTGGGAGACGTAACTTTGACAGCTTAAGCTTTGAGGTCATAATAAAGGAAAGCATAGTTGTCTTTTCTGTTCATTTGTTCTGCTTTATTTTCCTAGTATGAGCATTTCAAACAGTCAGAGCTAACTTAGAGCACATGGATGCCTGAGGAAGGGTGGTGGGCAAAATGGAAGAAGAACAAAGATGAATGCTGTAGATGTAGGGTTTGGTATTGCTGTGCTGTCTTTTAGCTGTGGATATTTGTATTGAAATTAATAGTGCAATTTCTATTCACTTTCTCCTAATTGTCCGATGTAGTATCCAATTCAAATCCCTTTTGTGTTTTAAGAATGCAATAAAGATATTGTAAATGGTTTTAGCAATGAAATCCGAAAGGTAGTCAGCTGCTTGAGAAATCGGAGGTATTCAGCAAATATCGTTGGAGGATGGAAGGAAAAAGAGGGGATGGAAGATATTTGGGGAGGTCAAGGTCATATTGCCATGCTGACACAGCTGGTGGTAGCTGTGCTTCTCTGGGGCGTGAGAGGGGTGAGGAGACCGTCCCTCTGCTAAGGCATCATCTACATTAAGGAAATGCTTCGGAATCCATCCTTTGCTAGATTTGCTCATGTTTATGTAGATGGTGTGGTTTAAGATAAAAGCCCAACTTGAAATGAGAATGGCTGAAATCTCTCAGAATTCTGGAAACATAAAAACTTTCTGAAGATTATTTGTAGTCCTGCAAACGCATCAGCGTGGGGTAATCTCTTCTGCAGGGGGGATGAAGATATTGTGGCTTTTTGATTTTAACAAGTGACTTTCCCTATCAGTTTGATGCTGAGGATGTAAGGTGTTGTGACCAGGCAGAGGTAAAGCTATTGCCCTGGGGCAAATATCTATGCGGCGGTGGATGCTGAAGAGGCAAGCCCTCAGCCAGGCCTCTCATCCTCTGCTGAGCTCTTTTGAGGAAGCAGAACTCGAGGAGCTCAGCTGGTGCTGTGGGCCTCTCCTCGCCCTGCTAGAGGGCTCCTGGATGGCACAGAGCCCCAAGAGCCTCCAAGAGCTTTGCTCTTTTCCTGAGACTTTCACACAGTTTTGGTGTCTCCAAGCGTAATAACATGGTGCATGTCTGTGTTTGCACCAGCTCTGGGAGGCGACTGCCTGGCCTGTTGCTGCGGCTGCGCTGTGTTTGCGTTGCCCCGTGTCACATTGCTGCAGAGCGGGTTGCCTGCTCCAAGCCCTGGCGGCCCACTTGGCGTGCTGATGCGATAACCTGCTGAGTGCAAGGTGTGTTTGCTTTGCTTTTTGCCTTCTCTGTTTGTTTATGTGAATCATTGTTACCGTGAATCAACCCTGCTAGAGAAGTAAAACAAATGTTTATTCACAATCTCCCTGGGTAGTTGGCAATATCCTAATCTGCTTTAACAGCGGGCTCATGTAATAGAACTACTAAACAATGTAGCCTTCTGAGTTTCCACTGCCTTGTGTTTTTCTTCATTTTCCCCATTTCAGGACCCAAAATATACACAAGCCTATTGGAACATCTCCCCTTTTGCAGAGGGGCACGCAGCCCCAGATCCACAGCTGTGCATGTATAGGAAGATGACAGCACATGGGAACTCACAGCTGCTCTGCAGAATATTCACTGCAGGAATAAAAACCGGTTGCAAGACTGATGCAGTCTTAAAGCTCTAAAGCTGTAAAACCTATTCTGCTTTTCTGGAGAGATCATGACTCAGGTTTAAGCTAGTGAAGGCCCTGGACTTCTGTTGGCCTTTTTCATTCATTTTCTGTGGTTCTTAAACATGTTTGTCTTGGTGGCCTGACTGAATTCACCAGAGAAGAGGCGAGGGGGCAGTGCATTTATGGTAGATATGAAGGTGAGTAAACTCACCACATCAGCTAACCAGACAAAACCAAACATTGTCCCGATAGGAATCAGATAAACCTAAATCTATAGACTAACAGCGTCAGCTACAGCATGGTGATATGATTTGTTAATGTCAAACATACCAGCCCGAATCAACAAGTGCTTTGGCTATCTAAGGATTACTGGTTTGGGAACCAGTTTTTCATTCAGCTGTGATGACCTGCATGTTTGTATACTAGTGCAATGCAGGAAAATCTTGATTGTGCCGGCTGATAACCTCTATCAGGTTGTGCTTCAGGCTGGCAGCCAGATAAGATATCAAAGCATATGGGCACTTGGCATGTTTTGGAGCCTACCCTTTGATATAGAGCGCAGTTCTGCAACTCTCCAACACTTTTTTTGCTCTTGGGTACTACTATGTAGATCACATAGATAAGAGGAAACCTGTGACCTAGACTAACAACTGTTTTTCCCGTTATTTGCAAAAGCAAGCCAACACCTGCTACCTAAGGGTAATTATGTACAGCAGAGACTGCTGGGTTAATTCAGCTTAATGTGCCGTGCCTGGTACAGCTTTTCCTGGTTGCAGAATTGGAGGAGTTGCTTTGTGCTCCCTTTGTTCCCCTCTCCCTTTAATGCTGAGCCTCAGAGTTGATAACGTGTGGAGCGCTAAGCCAATGTTCGATGTTATGTCGCAATCAGTAGCAGCCTCTCATATGCCATTACTAGCAACCTTTTAGTAGAGCACCATCTAAAACTTCTATAGGCTGATTCCAGCAACTGATTGAAAGTGCAGTAGCATTTTTTCATTTTAATAAAACACAAGTTGCAGAACAAAACACAAATAAAGGAAATAACTACCAAAATAGCAAGGGTAGTATGTTCTTTATTGTACCCAGGTGCGTGAGAAGTGACTTACAGAACTGCACAGTCTGTAATTATCCTGTAGCATGTCATCAAGAGTATTTATCCTTTAGAACAGCCTAGTCAAAGCATCAATAGCAATGGTATCATCATACATGAGAAATAATGTATATTTCACTTATGTCAGCTAGCAGAGCAACTTACTCAACATTTATGCTGTCGTCTTTGGATGAGAAATTTAATGGGGCTGTCTTATTTGTTCAACATTAATGAGCAGTGGAATTGCTGACTTGTATTTAAGTTATATTGCAGTTGTATCAAAACAAGACCATTTGGCTTTGTGCATCTTTCCTGTAGATGAACGTCTCCCAGTCTGTGTGATGGCAGAATTTCCATCAGAGAAGGCTGTAGGCTCCTCTTACTCAGTGAGTGTTGAGATTCATGTTCCTCTGCATACCTCTTCCCTACATGGTAGCTGTTTTGAGTGTATGCTTATGGGTTTGCTGATATTTTGGAAGTGGGTCACTTACTGTGTAGCTTGTATTTTGATATTTGGCTTTGTGTGCATTGGAAATTTAAATATACGATGACAGTGATATTTTAAGTGAAGGAAATGGTTAACTAATCTCCCATAAGGGTTTTCAATCATTTAAATTACAGTGTAGCCTGTATCCATGAACTGTAAACTAAGTGGATTTATATAAGACTATAATGGCTTCAGAGGATCTGTGAAGTGAATAATCTGCATTTTACAAGTTGCACTGCTGTGGTCTGCAGTGCCAATCCTTGTTCACTTGTAGCACTTGCTGTTGAGCAAGTACTGTTATTTGCATCTTCACCTTGTCATTATGTTTTCTTCACTGCAAAAAATATGAGTGTATAATAACAGTATTTAATTTTTGAAGTATGATGGAATGAAGAGTCCCTTAGAAGGATAGTTTTGATATCATCATTTGAAAAGATCTAACAGCAATGGAGAAACTCCTGCCATAGGTCATGAGAATGGATAGAGAATAGCAGCACTCCAGTACGACGAGTTTAACTTGAGTTGGGGTTATTTTAGTGAAAAAAGAATCAGACTCATCCTAGCATGAAGGAAGGACAAGCACTTCTATTTTTTCACATTTACTTACTACAGAATGACAACAGCAACAACAACAACAAAAAGCTGCTAAACAAGAGCATGTAAATATTTATCCACAAAGATAATGAAATTCCGTTTCCTTGGGTAAAACCTCATTGCAGAATGAGTTTCTCGTGGGTTTAAGGTGTTTTCTCTAGGCTTACTTTCAGGTGTGAATGTCAGAGAGGCTGGTGCTGGCCAGTGTTCTATAGAGTGCCAGGACGCAGGGCTTCTTGGTGGCACCGTTACACAGCTTTTTAATGGATTGATATTGAGTGAGACTAAGAGACAACATAGTAAGGTCTGAAAAAAATGTCATTGTCACTTTGGTTTAAGATTTTAGCTTGAAAGAGTAGCATCTTATTGACAGAAGGTAAACTGGACAGTGTGCAATTGCAAAGATCAGTCTTCAAAAAAAATATCCTAAGCCTCACTGACCATGCTGTCCAAGATCATTGAAAAAGAATAGTTCTGGCTACTTCCTGTCACGATCTGATTTGAAATACCTTGAAGGAGCTGGTTTTTCAGAAGGGTTTTAATACCCTAATGCACTCTATACCTTAAGTACCTTCAGTACCTTACACCTTAAATATAAGCCTTTAAGACTTAGACTCAAGAGTCTCAGCTTGGACACAGAAAATGAAATTCCAGCTTTACCATTGATTTTGAAAATTTTGCATGCATATGCTTTTCTACTCCTATGCATGTAATTGTAGTTCAGTTATTATGAATTTTTTAGTGAGAAGCAATAAGGCTAATAGAATAGAAAAGTAGATTCCCATTTGAAGTCTGTTCAGGTGCCTCCGGTTACTGTACTCAGCAAAGGCACGTTTCAGCTCACACTTGGAACTGCATGGATTTCTTTTCTGTGTCAGAACTTCGTCATTTTGTGGAGTTGTTTCACTGTGCTGTCCCACGACAGGGGCCCATCTGCTGGGCTGTTCTTAGCTGGAGTCTCATTTCCTTACCACACAGCGAACTATCTGGCTGCCGGACGGCCCCTTCTTGGTACTGCAGTATTGTTAAGAGCTCTCCGTTTAATTTCATTTAAACCCTTTTATAGCTTTAAAATTCTAATGCTGCAAGGCACCCGCAGTTACCATTTTTCTCATTTTGAATTCCTTCAGCAGAAAAGCCTGCCTTGGTAAATGATATTTCAGTTTCCATGGTGCTCCTTATTACAAGTAGCTGCTCTTTTCATCACCGAATGGCGCAATTTCCATTCATGCCGAAATATCAATGGTAACATACAGCAGCAAATTGTTCCTTCATGATCTTTGGCATTGTGGAAACTCTCCTGCTCAAAATTAAATGTCAGGGAATTCAGCAAGTATGAAAAATCTGATTCCTTTCAGAGACACACATGCAGACACACTCTCCTCCCTCTACCCTCTCTGCTCCTCAGCGTTTTTCTTCTGTTGCTCCCATAAGGCGTCATTAATATGCTAATGGCGATGCTTCATTAGAAGTTCAGATGCCGGGCGAGGGGCAGCGTTCCGTCTTGTACCCACACCAGGAGCTGGGCGAGGTGCTTGGTATGCAGGCTGCTTGTCACAGGCTGTGAACCAGTGGTTCATTTCCAGAATGATAGCAAACGCGCCAGCCCTTTCCCTTGCATTACTCACAGTGTTGCTTTGCCATTTACTGTTCCATAAATCAGAAACATATGTTCTTAGTAAAGACAATGGAAATACATACAGAACAAGGCAGCGCTCTGCTTCCACCCCAGCTCCATTACCTGCAATTGCTCGGGTACCTGTGGGAGTATGGCAAGGGTGCTGTGACAGGTGTTTTTAGTGGGAATCCAGTTGCAAGCAACATCATCTCTTTTCTGGCATTGACATTATTTTTACTTGGTAGCTGCTCCCTGCCGGCTTAGCTTTCTGAGCTATGGGGCCTGATCTGCTTATTTCCCTTCTCGAGTGCCTTGTTTGCACTGCTAAATCCCACTCCAGCTACTGCCAGCTCTGCCTGCTGCTCTCAGTGCTTTTTGGGAAATGGTTCTGTAGGACCGTCGCTCTGCAGTCTGGGAAGTGTGCAGGGAGCTTCAGGAGACTCCTCCTTTCCTACTAAAAGTGATTCTGCCTGGGCAAAGTCGACCCCATTCATAAATCTGGTGCTCAGAGATTTAATAATTTCAGACTTCCAGGACAACCTGCTGTAATAGGTAAAACTACTTTTAATAGGCAATTATCTCTTGACACCCTTCTTATTACATTTATTTTAAGTCTGGCAGTGAGATATGTTTCTGTGTGGAACAGTTAAGAGGAAGTTAGAGCTGAGATCCTGTGCTAGATAATGCAGGTTGGAGGGAGAGCCTGGAAGTGCTCCACTGCTCCACTCCCCTTCATTTCCATACGCAATGGAAGTGTAGTCCCAGACGGTGTTTTATTTTTAGCATCTCATGTCAGGTTGGTGGTTATAGCTCCCTTGTCTCCAAGCAAGCACTGTGATTTACTATTGCTTCTCATCATAACCTCTGTGACTGGCAGGGCTGTAAGCACTGCAGGCAAATAGGCCTCAGAAGAAAACTCGAAGCCGGAGTGCGTGAAAGAGCAGAGGTGCTCCCTTCATCTCTTGGCTGAATGTGAGCTAAGCAATACAAATAAAATCTGAGTTTTTGGACCTCAAGTGGAAAAGATTCCAAACTTCCTAGAGTACATGAAAGTTTCCTACCAATGAAATAAACAGAGCATGTCAAAATACTGACACTTGATAGGGAATGAGGAAGTCGTTTATCAAAGTCATGATTGAGAGCCCGGCGGTGACAATATAATTTTTTTTTACTTCTCTGAGTCTAGAATTTTCTTTAAAAGACAAGCTTTTGTGGAAGAGAGTGGCAGATGCTGTTTTAATTACGGGTCCGATCTAAGGCACACCTTTCTTGCCATATCCTAGATTAATGACACTCTCTCTAAATGTGAGCAGCCACCATCCACAAAAGGTCTGAGGATCATCACAGTCATTTTGGGCTGTGAAATACTGAGCACAGATCCTTCAGAGATCCTGCTCAGCTGCTGCCAGGTTTTTCAGGCACCTGACTTTCCTCTAACGCTGAGGCCCACGCAGCAGGCCTGACTGTTACAAGGAGAAAGAAAAGCTAGCTCAGATCCTTTGGACCTTTGGGTCCTCCAGAAGGATGTGATTTACGGTCAAGTTACAGTGCAAAATGAAAGCCAGGTCTGTTTGTTTATACATCTCTCGGAAACAGTCATAAACTTTATACAGTAAGATTGCAAATGGGGCAGTCTTGAGACACTAGATACTGACAGCTAAGAGGTGTATGGAGATGGTTTATCAAAGAGCCCAGTGAGAAGTCACAGGAGGATGATTTGTTTATCCTAGGTTTCAAGTCTATTTCTTTTTTAGATATATTTCTTAAAATTTAGGCCCTGTTTTACTTGTATTTCCTGTCATGTTGGCAACTCTGTTTTCCTCCTCTTGTGCTTATTTCTTGGTTAAGAATACCTAATGCTCACTGTAAAGGAAATGTGTATAGCTAAGCAGAGCCAGTGTATCTAATATTTAGTGTTGTAATCTTGAAAGACCTGTGTGGATTTTGCTGTCATCCTTAATACCCGCTGCATTGCACTGGTTTTCCTTGGGAGGAGTAGGAATGCTATCCACTCCATGGGAAATGATTCAGGATCCTGCTTGAATGTCCAGTGTCTCCTTAGCGAGCAGTTCAAGTTTCAGATGAATCAATTCTGCTCTTCAAAGAAAGGTGTTTTGTAAAAGACATTGGCTTAGCAAGTTAGGACTTGGGCCTTGATGTAAGCGACTTCTGGACTCTGGTGAGATTTGGCTCACCATAACCTTGAGTGGGTATGTGATATGACTGCAGCCTAGTTCAAACCTGTATTAAAAGAAAACAAATCGCACCGCGAGTGTAACAGTTACCCTTAAGCTCTCCAGGGCTGTCGCCAGGTTGGCTGGAATAATATTTTTGGAGAGGAGTGTTATTCTGCGCAACTGGTACCTTTCTAAATGATAAGTTTTAGTCAAGAGAGTATTTATGCTAATTCACTTTTTAGGAAACCGTGCCGGAAAGGGTACTGAAAACATCTGAGAAGTTAATAAAATCTCCTGCCCTCCCCAGCACACTTACATCACAGTTTGACCCCTCAAAGTCAGTTGGCCATAGAAGACCCCTTTTATGAACTGTAACCAATTATAATCCAAACCTGTGAAGTCAAACACCGGGAAGAAAGCAAGTAATTAGACACAGCAGAAACCCTTTTCTTCTCTTGCAAGGTGATGGAAAGTGAGATGGGCTTTAAATGCAGACTGCGGCTTGATTCTTCACTCTATTATCCCGATGTCGTGCTGTTGCATCTCTGCAGATGTCAGAGGTACAGAACCAGGGCATCAGAACGAAGACAGAAGCCCTTTGACTGGCACCCCAGCAACAGAAATGAGAGTGCAGCTTAATAGCCACTCTCTCCTTTTTCATTTCTCCCCTGGAAAATTGCAATCAAAAGAAGATAAAGAGAAGTCACATAATTTAATAGTGGCCGCACTGCAAGCCCGCTGACAGCAGTTGCGGTCTGGAACATAAGGCTGGGGCATGCTGGGGGGCAGTGAAAGGAGGGATGCAGGGATCTGCTGAGGAGAACGTTTGGTGCAATAAACAAAATAATAATAGTTAGTTTCTAAAACCAGTCATTGCTGAGAACCGTGTCAGCCTTTACAGGTGTATGGACTCAACATGTGCTGCGATGATCCCTTACTTTCTGCTTCTGCATTCCTACCTTTGATTCTGTCTTGGGAAGTGTCCTCTATTTAAGTTCTGCATCTTTCTTTTACTCCATTTCTTGAAACCGATGGGTGTGAGGTTGTAATTTTTCCCCACGCCGATGTGTTGAGAACCATTTGATCCCTTCTTTGTGACGAGATGTCTTGCAGGCGCTGTTTTTCGCATGAAAAGGCTAGTAAGCATAGGTCAGATCCTACTGCTGTGTTGCCCAGGATTCAAGGTTGCGGTTGTTCATGGAGCAACCACCTGGGAATGCTTGGAGAGGTAGATCAGATGCCGGTACACAGCATTTACCAAGCCTGTATGCTTTCTTCTCTTGCACTGAAGTCCTGGGAGCATTACATTACCAGGGTTCTCCTTCCTGCATTCTGTACTGTATGTGGTTATTTTTTTTTTTCCAGCATCGGGATCTATTTGGGTAAATCTGCACTTGTGACTTATTCTGCCAAGCTTTGGCCCTATGGACTGTGCGACGGATGATTAGATTTTAGGAGTGCCAAAGTCTGGAAACAGTTCATTTGGAAAATTGCTTAACAGATTGCAAATGGTAAATAAATTATTGCACAAGGGAACTTCTGAGACGGATCTTGAAACTCCTGTGGTTGTAAATTTCTGACTAAAGAAATGCAGAATATATAGGGTCGTGCTCATGAAAATCAAATCCTTTCCTGCAATCCATGCGAAAGAATTAGGAATTCTCCACTCTTCTTTTAAATTTAAATACAACAGAAATTCACAATTACCACAATGCAATAAAGATATGGTTGATCAAATCTAACTTCACCTGCAATTATTTCATTTTTTAGACCCTCTTACTTACATTTCCTAACCGAGTCCCATCAATGCAGTTTTTTTTTTCTAGGGGAGCCACCTCAGACCAAGCATTTATAAAACTCAGATTTAAAGTGCATGCAGGGAAATTATTTTGTCATGGCCTCTAAACAGCACAGGATGTGGTGACATTGTATTTGGTTCTTGTGACCTCAGCTGAATCTGTGGGGCATATTTTGGCGGTGTGCTTGTCGTTTCATAGAAAGATCAGTCTGCAGTGGTCACAGCTCTTAGCACTTACTGTTTGTTGTTATAAAATTTGTCATTAAGCTGAGCTATGAGCTGTAAACTTCTGTGAATGTTCCTCAGCTGATTTATTGACATTGTTCTTCTTATCCCCAGGTTCTCACTTTGGATTTCTTTTTTTCCCCTCCACCTTTTATTTTTTTTTGCTTCTTACTCAATCTTTTCTGTGCGTTTCTCTTGAAAATATGTGTGTGAGGTGGTGCGGTGTCAGAGCAGATTATCAGAAGATCTATGGTTCTGCAGCACCTGGGGTCAAACCCAAACCGCAGTGGATATCTTGATTGACTGAACCTGTGCCCCAGCTCTGGGGCCCTTTCAGACTTGAGAAGGAGAGAATTTGTTTCCAGGCTGTAGAGCAGAGCTGAGCAGTACACAGCAATGCATTTCAGCCCTCCACAGTTGCAGGTGGGACTGGCTGTATTGCTAATGTTAGGTTTCCTTGTGATGATGGATGCCTCCGTGACTTTTGTTCCGGGGAGCAAAAGGTAGGTGTGACCTGTGCTTAAGCTGTCATGATCCTTCATCACAATTGCGTTGTATATAGGGTAGGAAGGGAAGATTTGGCTTTGAATAGTAGCTCAGGGTGGTGAATCTGAAAATGAGTAGAGATTCAATTCAGTTTTAATTACCATTTAAAAACTACCTTCACTGTATAAATCTCATCTGATGTGAAAAAGACTGTCAATATTTTCCTGGCTCGGGTCTCTCCAAAATTCCTTCCTTTTGATACTGATTTTCTTTGAAGTATCAGAGAAGCAGCCTACCTGAATGCCATCTTGGTGGTAACACACAGGCCAGTTCCAACACATGGTGTGAGCTTGGGGCTGGCATCCACACCTGGAGTCCTACTCAGAAAAACAGCTACATTGAGAATGATTTCTCTTGATTTTGAAATACATTGAGATTTTATTCTGAGATGCAATGCAAAAGGAGAACGCTGCCCTGCAGTAACCAGTGACCACTTCAGTGCAAGTTCAGGTCCTGGGTCAGCTTTATACAAAATAATGCTGAGGTTTTTAAGCCATAGGCCATCCTGAGGTCTGTCTGGGTTGGACAAGAATTTTGTCTGGGCTCTAAGACTTTTTTTCCAAAGAAGTGTCATACTGAAATGGTTAGGTTTCCTGTAAAAAGTTTTAGCTTCAGTGAAGGAAAAACTTCATTCAAAAGTGAGAAATACTTTTTCCTTGAATTGTCTGACTCACTCTAGTCCAAAACTGTTGTCTTGCCATGTGGCAGTTAGGAATTCACAGTGTATCAGAAACATGACTTACTGGCTTGCTAACACCTTGTGTTGCATTTGGTTCATAGGACAGAGAACTGAAAAGGTGTGAAATCTATATAGTTAGAGGTAATTTAATGGAGAATAGACTTGGGTCTGATTTTTTCTGATTTGGAAGCTTAGGAGAACAAATAAAATACAAGAAAACTGATACAGTGAACTTCAGTGCAAATGGCATTACAGTTTTTACCCCAGTGTAGTGCCTGTAGTTGATAGCAGTGTTTGATGGCATCCTGCTGCAGATTGGGAACTGCCTCTTGAATTGGAAGGATAGGAAAGGCATGATCAAAGCTCTCACTTAGCAGCATTACAAAGAGTTCGCACCTGTCTCTGTGTCTTCAGATGAATCAAGAACCGAGTATAAATCTGAAGTATCACCGAGAAGTGAGCCATGCTGTATGCCTCGCCTCTGAAGTCCTGCATGTGGCCTTTAATTTTGCTGAAATCTGTCACGGGGAGCAGCTGCCAAGCAGCCCTGGGCTGGCTGTGTGCAAACGTGCTGCAGCCCTCCCAGAGCCACTCATGCCGGGGGACAAATGGAGCCACAACCTGAGCATACTTCATTCAGAAACTTGCAAGCTGCAGCACCCCTTGTGCTGCTCCAGGCATGAGTTGGGATCTCTGGGCTTCTTAATGAGCTAACTACTTCAGGCTTGTTTTGTTATTTTGCTTTTCTTTCTCCTGATTTTTTTTTGTTGTTGTTGTGAATTTTTTGTTGCTGTGGTTACTATCAGCATGGAGTACCGCTCCTCAGCATTGCGAGGCAGGACTCTGTGCTGGGAATGTTCACATTTGGAAGCAAATGGCTTTTTTGCCCTTAGTTTCGAACTGCCATTTTATTTTAGAGGAAATGAGGCTGGGATTTAAGTCAGAAGAAAGTATAGCAAGCAGATTTTGGAAATGATTGGAATGGACAAAGAAAGTTTCTTAAGTTTGACATACAGTGTGCTTCAGTAATTCAAATGCTGTCTGTGAAAATAGTGTCAGTTTGCTGGCTTTGGTTAGAAGCACTTTTAAGTCTGGAGTGAATGCTGTCTTCTTCAGCAGCTTTGTGGTTGAAGCGTTTGTCTGTGGTGCAAAAAATATCATTAAAATGTCTTCTTTGAGAGGGCTTGAAACCATGTATTCCTACTTTGAATCAGATACTAATTTTTAATTTGATTTATACTAAGGTTGAGTTAGAAACATTACCAAGCTGGCTGCAAAATATCTGGCATCTGAGCTACAAAAACTTTGCACAGCTGTGTTATGAACACACAGTTCTGCAGTATTTCTTGAGTTGGTAACTCGGTGTTTTTTTCTGTCAGTAAACCACTTCTATTCTGGTCTGCCTGCTCACCATAGCCCTTGTGTTCTGGTCTTTGCTATGGCCTGCTCCATCATTAACAAGCGCATATTACAAACTGATTCCTTCCAGCTTCTTCACCTGAGAGCCTGGGCCTGAGGTAGCACTGATATTGCGTCTGCCCAGATTTGATACTGCAGTACAGCGTGATCTTGTGTATCTGGGTTAGCTACAGGGGTTTGCACCGTGATTGCTAAGGCGAACACGATGCACAACTGTGATGCTACCCCGCTTTATTTATATATTCAGTTTAGAGCTTCTTTTCAGCTTTATTCAGGCATACTAATGGCAATGGTTTCTCTGAGAAGTAAGGACTAGGAGTGAAGAGGATCATTAAATTTTGACCCCGCTGTGTTTCTTTAGGGAAAAAAATATGTGAAAATAATGCATCTTAGTATTGGCTTTCAAACTGCCTTCTCCTTTAGGTAAATACAATAGTCCTTTTGCACTGTACTTGCGGTCTCCTCTGGCACACCACAGTTCTCACTTCTTTCTCTTCCCTCTTCTAGCTGGTCAGGTGACCTTCACAGCAAAGTTTTCTAGTTGTAGCAGCCTTAACACCTCTTCAGCATCTTGGCATAGGTAGCTGAAGGGAACTGGCTGTGAGGCAGCAGCTCTCAGCTCTGGGGAAGTGCATGCACTGGGTCTTTCAAACTGCACCTCGTGGCCTTGGAATCAAAGGACCTGACACTGGTTTCTGTTCTGAATCTCTTATTGGCTTGGTGCAGATATCACCTCAGCCTAGTGCTGGCATCAAGTGGAAAGAGATTTGAGTATGCTTGAAACATCTGGATTGTCTTCCTCTCCTGACCATTTGCCTACAGTGTGCTTTGAATAAATTCACAGTACCTCACTCATGCCTCTATTTTTCTTCTTTAAAACAGAAATAATTCTGCTTTTCTATTTTGCTGACTGGGAGGACGTACTATGTACTAGTTTGAATTGATTAGTTTTGTTACAGTTTTTTTAGCTAAGATGTCAGAGGTTTTTGCTGATCAATACAAAGTACAGAAAGGCACAAATTTGCGCCATTCCAATTTCTGTGCCTCACTCTGCCCTCATGTGTCCCTGGAAAATGAAGGGGAGAAAAGAGGCGTGGTGAGATGTGTGAGGGAAGAATTGCACAGAGGGGTCAGGGCAGATGTTCTAGGTGTCCTGGCACACAGAGGAAGGTATCAAACCACCCCCAGGTATGTTACCATGTCTGGAAAGCAATGCCCACCTTGGCACCTGTTGGAAATGGCACTGTGATTGCTCTCCTGACAGACATAGTGCTGGATCACCCTGTCCGTGTCATCCATGCAATTAATCCAATTAAGCATTGGATTGCATTAAGGTTTGCTGCCTTATTATTGGGCTCAGTCTGAAAGGAAAACATGCCATGTGTCTTGCACGGGAGACATGGAACCGTGACCTCTTTGGATCCCCAAGGGATTCCTCCCTCAGAAAGGTGTCTCACCTCTTTGTTATAAAACTATTTACTTTGTCTAGATGGTTTTGTTTAGATGTGTTATTTTCACTGGTAGTTTCTAATTATGGTATTGCGGGATCACCAAAAATGTACTCACCATCATTAGTGGCTGATGTTCTTTTGTTTCATGTTCAGGAGATAGCAACCAGATTGCAAAATAATGAGCTACCTTGTGTATTTCAGAAACATACCCCTCGCAATATGCATTTCAATGATTATCGTCACAGTTGGCTATGTGTTAACAAACGTGGCTTATTTCACTACAATCAGTGCTGGGGAATTGCTGCTTTCAAAAGCTGTAGCAGTGGTAAGTTACAGAAGAAAAATACAAAGCTATGTCCCTGCTGCAGTTGTGTTTGTCAATATATTCTTATTTCCAGGGGGGAAAAAAGTTGGGTGGGACGCAATCATGCTTTGTATGGCTCCTCTTTTTCACAGTAGAGTAGCAACCAGGTGAACTTTGTCTGATCTTTGTCTGGAGAGTGGGATTGCATTTAAGGTCATAGCATATGTAATAGTAATGTTAGACCATATCTATTTACTTGATATAACAAAGTCAATAGGACTTGAATTGTCCACTATGTACTTAACTATGAAATTTCTTACTTAGTCATGGGCTGAACTCCTGGGAAGCAGAAAATACTGATACTTGAGAAAGTGGGGGGGTCTAGCCTATTTAGTGTAGCAGGAAGCAGTAACGCTGTCTCTGCATTATCGTGTATTGTGGGCACTTAGTAAGGGGGTTGCTGTGAATACTGGAGCTTATTTGGGAAGGAGCTGCAAGGCACCTGGCTTGGAAATACTGCTGTGATTTGTCTTGCTGAATTGTGGTGATGACACTTATTTTTATATATGATATCGGACTTGCAATGAGGAAATAAAATTTTCCATTTAATTTGCAGTAGTGACACTGCCTGTGACTTTTTCAATTGATGTGTCATTTAAAAAATGGCCAATTCTGTAGCTCCTTGGAGATTTAGAAAAAAACATTTTGCAGATCTCCAGAAAATTGTGCAGATCTCCTGTGGTGCCCCAAACACCAAGTAAGCTCTTTCAATGACCTTGAACAACAAAGTGTGACTGGGTGGAATGCAGTGCTGGATAGCATCAGCTAAGGAAAATGAAGGCTATTGGAAGTAATACCAGCTATGCAAATCAGAATCTGATCTGTTCAGAGTGGATCATCTTTTTGGAGGCATAATGATCTGGAATGACGAAGTCAAGGCCTGATTCCACCTCTACAGCACTGCCTCAGCTGGAGGCCTACCACGTACAGTCAGAAGTAAGAGTGGAAGACCTCATCTGCAGCAGTCTTGTATCGGAGAGGGAGAGGTCACAAATGCACAGCACACGTTTCAATAAGGGAAGCAAAGAGGATTATAAATAAAATAAAAACGCTTTTTAATAATTTGTTAATAAAGTAAAATTGCTTTCATGTTTTATGAGGGAAAAATCATGGTATGTTTTTCTCTCCTCCAACAGACCTTTGCTGAACGATTAATGGGAAGCTTTTCTTTAGCTGTACCGGTGTTTGTTGCTCTCTCCTGCTTTGGATCTATGAATGGTGGCATTTTTGCGGTCTCCAGGTAAGCATATGTTAACATTACTGGAAGTGAAAGGCATAGGATATACATTGAAAGTAAGGAAGCAAGTGGAAGAAAGGAAAGGACTCATTCCTTTAGTAGGAAATTGAAAATGACTGAAAAGTTTATAAGGTGTCGTTTTTTTTTCTCCCTTGCTTTGCTCCTGTTGAGTTTAGTATCATTGCTAAAAACCCTTTGAACAGTTTGGAAACTGATCCCTTTGAGAGTAGCACTTCATTAATGGTTGTTTTGTTTCATGTGAAGGAGGTAAAATTGGAGGGAAAACATGAACTACTTCTAAACACTGATCATAGTGTAAGATAAGGGGGGGACACAAACAGAGATTACTTTGATTTCTGCTTATGGGCCTCTCCTGCTAATCTTTTCATTCTGAGTACCTCAAACATGCCTAAGAAGTGCTGCTGTGTTGTGTGACTTTCATGAGCTGCTTTGCCTTGTCACAGTAATGAGCACATTTAAAGTCTGTCCACATTTATTTCCCACCAGGATGTTCTTCGTTGCCTCCCGTGAGGGTCACCTTCCGGAAATTCTCTCCATGATTCATGTCCGCAAGCACACTCCTCTGCCAGCTGTCATTGTTTTGGTAAATCATACAAACAAATGTTCCTGCACAAGAATTCATATTACAGGCTTGCTCTGGAGGATTTGAACAGAATTTGGGCACTGCTTGAGTCTCATTTATTAATGTATATGCGGGCTTTGGGCAGGGCAGAGGACAGTAAAGAGAGGAATGAGATTTGGGAGTTGTTCTTATTCTATCATCTCCTCCTTGCTATCTTGTTGGTAGCGCCTGACTGCCTGTTGCTGGAACCGAATTCATGTCTTAGTGCCCTTTTTTTCTGAGGATGTGCTAGAGATGAGATAGCTCCCTTTCAGAGAAACAAATTCTGGTTAAATAAACAAACAAAAAAAGGTCTTCATTTAACTGAAAGTGCAGCTGAATGCTGGCATCTGGGAGCACCCTAAAAGCTCATTATACCACCTTACAGTGAAAAATGCAAACAATTATGTGCTAGGATAATGGAAAGGGAACCCTCAGCAGTGCGGTAGTGGTGATTTAAAAAATGAGTGTGTGTGTGCCTGGGCAATAGTCTGTGAATCGTCTGAGGAGAAGCACCAGTATTACAGTGGAAATCCTATTACTGCCGTCTAACAGAGGCAGAGCTAAATGTTGGCCATGTGTTTGCATTGCAGGCTAATTTGTATAGTAAAATGTTAGGACAAAATGTCAAAATACAAACTTGACACCACTTTGCATAGTGCTGAGTAGATTTCCACTTAACTTGTGGACTTGTTCATAGCTGTGGGTGTTCAGCCACTCTTTTGGGGCCCATGACGATAATGTTTTTGGACAGACCTCAGCATGTGGGGGAGTTATAACTACAGCAGGGGATGTGTGTACATATGAGTGTACACAAGCAAGATCAGTTGCATGTACTGGAATTTAAATCAGTTTTTTGCTAGGCGTGCATATGCTCACTTTTGAAGTGCCAGCTGAAGCATTGAATCTTATATATTTCCATGCAGCTGTAGGCATCCAAGTTTGCAAAACTAGACAGCATAATTATGGTGAAAAGTTTTAATGGAATTCATTTTAATTAAATATTTACTTTGCATTTTATTTCTTTGGGCTGAAATATTCTTAATCGTCAGGTAAATTGTACTGACTTCTTCTGTGGAATGAAATGCCCAAAATATACTAATATACATATATTTATTTTTTTTTCTGAAAAATGTTTTCTTCTGTTGCATCTGGTCCCATTCCTAGTGCACTGATCTCCTTTAAAACCAAGTCCGATTCTCATATGAAGATGGCTTTCATTCAAGGATTATGTTTTTCTTGCCTCAGTGCAAGCAGAGTAGTTGCAGGATATACTCTGCATTGATTGTCTGCATTTTGGCATTTTCTTCTTTTATTTCTCCTATCAAGCTCTACGTACAGTACAAAAGGAAAGAGATCTTGAGGAGAAACTGAGAAAATAAGCATTTTCAGTGTTTGAGGCCTGCAAAAAAAAAAAATTAGGAAGTAAGCAATTTGCATATTTCATATCTCCTGATATTTGGTAGATGTGTATGTAACAATTCCAAGAAACTGTGCAGTCTGGTTTTGTTTCTCGAAGCTCTCTTTCACTGGCCGTGGCCCTTTGTTGCAGTATCACTCCCATAACAGAGATTTCTTCTAGGGACTGAGTCTACGTAGAAGAATTCTTGCCCAGTATAATTCAGTGGGAAAATTTCTTCTGACCTTTACAGAGAAGGAGTTTGCTTAATATCTATGTGTAAAGAACCAAGCGCTTTGTAAGTCATTAGAGTTTGGAAGCCAGATACCCGTATTTGAAATATTGATCCTTCTGATTCAAATCCTCACAGTCCTCGCTACATCAAAAAAAAAAAAAACCCAAAAAAAAACCACGTAGAGGCTGTGACCCTAGATCCCTAATGCAGATGTTCTTTGTATAAAGACTTAGCCGAGCTAAATCTTTAGGCAGCTGCATTTCACCTGTTGCCTCGTTGTAAACCTAGAGGGACTGTCACCACTAGGATGTTCTCATTTCCTGAAGAATAGCAGGTGTCTCCATCCCCAAATGCAAGAGCTGTGTCATTGCAGGTACAGAACGTCTCACGTGGAAAGTGTGGACTACCCTGTATAGTTGGTCCAAGCTACAGATATTCTGCTTTTATTCAGAGATAACGCTGAAGCAGATCCATGTAGCTGACACTAGTCATCTAACCCAAGCTACAATGCTCTGGTTTGTACATAAGCTTTTGCCCATCTCACAGATACCTTGTACCTGAAAACACCAATTTAATGAAGAAATGTATTTATTTTACTGTTGTCTCCCCTTCTTGCTGTTCAGTAACCTCTTGAATGATAGCTAAATGCTTCTCTCTGCCTAGAAATGTTTGCATTTCCAATGTGCAGTAAGTCTACACCCTGCAAGCCGACAGGGCATGCTGCAGATACAAGCTGGTGTCAGCCTAGTGTGCCCAGCCAGCATCCCATGGTGTATAGCCAACCCCTAACATGCTCCCTTTCTTGAGATCCCCTGTTTTTTGTCATGAGCAAGGAGAGGAGTGGTGGGCAGGTCGTGTGAGAACAGAGCGCAGGATGCACGTGTGTTGTGGTGCCTGTGTATTTGTCTGGGTCAGTGGGGATAGGTGTGTATGGCTCACATGCGATCAGCCAGGGCAGATAATATTGATTAAACACGATCCCAGGGGACTGCTGGGCATCGATCAAACATCTGGTCACATGAGCTGGCAGGCTCAAAAGCTGTCGCCATCATGTGTCTCTGAGTAAGACTGTGTTGCTTCTCCCCATGGAAAGATTTGGCATCGCTGCTATAAAATAACAGAGATCGAACCATTAAAAGCCTCTCATGCTCTGAATTTCTTTTGCAGCACCCTCTCACAATGATAATGTTATTCAGTGGGGATCTCTACAGCCTCCTGAATTTCCTCAGTTTTGCCAGGTGGCTTTTTATTGGACTGGTAGTTGCTGGCTTGATTTATCTCAGATATAAACGTCCTGATATGCCTCGTCCTTTCAAGGTAACCTCCTGTCTGTGCTGTTCTACGTGTTTTTTTCTCCCTTGTATCTATTGTCTAGTCAGATAGCAGTGCAGCATTTGCTGATGTAAAAAGTTAGCCTCTTTTGAGAAAAAAACAGGAATTAATAGAAAATGGTCCTTTACATTGAAGAGTCTCCTCATGTTTTCCTTCAAGTTCTTCAGCACTACCCTGGCTGAGCTCTCTTCTGAAAGACAATTTTTATTAATTCCCTGGTGGCTGTAGGGGAGTGATTGAGCTTGCTGTGCAAAAGACAAGGTGTTTGCTCAGTTTTGCCGGTTGTGTTGAGGCCGTGTGAGGCAAGCTAAGGTCTTTATGCTCTGCCAGGTTGTGTGAAAATAACTCCAGTCTGGTGTGGTTGCATAAGCTTCAAACTCCAAATACTAGGGCTAGTCATCTAGTCCTCAATTAAATCTATATTTTGATAAAGGTTTGAATAATTTTTCCACCAGAATTCATGTCAGGTATAAGCATTAAATTTAAATGTTTATTTCATCGTCTATCCAATATAAATTATGCCAAATATGATGTGCAAATAAGTCAGTAGAGATATTATTGTCATATTTGGACCTCAGGCGTGGTTTGCAGACACCATTACTGTGAACCCAGAAAGAAAATAACCATAGTTTGGCCCACTGAACAATAGTTACTTTGAACTTAGTTCTGTTGCAGATCTTGTTTCTTGTAAGTAACATCTTACAAAGTAACTTTTCCCATTATGTGTGGGGAAAGGTAACATGATGAAAAATGTGGAGGATTCTAGCCCAATGTATGTATTCCTAAGAAATCTATTTTATTAAGAACTCAGAATGTGCACTGTTGCATTCTTGCAGGCATAACAGCAAATAAGAAGGTCAAGAGCACAGCCCATTTTGCTTTGATTAAAAAAATGCTTTGACAGTGCAGAAAAGAGGAACAGGAATGTTTCAAGGCATGAAAGGAAGAAAATAGTCTCCAGGGAATTCTCCAATTCTCCATTACTCCAAACATTTCACAAGCTATGGCACAGGGAGGTGGTAACATAGTGATTGTACTGGTGTTCTTTAAAATTGAGAGAATTAATTTGATGTTGCTATTTTTTTTGTACTTTCAACAGTGACACTGATAATGCTACCAGTCATATTGTCAGAAAAGTGCTTTTCCAGAAACTATCAGTTGCATAATGCTATCAAATATCTTTATCAGTAGTCAAATGGGTGTTCAATTTGCTCTCTTCCTGCCAGATTTTTATTTTTACCTTAGGAAGAAAATCAATATATTCTTAATAGTTTTAAATGGTGGCTTGAGCTCTGTGTTGTGTTTTAAAATGTTTTCTAATAGGTAATTATCAAAGAGGAAATCTTTACTGCAGTTAGTGCTGCTTACTTATCTACTGGAGGATTAGAGAAAGGAATTTTGTAACGTAACATACTTACAGACCTTACATTTTAAAGGCCATAAAACACTCTAGTGTTTTAGTGTGTAATTAAAAGACTTCTGTGGTGCTTACTGTGTAGCACTTAGCTTAGTTTGGTTCCTGCAGTCGCTGGCATTTTGTGTGCCTGTTCTAGAGACCTGCATTTCTCCAGGACTATCCTGTACTGCTGAGTTTTATCTGGTTTACATTTCATGGAACATTAAATACCATTATCCTTCAACAGCAAGGTCAATGCCAAGTAATGGTTCTTTGTGTGGTTGTATTCCAGGTGCCTCTATTTATTCCAGCATTGTTTTCCTTCACCTGCCTCTTCATGGTTGCACTGTCACTTTATTCCGATCCAGTCAATACAGGGATTGGATTCGCAATAACCCTGACTGGAGTTCCTGCCTACTACCTCTTTATCGTATGGGACAAGAAACCAAAGTGGTTCAGAAAGCTCTTAGGTAAGTCCACTGGGGGCTCCCCTCCTTGATCCAGCTCGAGAAATTTCTCAGGGCTCTGGGTGCTGTGAAATCCTTGCAATCAATTCCCTTAGCTGCTCTGCTCTGGGCATGACAATGCAAGTTTCTTTTTGGTGTATGCTGTAGTGTTGGTTACAATCAATGTCAGCTAACTAAACACAGATGTTTACAGCAAGCCTATTCTTCAGCCAAAGAGAGTGACTTCAAATGCCTGCATGCCTCTCTTCCTGCTTCCTTTTCCCCTCCTTGCCCCTACAACCACATGATTCCTTTTAAATTCAATCTCCCTCTCCGCTACACCGTTAGAGAAAGTATTTTACTCATAGGATAGATGGTTTGGAAATTTAAATGTCACAGTTGCAATGACAGGATGGGCTTGGTACTCCCTGGTGGCACCACATGTCTGTGTACCACTGAGGAATGTGTGAAAATGGGAAAGGCTTGGTCCGGTTTGGTGGGGTTGTATTGTCCTTGAGGATGGCTTCCAACAAAATGAGGGAAAAGTACATCAAACCTGACACACCTCTGTGGAAATGGTTTCCGTGCTTTATGACAAACAGCTTCCCAAGTGACATGTGAAATGCGCAGAGAATCATTTTTTGTCATTTCTGAGTATTTATAAAAGCACTTGTGAAAGTTCTGATGTACTTGAGAAGGGTTATTTGAAGCACTTCAATTAGAAAGAAATCATTGTCATTTATTATTTTCTTTTTTTTTCTTACTGAACATGAGAGGAAGTTACCAAAATACAGGTAATTTTCAAAAAATGAATTAGGAATATAGGCAAAATATTCGAGAGACCGGGGGGGGGAAATGAAACTAAAAGAAAATCTTTGCTGCAAAACAAAAGTCAACCCCTGAAAAATTTCAACGAAAAATAGTTTTAGTGCATATACTTCAGTGTCTATACTGTCCTACAGTATAGGTGCTGAACTGAAAATCCGTGTTGTCTTTTGTGCTGCACTATTAAAGGATGCCTTCAAATGAGATGGTCACAATAAGAGTATCTGAGTATTTATATGTATTACACTATCACCTATTATTTATGTTTTTATATATGTATAGATAATAAAAATTTAGTCTACATTTTTATATCTCTTTATATCTGTTGTAAAATCTATGAATTTCTCAATTCATGCCGGGAAGCCTGTAGACAATAGAGAAGAAAATATTTACATTAAAAAGATGTTAGTTTAAGGCTGTCAGTTTCTGGTCTACTCAATTTTATATCAGGGAAGTTGTAAATTACATGAAATATCCTGGGAATGAGTAGAAAATTCCAGTGCAAATGAAAAGAACGGTGTGCAAAAAGACATGCTATTAAATAGTTGTTTGTCTGTTTGTAATTTCTCAGACAAATAGACATTTAGGGACTTAGGAGATTTTCTCTTAACATACCCAGGAGATTTTTAGCATTTTCTGTGAAGACTCAGAGGTTTTGGAATATAGTTACTTGAATCTCTGGCCACAGGATGCCAGTGTTGAACCGCATTACTTGGATGAGAGAAAAAATGTTCTCTTTAAGGTAGTCTGGGTGTACATGGAGCTCATTTTGCCAGCTGTGACAATGAAGGTAAATCTTCCAGCTTTTCAGATAACACAAAATTCTCCTCCTAGAAAGAAGGCCTGGTGCCTGCGTAATGTGCATGGACACAGTGTGCTGCTCAGGGGGGAGAGCAGCGGGTGCCAGGCAGTGGGTGAAACAGCTTGTTTGCTCTGCAATTATTATTCCCAAAATAACAACAGTAATGATGGAAAAGTGATGTTGACAGTTTTTAGGTGGAGTGGAGAGGGGATTTACTCGTTAAATATAAAGATTTTTTTTACCCCTCAGAGTAAGCAATAAGCAATCATCACGGGGTCATTATTAAACTGGCATGACTTCATAAAAGCTAAGGGTGCTTCTCTGTATAGCCTGAGAGCATTTTTCAAAGGCATTGAATGAGGATGAATTCACTTAAGGTGCCTCTGTGAGATACAGGAAGGAATAGCCATGGCACAGCTGAGAGATTGTTATTCCTGCCTGGAAACCATATGCATTAGATGAGTTTAGGCATGAAGAAGTAATTCTGGACACAGTGTAAATGGACAATGTGAAAAAATTGAGTGCAATTCACCAAAGGCAGATTTTTGCCAGATCAACTGGGTAGCTGCCTTTGAGAAGATAACTGATTTTTCTAGACAGAAGGAAAATGCAATAGATCTACTGTACTTAGACTTGAACAGAGCATTCTGTGCAGTACTGCTGGGAGTCAGAACTGGTTGGTCCAAGCACAGTGTCCCACTGGCGAGGCTGTGCCCAGTGTGCCAGCGGTATGGGTCTCTCTCTGCCCATTTGCAGTCACCTTGTTGGGGTGAACGTCACTCGTTCATCTCCCCAGACATGCCTTGGAACATGCTGCAAAACCCCATGGGTACAGACCAGCCCCACGTAAGATTCATCTGGATATTAACAGTAGGTTTTGTAATGATCAGAGGAGAGGGATGTTGGACAGCCAGGAGTAGTGAGTTCAAATACCCATCCTGAAGATGAGTACGCATTACCCAAGAAATCCTCTCCAAGGCTGAATGTCTTTATTCTTTGGACAAGCACATTTTGACTGTCCTTAATGGCATTTACATTGCCCATTCTCTTTACCAAATTACTGTATTGAACAAAAGATTACTTCATAGTTGGAGAGGTTAATAGGGTCTGGGTGGTATTTTGCAGTGGGAATAACATTTTGTTCTTTTCCAAAGGAATTTTGCTGTAGCACCAAATGTGCTGGGACAAATCATTTTCAGCTAGTACAGGCTTCATTTGACCTCTGCTTGCTTGCTTTTTGTACAACTAATGTGAAAATGAAAAAAGTCAAGTCTAGCAAATCCTTTGAAGCAGATGAATGTGTAAAAGGATGCGGCACCAGCACCGGGACTATTCCAGTTGGACATCTCAGTTGAAAACCCAACCATAGATTCATGCTTAAAAACCTTTATTTCTTTATGGTGGATTGAACTGGAAGGTCTTTAAAAGTTGAATGCTGCTTTCTTCATAGCCTGAGCCCGTACTAGAAGAGAGATTTTCTGTTTATGTAACAAAATGTCTCCTTTGGGGTTATTTACAAACACCAGAGGACGATGCTCCCTCACTCAGGACACAGTGTTATATACTCGGTTTGCTCTTCTCTTTGTTGAGCGTGTGATGCTGCAATCCACAGGAAATTTCCTCAGCATATGTTCCTGCAGATTTTATGTCCGGTCTTATAAATGTGCAGAAAATTACTGCTTTCTTTACTCTTCGAAGCTTTATGTGGCACTCATAGAGCTACCAGCTCAGGGCTTTCTTTGGTAAAGATTGTCCCCTGGGCCTTATTTGCAGTGACTTCTATTCTTGAAATCAACAATTAGGGTTGAAAATAGAAACAAAAGATGTCTTATGATATTTTGTCTCATTACAAATGGAAAGGTGGTTGTGTAAATCCAAGTACTGCTCAAAGCCGACAGTATAGATACTGACTGGTGACAGAATGGAATGTTCTTACGCTGTCTTACCTTGTGCATATTGCAACCAAAAACAGCCAAACAAACAACTCAACCCCCTCACCCCCAAGCTTGTGTGGTTGCTTCTCCATTTGCTACTACTGTGTGGAGGTGGAAGAGGGGCGGCTGCCTCCCACCATGGGGAGAGCAAGGCCTGGCTGCAGGCTGCTGGGCCTGGATAGTCCAATAGGATATTAGTGTCCCAGGCAGCTCTTGAGGTGCCTTGGCTCTCTCTCTGCTGCCGTGCTCTTTCTCCAAGAACTATTACACCTCAGCTCAGCTTGACAGAAAGTCTCTTTCTTCTTACTCCTTTGCTCATCTTAAAGCCTGGAAGGAGTGGACCAGCCAGGGCAAACCCCTGCTGGCTTCCCGCTGCTGGCCGTCCTCCTGCCCTTCACCCCAGCTCCACACAGCCCAGATCTGAAGTCACTGCTGCTGGAAGGGAGGGAGATGGAAGAAAATGCAGTCCCTGTTGAGTCTCAGCCTCTCTGACTCCATCAGTGTGTAGTCTGAGGGCAGGCTGGCTTTGCGCTGTGCTGCTGACCTCCAGAGGAAAGAGCAGAAGATGGCGGGGGCTGTTAGACAGCAAAACAGGGAAGCAGTTCTGCTTCATGTCTTCTGAGAGCTGCACTGCTTTACCCTTCTCACTCCATTTGTGTAGATGCTGGCACACAGTACTAGACAGGGAAACAGGAACTTTCTCTTGCAAGAAATCCTGCTAGCTGAAAATGAGTTGCTGAAAATGAAAAAAAGACAAGCAGTAAAAGAATGTGCTTTTGCTCTTCAATATATAAATGAACTGTGCCATTTATGAATCATTTCTCTAAAAAGGAAACCATCAAATGCACACGATGTAAATATGTCCAAAGTGAGAAAGAATGTAAAGTTTCTTTATATGTGTGACATCCTTAGATCTATGAAGCATTATAATCATTTTCTTTCCTCCATAGTTTCTTTGTTTTGTTTCCTTTTTTGGTTAGGCAGAACTTGGCACAGCAGAATTAACTTGTTTGAACCCTTCCAGAGTTTTATTTTAACATTATGACTGTGTTAAAACTAAGCAGTTGCAGAGAGCAGTCATGTTTTATGGTAGTCCTTAAACGCATGCATACCTTTATTGAACAAGTTTATACCTATCTACCCTTCTGTTGTTATTTTATCTGAATATCATTGGATGAGAGGCAAAGAACACACAGTTAAAAAAGACAAAAAAAGTAAGTCAGGCATTTAAATGATATGTGTACCAGGTGTATGTAACTCGGGAACACTATCTGCAAGCAGGCTGTGTAGCAGATGAGATAGTTTTCCTGGCTGCTGCTTCCTTCTCCTTCCACCCAAAAAATCTCCCACATGTATGCTTTTATCTTTGCAGACACTGTAACTGAAGCATTGCAAATCCTCTTAGAAGTTGTCCCGTCAGAGGAGGACCAGAAATCGTGATCTCCATCTACCCAAAAATGCAGCCTTTGGCTTGATGTTTCATTTGAATCCGAGGAAGAGCGTGCGGAGATGTCTTCCTCCTCGTAGTGCTCTGCAAAATGGAGGAACAAATCACAGCTGAGATGGATACTGAGTGTGTCAGTTACCAGAACTGAATTTTATGATGTTGTAATTTTTTTTTTAATGTGGTTGGTTTATATGTAGAGAGAAAGAACTTATGCCATGAGGGCTCTTTACTGTTTGTTAGTGTTATATTTTAATGAAACATAGGTTCTTCAAACAAGGATTTTTGTTGCATTGTCACTGAAAATATGTTTAAGCATTGTGTAAGTAATGGTCAGGTGTACTGTGAAGAATGTATCCTACTTGCTGTCCTGAAGAACCTACTCTCACTGGGGAAAGGGGCAGATAAAGCTGCTGAGTATCACTTAATAATGTTCTTCCTCTCCCTCTGTTTGGCAGCCCTATTTTACTTATGTCTTGCTTGGAGCACCAGTGCACTGATGCAGAAATACAGTGGTTTCTACTGTTTGTGGTGGCGAGATCAAGGTACAACATAACATATAAAAACATCTTCTGAGAATTAGTATTTCTACCGGCAGGACAGGTAGATTTTAGCCTGGGGGCAGTAATTTCATACATGTTCAAGTTTCTACCAGTCTGGAAATTATGACTCTTTTTGCCAATATTTCTTTGTCTATGTGTTTATGGGAAATACAGCAACATAGTAATTACCTTCAGATTGGTATTTGAATCCGACCTCCATTGGTATATGAATATTTTCTATCTGGAAGCATATGAACTTGCATTTATCAGTCAGGCAAACGTGATTTTAAAGTTTTAGATAATTATTTGCGGGCAGCAAATGAATAATGGTCACTGGTTTTATAATCTGTGGGAATTTTGTATAGACGCAGCAATAAATGCAATACTGTTTTATGAGTAAGATGTAAGGCAAGTTACAACAGATTTGTTGATTTGAGTTGGAAACACACCTAATCTGTGGGCTTTTTTTCAAGCACACTCCAATTAATTGGGCTTTGAAACACCCAGGAACAGGTGCTCTGCCATCTTCTTCCTGGTTTTATCTCAGCAGAAACAGAGAAAAGATATCAAAACTGATAAAATCAAACTAAATTGAAGTTTCACCTTCAGAATGATGTTTGAGCTGAGAGTTGGCTCAAATATGAGCTGAAATTTTGCCCTTTAAAAGAAAATGTAGTTAAGGAAATTTTTTAATGCTTAAGAATTCAGTTTTATATTAAAATCAGGCTTTTATTTTAAAATATCAGACTACTCAACCTTAAGACTAAGGTTTGTTATCACTCTGTTAAGAATATAATGCTTAAATATTGAATGCACTACTTTTTGAGCTGTTTGCTATTAGCAAATCATGCATTTCATGAAAACTTCTATGAAACTAAGCAACATTAGACTTCCTAAATAGGGAGGAAAGCACAACTAATAGCCAGACCACTACAGTAAAGGGAGACTGTATTTTGTACATGGGTTGTATATATCCAGAGTATTTGCCATTTTAAGGGTGTACAGTAAAATATCTTTAAATTCTTAGGTGTTTTCTTCCTTGTATTTCTATAGTGGAATTTCATAGAAGTAGGGAAATGGGAATAACTGATTATCTAGAAAAGTGGTAATTTAAGAGAAAGAGCATTCTCCAAACTATTTTTACTTAAAATATTTTCTGTTTACGGTAACTTAAAGTGTTATTTGAAACTTCTTTTAGGCAAGCATTTTGAGCTAGTTTTTTGTGCTGACAGTGCATGTGTTTAGTTGGTATTTACACATAGGGCAGAAGTGTGCTTTTCAGGTCATCTCCTGTCCATCCCAGTCCCCCACGTTTTGACCTGTGTCAGTGTGGAACACCTTAGGCATACACCATCTCCATCCATTTCTCATGGAACCAAAGGCTTTTCACCCTCCAGGAGTGGGTCTATCGCACTCCTTGCTTGTGGAATCCCACCAGAGCAAAGCCTCCTCCACATTGATACTCTAGGCAGCAGGGCTTCCACATCAGTTGTTTAACTCCGTGTATTCACTCCTGTTGTGCCGTATTACTTGAAAATTTAGACATAGCCAGTGTTAATTTGTAGAAATAAATGGCTCTGTAAGTATAACTGAATGTTACTTTATTTCTGTTGTTTTTGCCATTGTGGACTTTAAAGTTTAGGAATGCTTCTGAAGTCTGACCCGATGACTGTATTTTACTGTATTTTATGTTTGTGTAAGGGCTTAATTTGTCCTGAGAGAGATCCTTTGACTCATGGTTTGTGAAGATATATATATTGGGAGAAAAAAATGTTACCTGCAAATAAAAAAAACTAATTTTTTTCAAAATGCCTGTCGATTCTAATTTCTGTTTTAGTTTCTTTAGCATACACAATTGCCACACAATGTTCTAGTCAGGTTTCCATTGTGTTATAAAAGTCAGTATTAAGGACTTTTATTATATGTGGAAACAATGCATATCATCACAAAAGGAGAGAAAATAGGTAACAATAGATACATATTTTAAAGGTGTGGAGTTATTTTTTAAGACTTTTAAAAGTATTCTCTTCAGTCTCATAAAGGAAATTCTTCTAGGATAATAGATACATTATATATATGTTTTTCTTATTAGGGCCTGAGGTGATCGTGCCAGAGAGAGTGCTCTGTGAAGAATTTAATGATCCTTAAATGTGTTGTTGTTTTTTCTTGCCCATACAACTATTAATCCACTGGGCTCTTTGAAGCGATTTCTTTCTTTGTTTTTAGGTGGGTGCTGCTCTTTTTGTTCTTTGAACTTGCTGCTCTTCTGGGGTGTAGGCAGAAATCTCACCAAAGGCAGCAGAAATGAACACTTTATGCAAGCAGAGAATACATCTGAGGTTTAGTACATCTCTGAGAGAAGCGGGGTCAGCATTTGAAGCCTCAGATATCCTGACCTAACTTTGCTCCCCCTGATCCGGACCTCTGCGTGGCCTGAGGCATGATCACACCAGCAGGGCCTGCTCTGGCCCTTGTAGCCTGCCCGCGGTACTGTGTGGGTGCCATGTGCCCTCCTTCCCTGCCTGTTACAGGCCACTTGTCCCACTCAGGAGCCTGCCTTGGCTTTCAAGAGGCTACTGGGCAGGAGCCAGTTTTATAAAAACCTGTTTTTATAAACTTCTCAAACATCTAACATCTCCTAGAAGTGTTTGTGTGTGTTTGTGAAGCAACTTTCATGTCTTTTAAACTTCGAGTTTTTGGTGCATTTTTCACTTTATGCAGAAATTGTTGCTTATCTGTACTCTCATTTGTGTTTATCAACTGTTTTCTTTTAATGCTAACACACTGTAACAAAAGCATTTAATCTGATTTGATTTAAATTTGCATCTGATCGTAATTAAGGGCCAAGCTGGCTTAGGGAGAGACAAGCCTGAGAGCTGCCCCAGGTTGTGATGCATCCTGTGCTAAGACCTAAGATGCATCCTATGGACCCCTCACTGCAAGAAAGACATCAAGGCCTAGGAGCATGTTCAGAGAAGGGCAACAAAGCTGCTGAAGGGTCAGGAGCACAAGTCTTATGAGGAGCGGCTGAGGGAACTGGGATTGTTCAGTCTGGAGGAGAGGAGGCTCAAGGGTGACCCTATTGCTCTTGACAGCTGCCTGAAAGGAGATTGTGGCAAGATGAAGCTTGGCCTCTTCTCCCAGGTAACAATGATTGGATGAGAGGTAATGGCCTCACGTTGCGCGAGGGGAGGTTCAGGTTGGGTATTAGGAAGAATTTCTTCTCCGAAAGAGTGATCAGGTGCTGGAACGGCTGCCAAGGGAGGTGATGGAGTCACCATCCCTGGAGGTGTTCAAGAAACGTTTAGATGTGGCACTTAGGGACCTGGGTTAGTGGGCAATATTGGTAGTAGGTGGATGGTTGGACTAGGTGATCTTAGAGGTCTTTTCCAACCTCAATGATAACGTTTCTAAGACAAATATTTAGAGTAGGTGAGATGATCTCTGGATCTGTTTGTAGTTCCATTCTTAAAGAAGGAGACTAGATGGCTAATGTAGGCATGCTGAGCAGGAGTGAGATGAATCTGAAGTTACGGCAACCAGCATAAATAAAGTTACTAAAAGCGCTTATAAACCAATTAATACAGAGTATCACAATTTCCTCTTAAGAATTAATTTTTTTTTAAATTCAAATTTCAATAGATGTTTCCTTTGACTAGATCACACTTCATTTTCCAGATTTTCTCATTTGAATCAAAGTCAAACCAAGCAACTTTTCTAGAAGGAAGTTCTTCTGTCTTTGACTATGTAGCCAGTTCATATCTCAGCATTCTGTGGAAATATTTTCTGAAGTAGCTCTAATATTTCAGCTGAATATATATTCTTCTTTTTTATTTCAGAGGAAAATCAACCTTCAGTTGAGAATGTTTCAAATATTCTAAAGAATAACATAAAATTAACCTGTCCACAGGATAGGTAGCTAATTGTATTGATACAGCAAGATGCAGCAGGGTAAAAAGGACTTTCTGTAACATTTAGTAACTCCAGAAGTTTTGCTTCAAGCATCAGACAAATTCCAGGATCCAGACAGAATTTTATTGATCATAGTATTAGAAAACCAGCTGTTGATCTTTCTGCTTGCTGCCATGAGCAGTGGGGAGGGTGCAGATTCCCCTGTGCTCACACAGGAGGAGTCCTCTGCACAGTGTGGCAGCTCTTCCTATTGTGTTTTTCTTCTTCTGAACACCCCAACCTATGTTTTATTCAGTTTTCTGAGGTGGTAAATCTGGAGTAATCTAGGAAGGTCTCCTTGCATGAAATGCCTCCTGCTGACTTGGTGGGACTCAGCAAACTGATGTTGGATTTCTTGCTGGTGTTCAGAAGCCTGTATTTTTTTTCCCAACATGTTAGTCCACGTGTAATTTGATTTCTGCTATTGTCTTTTGCAAAGGAACTGCTGGGGAGTAAGACTACAGTTTACACACCAATTCAGTTTACATTGGCTTTCTTTTTTCTGTTCAAAGGAACTTTTGAAATATTCTTTTCCTTGAAGTGCAAAGACCCAAACTGATTAAACACCTTTCTCAGCAAAGGCTTGACTTTATCAAGAGGGCATTTGGATTCTCTTTAAATTCCTTGCTACAAGAATATCTACAACATTATGATCTAAACCACAGCTTTGATATTTTCTACATATCTTGGTGGTGGTGATCCAACACGACTATAAAAGGACTGTGGCTAGGATGGGTTTTCTGCTTGCAAAGCTCATTCTCTTTCCCACAGAGAGAGCTACAGAACATGCCCATTGCTCATTTTTCTGCAGGCCTTTTCCCACTCAGAGGAATTCACTCAGACCTCATGTGAGAGGGAACCCCTTCCCCTCCTTTGGGGTGCACCTCTCCATACAGCAGGATGCTCTAGAAGCATGTTGGCTGCAGATGAATGCTTGGCAGAGCCCAGGGCTCAATCTGGTGGGAGTGAGCTGGAGTCCTCAGCCTAAGGAAGAAGCTGACTTTTACAATCACCACTCCCACTCAAAACATTTTAACATTGTTACCTAGGAATTTTGGCATTTTTTTCCTCCCTGTTTGTTATAAGAGGTTAAAATGTTATGGGATATTTTTCTAATTTTACCCCCTGCTATTGGCTCTGCCTCAAGAAAGCTATTTGATACTGTTTTAGCTGCCAATATCTCTTTGCCACTCAGTCATTGCAGTGTAATTGGATCTAAAGTAGATGTATAATTTGCTGCTAGCAATGTTGGCTTGTCTTAATTATGATATCCAGCCGATTTCTAAGGATAGTGATCAGTGAGTATGCATAGCACAGCGGATAGATTTGTACATCTGGATGACTGAGTCTTCACAAGAACTTGAGCTTCCATGGTACCAGTATATCACATCATGTAAAGGTATCAGGGCAGGACCTCTGGTCTAAGGCAGATGGCTGCTTTTAAAAGGCCCAGGAAACTGCACAAAGACCGACGTACTCTGGACTGTGTATATGTGTGTGCTCTGGGAGGAAATGAGGAGTAAATATGAACTCAGGCAGATAATTCTTCTGTGCATTTCCCCTGTGCTCTCTCCCGCGTTCACTCTGGCTGAAGGTTACAAATAACTTTTCACTGAGAGTATTTCCTTTCAGTGCCTCCTCTGCAGGCCAGCTTTTTGAGACATCTGTATTTAATTTTAAGCTGGGTGCTATTCTTGCCCATGCACTTTCAATTTTTTTCTAAGCCTCATATTTTTCCTCATCTGAAAACTGTCATGTCATAGACAACCAGCTCTCCAGGCTATAGCAGTAATTTTAAAACGTAAAACGATTGCAAGTTGTGGCCACACGAGTCTCACCCAGCAGCTCCCCTCTGCCAGGCTCCTACAGCTTTGCTTGCAGACTGCTGATGGAGGGCCTTGCAGCAGCTGAGCACACTGCACCCAGCTCCTGCGGCGCAGCCACACTGATGGACTCCTCACATTCCAATGCCCCACTGGAGGCCCTGCCATGGCTGCCTGCACCAGGTGATTTGGGCACCTGACAAACCCAGCTACAGGTTGTGAAAGCTCTGTGGGTGTCTGGTAGGTTTGTACAAATTGAGTGATGGTGTACAGAATGGTGAATTCTGTGATTAGCCATCCATGCTTAATTGCTTGCATACCTAAAATTACCGAGTGGTTTACTAAAAATTTCCTTTTATCCATTTTTAGTAGGATATTTCAGGTTTTCTGTGTTCTGATTACCAAAAACCTGCAGCAGGTAAAGAAGCTTCCAAGGGATTTCTTGCTGTATTTTTGCTTGACATACTGCATTGTGCAATTCAATATTCATAAATTACTTTTGGCTCCTGTTAGTATTTCACAGCTCTGTTTGCTAATTCATAGGCCAGATATATTTAAAATGAATCATTAAATGCCAGGAGATTTGGTGCTCGTTGCACATATAACAGTTCACTATTGAACAAAAACTCCAGCAGTTTGTACTGATGCTAAACTCCGGCTACCTTTGATTTTATAATAAATATCAGCATCAGAAAGAGGCAGGATAAATCAGATCCTGTGCTGTCAACCTGGCAGAGATGATTGATCGCACTTTTCTGACAGCACAGCATTTGATTGCAAGTCCCATGCAGCTCTGCTTTAGATCATACAAAGGCATCTGGATGATGAAAAGCGTGCTAGCTGGGAAGATAGCATACAGTGCTGCACCAGTGTCATATTTATCCAGCGCTATGTGTACTCTAAAATGCTTCAGGCTGTAGCTCATGCTAATAATTATCTCTTGTGTTGAATCCACCTTGACCCATTTTTATTCTTCTACCCATATTTTAAGCAGAAATTGTTTTCAAATTCCTTCCCAAAATGGAAATGTAAAGCCTTTATCTAAAACAGACACATGTGGGAAATAAAATACCTATTTTGTGCTCACTGAGAGTTGCTACGTTTAGAAATGAAATCATTATAAGGTTAGGTGGTCACCCAAACACTCCCCTTCTTGCTGCCTCAGAAAAAACGGCCTTTGTCAAATGAAGCATCTGAAAGAAACCAATCCTACAGATCCAGGTGTGATTTGTTGCTCTGTGGCTCTCGGCAATGGATGTCTGCTCCAAAGTCTGTACTTGAAATAGGTTTGGAAATGGAGCAACCTCCCTGAATGGAGAGGGTGCAGGAAAGCAGCGTGGGGCTACTCTCTCTTCCTGCTTCCCCTCCCACGGGAGCGGCATGGCTTGTTCAGATGCTGCCCATGGTGAAATTGTGTCGTTTACCTTAGGAATGTGCTAGCATACAAAACACAGGCTGGTGCAATATGATGCTTTTTCTGACAATGATTTTCAAGATGTCATTTGAGATGTATTTATGTTCAACACGTATGCCTTTCATTTGGCTTCCTCTTACAGTGCACATGTGGTTTTATATATATACATATGTATGTATTGTTTAGGGCAAGCTGTGCAGTGATGCACTCCTGCATTGCAAGTTTAAGAAAATCAATAAAATATTATTTAATGCATGTCAACTTCATTTTTAATACTATTTCTAAAGTAAATTGCAGAAAGCATATAACCATCCACCATGGAATAATAAATTGATACTGAATGTGTGGGGAAAAGGCAATAAGCCAGAATCATTAGAGAGCTCAGTGTGCTGCTCCAGCAACACAAAGCAGCCATAAACCTGAAGTTGGAATTGCACGCAGCAAATGGTGTACACCAGTAAATCTGGCCCTGGTAATTTTATTGCAAATGACATACAAGCCAGAAAAACGTTTAGATAATTGAAATTAACACTTTTAACAATGATCTGTAAAACAGTGAATAATAATTAGGAGCTCCTTTCAAGCTCTCCGCAACAAGCTTGCAATCTCTCTGAATCAGTTTTTCCCTATTATAAATGAGTGAAAATAAGATGGACCCTCTTTTCCTTATGCCTAGTTAATGGAAACATCTTTATGGGCAGGGTGTCCTATTGGCACCCTTTTGCCAAACGCCGCAATCATGCCTGAAGTGACGGCTTGCTATTTGGAATTTGGAACAAAGCTAGATGGAAATGAAAATGGAAAAAATTAAAAAAGAGAGCTGTTGGAAAAGCATAACACAGATCATTATGATTATTTATTATTATTATTTATTGATGCAAATCTGCACCTGTCTTTCCCCACAGAAAAGTGCCTGTGCATGTCAGTTTGTGTAAAAGCAGCTCTTGCACGCGTATAAATGCTGCTCCAAACCTTGAGAATGTGAGAGGTTTGGGGCTGTTTTTTTCCAATACTCTTAAGTCAGAAAGAATTCTATGTTGTACTTCATTTGTACCGTATTTTTCAACATTGCTCTTAAGACATGACCATTTCCTTTCTTTCTTAGTAAACTGATGAATGAAAGGATTGGATCTGTTGGGTCATAAATCACCTGCTGTTGGATGACTTGTATGAATCATAGTATGATCAGATGATCGGTCACCCTCTGTGTTTACGCTGCCTCCCAACAGGCACACACCCAAGACATGCCTTTAAAACAAGCCTGGGATTAGGTCTGTAAGGTCTGGGAATACTTCCTTGCATCAGGCTGGGCACGTGGGCAAAATCTTTCTTTCTGGATGGGAACAAAAAACCCAGCTGACCCCCACTAAAAGCTGATGTTGTTCAAGAATTCCTTGCAGTGGCTCTGACACAGGTTTTGCTGGCTGGACTCTGTGTGGAAATCTGGCCACCACTTCCCAAGCTATCAATCTGAGTTCTTTCATGAATACCAAATTCATTTCAAAAAAATCAGATTCAATAAAACAATTTCTGTATGGGAAGCGGCAGTGTTGGGAGAGCGACTGAAATACGGTTTTGCATTAAATTCCTCTTTTTGCCGGATAATATGGATGCTTCAGAAGTACTACTGCAAACATTTTAAAAATAACATCCAATCCCCCAGACTTATATAAAACCTTTTCCCTCTAATAAAAATGGATAGGTGTGTGTATATGAGCGTGTGTGAGAGGGGGAATACAGAATTACAGGTGGTCCCAGCATCTAAAAGCAATTCTTTGGATGCCGGTGCTGAACTGTAAGAGAGAGGGCTGTGCTGCCACGGTCTGGGGACGATGCTCTGGAATTAAGAGTCACAGCCTCTTGGGGAGAGATTTGGCTGCAACAGTTTCTCCTGGCTGGGTGGAGGAAATGGTTGTTTAGAGCAAGCTGTGGGCTGCTGGCCTCTGCTCTGGCTGCACCCACAGGTTCTGCTGAATTAGTGAAAACAAAGACTTGGGAGAAAAGGGTGGCTTTTAGGACCCGTTTAGAAATTGGTGTTTGTGACAAATGCAACCTGTAGGACACTTGCCAGCTGTGAGGCCCTTTATGCTGAGCAACAATAGACTGACCCCAAAACTGAATGTATCAATGCTGCCAGTGTCACCTGCATTTCTGTGCTCCTCTGTCCATAGGGGATAATTATTTCAACTCCCTGGAGAGCCAAGCGCATCTCAAAAAAGAAAGAAGAGCCTCATTACCTGAGGGCAGTTGCAAAGGCTGGCTTATTTAAAGAGGCTAGAGAAAAGAAGAAAGTTAGCAGTAGGGAGACAGACTGCATTGAGGATTAGGGCAATACAGCTACAGTCACTGCCTGTAAGAAGAAACGGGAAAAGTTTTGTCCACGTGGCTTTCAATCATGGTGCCTTGAAGGGGCAGCTACAGGCTTGAAGTCCCCTTAAAGAAGGCTGCCAAAGAGCCAGCCCTGCCTTGCCTTGCCAGAGAAAGGCTGATGAGTGAAACCTGAGGACAGGGGAAGGATGTCTGAGACAAGTTGCACTGACTAGCACTGAGCTGAAAAGAGGTCAGAGCTGTTGTGTTCATTTGTACAAATGCAAAATGAACGTTCATATGAGCCTGTTGAGTTCTTTGATTTTCCTTCCATATTTCTCCCCTCTTTCTTTTCAGCCCGCAAATTATAAATTTGATCACTTTCCACCACTAGGACTGATATGGCTCTATGTGCTTGTTCCTTTCAAGATGTTTTCCCTCTCTTTTCAAACCAGTCTAGGAAGAAAATAGCCATTTTTGTGTGTGTGTGTGTTTGCCAGTACTGTAAGAAAGCTGGTGGTTTTTTTTGCATTTTGATTTGGGAATGGGAGAAGGGAGAGGCAGTGTGAGAAGAGAGAAGCCATGAAGAGCACACGGCTGGGCCAGGCGGACACGAGCCTTCAGCATGTGCTTACACATAGCCCCATGAGCCCAGAGGACAAAGCTGACATGGGGCCCGAGGCCATAAAAATGTAGTCCGATCAGATTCAAGGATCCATATGTCCCCTCAGTGCACATGCATCTAATGCAAATTAATTCCCTGGCAAGGTTTGTCACTAACATATGGGCATACTTTTTCTAATGATTCATTTGAAAATTGTATCTCCTTTTTTTCCTGAATATTGTATCTACGACAAATTGTGGTTCCCTGAGACTCAGCTGATATTCAAGTGTTCTCACGCAATATTATTTTGAGTTCTCTTGTCTACGATCGAAGCAGTACATCAATAAAACAACTGTGGTTGATTAGGATGGGAACAAAATATTGTTTCTGTTTTGCTAGGATACCCATTACAAGCACTGCAGTTCAAATGATGATGAAAAGAACATGCAGAAAGTGCTTCAGTTACAATTGTGTCTTTGAAGTAATAAGAAAAACATATTAAAAAACAGTGACAGATTTTGGTTGTCTCTGATTTAGAGTCTCTCATTTCAAATATTTGGAGCTTAATTTTCAATCTGAAGTGGAACTTTCAGAGCCTTTATTTAGGAGCTTTATTTGATACAGTATTTTTTTTTTCTGAAAAGTGTGTTTCTTGTGCATAGCACTCACTGTATTATCAATGCACTTTGAAATTTTTGCCTGCAGAGCCTGCAATTAAAGTTTCCATTAATAAAAGGTTTTGTTCTGGAGAGACGGAAAAAAAAAAGAGATAGACTTTGTTTTTATTATCTGTGCAATGGATGCAGTTTATATTCCTGTATTCTTGGCAGTGCTAGGAGCAGACCAGGGGCTATCATTCCAGAGACAGTTATCTGAAGTCTAGGCACAGTTATGGATTTTACATTAACAGCCTATTTTGCAGAAATCCTTTACTCCTCATTAACAAAATATAGGCCTGATGGGTATCATGATACTGCTGCTCTTTTATTTATGTTTCTGTTATTTCAAAAATTGATTGTAACTCCATTTTAGTTTGTTTTCCCATATATTACAGTATGTCATATTTTAATGTGTTTCTTTCAGAAAATTTATTTTCAGAAGTTCTGGTCGAGGAATCCTTATTTTTTTTTCAGTCCTGTCTGTTTTTCATTATGTTTATCTGTAGTAATTGGTAATGCTGGGTGTACTGCATTTAGTCTTCAGATGTCTTTCCATCAGGCATTGTCAGTATTAATCTGCTCTGCTTGGTAGACATTGTCTTTCCGTGTACACCACCCCACAGAATCCTTACAGGGATTTACAGGCACCCCTTACTGTTACCAAACTGCACATATTCAAAACCTAGGTTTGTTTCCTTGTCTACATACCTTAGTGTGTCTTTTCTTTTCATGTCCTATCACACAAGAACGTTTCTCCTGTCAATTCCTTTTATTTTCTCTCTATTTTAGACTGAGAAATGCAAAGCTGTGCAAGGTCCGCCTCATTTGTACATACATTCATTTACTCCTGGATAACAAAAGGGAGAGCACTTACTCTTTCACCTCAATTTTTTCTCCTTTAAATTGATCAGTGTGCAGCAAAGTTACATTTCAATTGCAAGAACAGCCTTCCAGAAAAAAAAAAAAAAGGGGATGAGATTTAGAGCTAACATCACCGCTGTGAAGCTGATGTCTCCAAAGCTGGATTGATTCCACCTGCATCTAACTGTCTAAAAGCCAAGCATTTAGTCAATAAGAGTTCTGAAGATCTCTATAGGCCTAGGGGAGAAATGGCCCCTTCTTGGAGCATTTCTTTCTTTGTGTCTGCAGTCTTGCTGCTTTTCACACTGGCACCTTCTGATGCATCTCAGTTTGCAGCTGTTGAAGTACGACATGTTTTCTCATTGCTCCCTCTGGAGGAGCCTGTTGGTCCTTGCTGACCACAGAGGGTAACCTCTGAGCAGAGTAAGGTAAGCTGCGCAGATGACTGCAAGACAGCTGCTTTCAGTGGCTCAGAACCATTCTTCAAAAGGTGTCTTGATGCCTGTCTCTGGGATAGAGGCAGCAATCTGCTGGTGGATTTTATACTTAAGGAATAGGAGAAAAGGTAGCTTTTCCCCTTTCTCACAGATAACCTCAGAACCAAAATGTTGACCATTCAGTTATCTGGTGAACCAATGGGAGATGCAGTTCTGGTATCCCTTCTTGGGTAGTGCACTGCTGCTAGAGATACCCTCTGTTCTCTTTCCTGAGCCTGCTCCCCTCCACCTGCAGCCCTCATGTAGGCATTGCAGCAGGAAAGGCCAGGAGGGCACCAAGAGGAATGCCTTTATATTCTGCCTTGAAGAGGATTTTGCTCCATATGCTTTCTCTCAGGTACCATTCAGAGTAAAGTAGTTCAGCAGATGACCTGCCAGTCTGCTTTCTGAAACAAATAAGCACTTGAAAGAGAAATCTAGTGTTTTGCACAGAAGAAAGGCAGCCTTAAAAACATGTAATCAGGGAGGATAAGAGGAAAACCTACTGCTTGTATAGAAGAAGAATGCTTTACAGCCCTAATCCATTACTAAAGGTTCCCATTCATCCTTGGCAATGAGATCAATTTGTGCTGAAAATTTAGTCCTATATGTGTGAATTGGAAGCGATCTTATTAGTGTTTTACTGCATCAGGCTTGATAAACTCCCCAATCCATTTCAGTTAAGTTTCTATTGATCCACTTAAGAGATCAATTTAGCTTTGATTATTTTTTGAGGTGGGAGGTGGAATGGGGGATTTCATTTGTCTCAGATTGAAGTTATGGAAAAAAAATGTAATTTAGCAATGGTAGCGTGTATGCACATGCGTGCACACTCTCTCTCATGTCCACCCCCATGAAAATGTTTATGCAGCAGAGCTGCCTGCATGATGCTTTGAATTTGCACTCTTGACTTTCTATAGTTCCTGATACTGCAGTTGAATCCGAGACTGTAATGGCTGAACTGCAATACAGCTGAATAGTCAACGGGTAACAAAGCCTTTTTGAAGTTCAGCTTGAAGTCAGCTGGCAGGATAGGTGAGAGGATTCTTGATTCTGGAAAGAAGATGAGGGTGGCTGAAGAAGACTGACAGGTGATGTCTAAACCTTAGGTAAAAGCTAGCTGTGAATACAATAATTTATATCTCGAAGGAGGGTCCTTTCTTCCTGCACTGTAAATTTTTATTCGGTATGTTAGGCTATGCCCATCAGTGGAGGAGAAGAGGGAGAACAAGGTTGTGAGAAAAGCTCTTTTCTCCAGTGTCCATTGGTGGTTTTAGGTCCCCCTTACACCGATGACAGAGGGATGGCTCCTAGAGGTGTGGAAAAGATAAGAGATTCGGGCCTACCGGATGGGTCACAGGGTAAATATCTCTCGCTGTCTCCACCATGAGGAAGAAAAAAAAAATCTTAGCATGTGTGTATGTAGATGCTTGCAACTATGCTCATGGTGAATTTGAGAAAAATTTTTAGTAGTGCCATGGCAACTAGGCAATGCTGCAATTCTTGTCTCAAGTGCATGAAGTTGATGTCATTGAATAATCAGAAAAAGAAGGGTGAGAAAGGCTGTAAGAAGCATCTTGCTGAATCATTGTTATCTGTGGAGAAGTCATAGACTAGTTACGTTTATATATATTAATGTAAATTCAACTCAAATTTTCAAGAGCAGTTTTGCTATAATACTGTGTTGTGCCTTTACCATTGTTGTTCACTCTCTGTATTCAAATGAAATTATTAACATAATGCTAATAAATTCATGCCATTAAACTGAGAATCTCCCATTCATCTAAAAGTAACTCAGGACAATAAACTGGAGAGAGAGAGAGAGAGAGAGGAGGAAAAAATCCAAGCAACCAACACCACCAGAATCCCAGCTTCCAAATTAAGTGAGAGAGTGATGCAAGGGCTGTTTAGAAAGGAATGTCTCCTGTTTTATTATGGTGGCCCATGACATGAGAGGTGGATGTTGGTGATGTGGTAGTAGACTTTGAACCTTCCTGCCAATATCCTCTTAAATTTTGTTGCCGTGCAACAGATGGCAGCAAATGAGCAGTCTGACAAAATGGCATCTGATATGGAAGCAGGTATGAAGCAAAGGTGTGTCCTTGAATTCCTCCATGTGGAAAAAACTACACTCATTGACATTTACTGATGCTTGCTGAATACTTTGGGAGACCAAAATGTGAGTACAGTGAGGCAGTGGGTGGTGCATTTCAGCAGTGGCAACGGTGTCATGAAAGACAAGCCACGTTCTGGACAGCCATGCACAGCTGTCACACCATGGAATGAAGAGTGTCTCAATATGCTGATAGAAATGACAAATGTGAGTCAACGTGTGTGACTTTTGAAAAGCTTCTAAGAGACTCATGAGGTCAAGACATTCTCTGTGCCCAGCTTTCAACATTTCCATGGATGGAAATATCCTGACTGAGATATGGTTGAGCTACTATTATCATCAGAAGGTTAATCTCAGAATATTTATTCAGATTTGGTGATAAATGTGGGATTTACAAATGCAATCCCCAGCTGTGTAATTGGTTCCTAGTTGGCAAACTGTTTCTGCCACACTTAAAAAGTATGCACTTAAGTTCTTTTTTGTGTGAACTTAAGTATACAATATTGTGCAGAGCGAGAGCCTAGCAGAAGGCATAACATCTTAGGTTTCTGTATAGGAAGCCACCATTTATCTCTCTTGTGTGTAACATTTCTTCTGGGGGCAGAACTTGTGTTTAGCGTGACAAACCATGTTAATAACGGCCAAAAAGAATGTTTATGTCATGTCTTGCACTGCTGCCACATTTAAACCTTGCCAAATTGGCTTTTTGTTTATCCAGAAAGAAATGTTTGGGGGGTGTAAGCACAGATGAGGAGAGGGAAGAAAGAATCATAGAAGAAAGAACCACTATGCAAAGATAAGTCACACAGCAGTTATGAAAGAAGAGCTCTCTTGCTGGGATGTCAAATAAAAAGTGGGAAAAAAAAATCAATGGAATCAATTCTAAAAGCCATCTGGTCCCTGTATGGGGGAAATTAGAATATAAATGCAACTATCTTCTTGAACCTTTCATCTCTGGGATAGGTGGAATTTCAAGCCATGATATCCTCCATTACTCATCTCATTAGTCATCTTGATTTTGAAATTGGTATTGCTAGGCTAGATGCTTGCATTCCAGCTTTTAACCTATTCCTGGTGAACAGGCAGTGGAATTAATCAGCTCTCTAAGGGCTGGCTGTCCCTCTGTGAAATGTCTTCAAAAATCTGAGTATATGTGTTGAGAAGGGGAAGAATGTTGTCCTGGAAGGTTTCTTTCAATGTCAGCGCATTATATAAATAGGACTCAGAACAGGACATTGTCATAGTTTCATATGAAGTAATTTACCATTTCAAATGGCAGAGGGAGGAATTCAGATCTGGATTAACATTAGCCTGTTTTCTTTTCATTCCTTATACTTCTGTCTGTTGCTTTATACGTTGCTTCATTTCTCTGTAGGAATTTTAGATTTGCAGACTAGAAAAACAGGAAAAAATTGGGCTGGCAGAGATGATTAGAGCCTGATTATCTAAGCAGGGCAATTTCTGTGCTGGGCTAGATTGCTCAGGGACGTGCCCCGTGGAGTTCTGAGTGCCTCTAAGGATGGCAACTGTACAACCTTCTGGGCAGCTTGCTCTTAGTCTTTGAACATCCTTGTGTTCCTTTTATGTTACAGCAGTTTGCCACTTCTCATTTCACTCTTGCTCCTGCAGGAAATGTGTGGTCTTGGCCTTAAAACCACTTACTGGACAGCTGAGGACTTAAGCCTTTTCCACACTGAGCGAACCTTCAGCCTTTCCTCTCAGATATGTGCTCCAGACCCTCAGCTGGCTTCGTAGCCCTTCACTGGATTCACTCCAGTATGTCCATGTCCTGCTGGTCCTGGGGAGCCTGAACTGAGCACAGCATCCAGTACACAGAAGTGCTACAAAGGCTTCATTGATTTGCTGCCTTCAGTCTTGCATATACAGATCAGTCTGTGGTTAGCTGTCATCAGAACTGCATGCGCGTACATCACAGTTTTAAGAGAAGTGAATACTTTACAGATAAATGGAATTGGTATTACACGGGAGGAACAAACTTGATGCTGAACAAATGAATGTCTTCCAGTACAACATCCTAATTTCAGTTGTATGCAATTGTCTGAAGCTTTTAATTTAGGCTGAAACACCGGAGTAGTCATAAATATTAACACTGGACTTCTAACTTGCTATAGACTTCTATAGTTAAGGGATATTTCTGGAGGCAGGGCCCAGAATAAGCTTAAAATGTGAAAGAGAGGGGCATTTACAACCCTTGAGCAGTGCATTTTGGCTTAGTCTTTCATTATATTTATAGACGGAACAAAGGTAACTTCTTCCCATTAACGTGGATCCAAGGTTCAACACAGCTGTCTACTATTTCAGATATTTTATGTGAAACTGAGTATGTATTTTCTGCAATACGTGTTTTGACTCTTTTTCCTCTTGAAAGGTACAACGTCTCCTCTAAGGTGTTACTGTCCTTTCTTCTGCAGTCCATATGTTCACAAGCGAAGGCAACTTTAGCTTCACATCACGCTTCCTGATATTTTTCTGTCTTAGCAATATAATGCTACAAATAACATTTTTAAGAGGAAAAAACAAAGGGAAGGAAGGTCAGGATGCATTTAACATTTGCTCAAATATATTAGAAATGCAGGAATCATCTGATCACTATCAAAGACAACTGTCCTATTGATATCTAGGTTAGAAGGGCCCAAAAAATATCTATTCCACTTGTCCCCAGCCTCGCAGGTCACTAATCACTCTAATAGAGACAATAATCAGTGTGAGACTTGAAGTAAACGAATCAAAGACAAAAACAATCAATCACAGCAAGACGCACAAGAGAGAAGCAGAAACAAAAATAGAGAAAGACTGAAGTTTGGCCATAAATACGTGTATTGACCTATGTACCAATGTCCTACATCTCCAAACCCAGCACAGTGTTTTGTTAGGTTAAGTTCAGCTCGTCTGAACCTATGAATCACTTTATATTCCACACAACAGGAGCTAAAACTCCCATCTTTTTGTCCTTGCCAATTCAGCAGGCCATCAGGTCTGTCTAGACACGAGATCTGGCTTGTGTGTTAATACAGAGTGAGCACCTTTATGTGGCATTTAGAGCATGCCAAGTAAGAAAAAGCCTCTTCCCTTGTGGAACACCACACCATGCGTGGCACGCAAATGTGGCCAGCAAGTACAAGGATTAAAATAGCGGCAATAGCAACACTGGCACCTATTAAATGCAGGATAACACTCACATGAAATCTTTATTTTAGAGTTTGGCATGTAGAGATGATCTCTACATGCCCCCCCGAAAAGGTAGGTCCTGCTGCTGATGAAATATTTAAGGCAATTGGGTCATAAGATGGAAAGAGACCATAGCTTCATTCTCAAATATGGCTATCAACACCCTGCCACCCCCAGCTATAAGGTACACCTTAGTATCTCCTGAGTTTCTGGCTTTTTTTATGGTTTCTTTTTTCTTCTGGCAAGCACACAGTTAAGTTTATATATACAAATGGTGAGTTGTTTTTTTGAGCAATTATTGCCCAGGAGCAATTAATTTACCCCCAAGCTCTACTATAATGACCAAACCCAGCTCTGAGGTTAGAGAAATGTAGTTCTTAAACTTCTGGTGCTCCTAAGCAAGAAAATGTATAGATTTTATCACCCATTGTTGAAATCTATGGCATTGAAATAAAGAGCTAGCTAAAGGCTGACTCAGCCAAATGTATTCAGAGCATGGGCAGAAGAGTGCCAAAGTTATTTTTGTGAGGGGGAGATCATGTCATCTAAATTAATATGGAAAAATTGCCTCATAAGTCATCTCCACAGTTGCGCTGCACTACACTGGTGGGAAGACCAGAGTTCAGTGCTGTACTCATTTTGCAGATGTAGCACCGATTCATCTGTTTTGGATCTTCATGTCGTTTCACACAGGTGAGTTGTAATGAGACTCAGATTAAGAAGAGGAGCAGGCTAGCTAGACCATTAAACCCACCATTAAATCTCAGCAAACCCTTCAAGAAGCCTAAGTCATGTTCTAATATGCTATATGCTGTTGCTGATGACTCCAGTGGGGAAAAAAAGTGAAATAGACTGTATTTTACCAAAAGGAAAACTAGAAACAGAAGAGTGAGCAACACTGCACAGCTATTAGTATGTGTCTAATCACTGTTTTTCCTGAACCTGCAGAGCAACCAAACCAAATATATTTTAAAGCATATGCTCACCATGAGTGTTCTGTTTTGTAGACCTGCATTTCAGACTTATGATGAGCACTCTGGAGAAGTAACTATCAGCAAACGCAGCTAGTGGGAAACAGATTGCGTTTTATATTCCAGAGATATCCAGAAGTCCTGGAGGTTTGGATATTTTTATTAGTATTTTAGGGGAAAGAAGAATTATGTGTGAAGAACTTCAACAGATGAAAAGTAGGGAAAAAGATTCCTTGAGAAATGCATGGAGGCCTCACCTGCCGCATCCTGCAGTCTGATCTGTTCCTGGGCTCTGAACGGTGGGATAATTGCTGGCCTCTCAACAGCAGGCGTGCTTTCAGGACAGACCCTGGGCTCCTAGAGGTTGTTCCACCTGGCTGGAAACCAGGCATATTTCTTAGGGCCCTTCTCCCTGAAATCAGCATTGAACAGTTTGTATTTGAAGAATGTGGTGCCTTTCAATGACAGCCTGTTTGGCTTGAAATTTTCTGGCTCTTTGTGTTTGGGAATACTCTTGGACAGGTGCTGGAGTTTACCAAGGCACTTCCCTTGCATGGCTTTGCTCCAGCAAGGCATTGCCTTGCTCCACTCTGCTGCTAATGACAGCACAGCAGAAACACATACCAATCTGCTCATTACAGAGCTGGAGAAACAGGCTGCACAAAATAGCCTAATAACGATCGGGAAAATGTAAACTTGACAGGATTTAGAAGGAAGCTAAACGTAGTCGGGCACAAGGAACTGTGAGAAGCGTAATGTAATCATATGTTCATGCTTTTATTGAGCACAGACCTTATTTGAGAAAGAAGAGTGAAGAATGCTTCACTCATAAGTAGTATTTCTTGTAAGGACATAGCTGATTTCTCAAGTAGATTGCTTGATGAAGGATTGATAGTTTTTTCTTCAATTATTTATTTATTTATTTTATTTTCAAATAGAAACTCTTTCCATTACAAATTATAACCTTTCTTTTCTGAGCAGATATTTCATAGAATCATAGAATCATAGAATCATAGAATGGCCTGGGTTGAAAAGGACCTCAAAGATCAAGTTTCAACCCCCCTGCTGAGTGCAGGGTCGCCAACCACTAGACCAGGCTGCCGAGAGCCACATCCAATCTGGCCTTGAATGCCTCTAGGGATAGGGCATCCACAACCTCCTTGGGCAACCTGTTCCAGTGCGTCACCACCCTCTGAGTGAAAAACTTCCTCCTAATATCTAACCTACATCTCCCCTGTCTCAGTTTAAAACCATTTCCCCTTGTTCTATCACTATCCACCCTCGTAAACAATCATCCCCCCTCCTGTTTATACGCTCCCTTCAAGTACTGGAAGGCCACAATGAGGTCTCCCTGGAGCCTTCTCTTCTCCAAACTAAACAAGCCCAGTTCCCTCAACCTTTCCTCATAGGAGAGGTGCTCCAGCCCTCTGATCATCTTGGTGGCCCTCCTCTGAACTCGTTCCAAGAGCTCCGGGTCTTTCTTGTACTGGGGGCCCCAGGCCTGGACACAGTACTCCAGATGGGGCCTCACAAGAGCTGAGTAGAGGGGGATAATCATCTCCCTCTGCCTGCTGGCCACTCCTCTTTTAATGCAGCCCAGAACATAGTTGGCCTTTGGGGCTGCCAGTGCACACTGCTGGCTCACATCCAGCTTCTTGTCCACCAGGACCCCCAAGTCCTTCTCCACAGGGCTGCTCTCAAAGAGATCTTCCCCCAGTTTGTATAAATACCTGGGATTGCCCCAGCCCAAGCGCAGCACCTTTCATTTGGCCTTGCTGAACTTCATTATGTTCACATGGGCCACTTGTCCAGCCTGTCCAGGTCCCTCTGGATGGCTTCCCTTCCCTCCAGTGTTTTGACTGCACCGCTCAGCTTGGTGTCATCTGCAAACTCGCTGAGAGTGTGCTCGATGTCATCATCTATGTCATTGATAAAGATGCTGAAGAGCACCAGTACCAAGACTGAGCCTTGGGGGACAACACTCATGACCGGCCTCCACCCTGACATAGAACCACTGATCACAACCCTTTGGCTGCGACCAGCCAACTAGTTCTTAATCCACCAAACAGTCCATCCTTCAAATCCATACCTCTCCAATTTGGAGAGAAGGATGTGATGAGGGACCCTGTCAAAGGCTTTGGAGAAGTCCAGGTAGATGACATCTGTTGCCCTTCTCCCATCCACCAATGCCGTCACTCCATCATAGAAGGCCACCAGATTGGTCAGGCAAGATCTGCCCTTGGTGAAGCCATGCTGGCTGTCTTGGATCACCTGTTTGTCTCGTATGTGCCTTAACATGTCTTCTAGAAGGATCTGCTCCGTGATCTTCCGAGGCACAGAAGTGAGGCGCACCAGCCTGTAGTTCCCCAGGTCATCCTTTCTCCCTTTCTTAAAAATGGGAGCAATGTTTCCCTTTATCCAGTCACCAGGGACTTCACCGGACAGCCACGAGCCATTATTTCACTTTTCCTGAAAGGTATTCAAGGTTTTAGTGCACTGTGACAACACTCTGAAAACTAAGAAAATGCCCTTTAGCTCCCAACATATCTTTTTGAAATTCATTGCTTGCACTGTTTGTATACTAACTGCGACACTGCCAGAAGAGTATCAAGAAGCTGATGACACGCTCCCGCAAAAGGAAATAGTATAACCCAGGATATTCAGTACAGCTCTGAAAATGACAGAAGTGCACCAGAGAAAGCAACAAGCTGTGGCACTCTTTTAGAAATGGCTGGCATTTGAGGCAACTTTACTCAAAGGATTGAGCTGCCATGAGACCAGGAAAAGCAGAGCTATGATTCAAAGAAAGGAAAACATCTCTACAGCATCTCCAAAAATGGAGCTAATCCCTGTGCAATGTGTGCTATTTTGTTGGCTAGGCTCATAACAAAAGTGTGAAGATGATACTTAAATACTGTTAGGAATGCAAGGAAGGGCAAAATATGTACTCTGTGTGCGTGCTGGGGGGGGAGGGGAGGGTTAAATGAATTTAAGTATGAAATAGGTTTAGAGGATATAATACCTCCAGGCCTAGAAAGATGACAAAAGGGGGTCTAATTGCATTATATAGTCCATAAGGAGGTCTGTGTAATAATATAGCAGAATGTGTTCACATTTGAAGGAAATGGATAAATAATCCATAGACCTCTTTTGAAACGAAGGAATGAAAAGTTCACAGTATCCATTAAATCCCTAGCATTTTTCTCAGAAGGCCTTTGATGACGTAAAAACAGGCTAACAAATGAACTAATTATGCCAAGAAATAGATTTATGTATATCTACGCACATACACAGATGTAGATAAAGGACTGGATGTGTTTGATGAATAAAGATGAAATACATTTGTTAATCTATCATAAATAATGCACAAATATGCAGTTTTCCACTCAATTTGTATTTACATTTTTTTCACTGATGGGGGTCAGTCTTTCTGAACAGAGGCTGAGTCAACTCTAAGGGCCCTGGAACTGGTGGATGTTTTATCCGCTTTTTTTTTTTTGCTGTTTACTCTACTCAAAAAGGAAAATTAAAATATAAAGGTTTGAAAACAAATGTGTGGCTAACATGCTGCATGGAGGAACATAGCAGAGCCAAGACGGCCCCTGGCAGTGGCCTCACACCATTGCAAACTACAGATTTTTTACAAAGTTGTAGACAGATTGCTATTGTAATTATGAATTGCTGCAACAATGACAGATATGCTTCCAGAAGAGATGACAACGATTGCTGCAGGCAAAACACAGTTAGGATTTTTGTTGCTGTAAGTCTCCCCTGACTTTGCACCTGCGTGTATACACTCGTGCATCCCCCAAAGTCCAGCTGTGCCCAGATGACCCCTGGTACAGAGTGTTTGAAGAACACACCACCTCCTGCAACCAGAGAGGAAGTGACTGCACTTGCCACGGCATTTCCCAAAATTTGCTTTCCGTCTTCAGTTACCTTTTAAGCACAAACCAGATGAATGTGCATACTGCAGCAGTGACCACCCTCACGAGGATGAAAGAGGTTGTGTAGAGATGCTTCTGTTAACAGATTTGTTCCAGAATTACAAGGTGATTTATTTAGACTATGGAAAATGCAGGCATGCTGAAGTATCTTGAATCTACAGCAGAATTTTCTGTGCTAACAGGCAATCTATTTTTTTCTCTTTAAGAGGCTCAATTGGTCCAAGCAGTTGAAATGACCTTGTCAGAACAAGTCATTCTCAGACATCTTGAGAAATGTACAGAACAGGCTGCTAACTAGTGCACTTTATTAGGTAGCGTATCTAAGTTTGGAAAGCTCAGAACTAGTTATTGAATCATGGAGGATTGCTCTGCTGTGGTTCCTGATTATGTATGTAACAGGGGCAGGCATTATAGCGTCAGCAAATTAATTTTCCAGCACAATCCCTTAAATGTTGCTTTAAACTATGTATCAAAAGGAACCATATATCCTCTGCTGCTGATGTCCCTTTGCACTAAATTGCTTCTGTTTCTCACAGCTGTCACTGCCAAACATTTCCACGCAGAACAAAGAGTAGACATGTGCCTGGCCGGCAGGCCACTGGCAGCACTTAAATTGTGTCACAAGTGTGGAGCATCAGATGGATTGCAGCCAGGTCAATGGTTTGTGTGGCAAAACACAAGCGAGTTTTTTAGGAGACCTGTAATGCTTTCTCTGGTTTAATCTCGGTCGATGAGCTGATTAGCAGTGATTGGCAATGCAATGATTATTCCGAGTAACAAAAAGGAGAGACCAGTTCTTCCTCTGACAACACAAATTCTGTGTGTATAACACATGCTTTACCTCTGAGTAGGTGTTCCTGCAGGTGAGAACCATCATTATTTAGACCTGAAATCTTCAGACACTGCTTTTTTGAAAAAGCTTGAATACTCTGAAGTGCTTGAGCAATCACAGGGTAGGTGCACAACAAAACCAAGGATGTTTTATGTTTTTTGGGAGGTGCATTCCTAACACCAACTTTATGCCTTTCTGTTTGCTCTCTTCACAGTAGAGGTCTACACTCTTGGGCAGAAAATTGGCAAGGGAAATGACAGCAAGATACCTGGAAGTGAACTGATAAGAATGTCTGCTCCTTGTGGTAAGACCCAATCCACTGTGTGAAGACCTTCTCTATCCAGTGCCCCTGGCTGCACTGAGAGAGCCCAAAGTGGACAACAACTCAGTCCTGGTGAGTAACCACAGAAGGGGCTTTGTGTGGTGCACTGGAAGGGTGTGGTCGCTCCAATCTGAACAAGCTATTGGTCTGTGGTATAAGGATGTTCCTGGGACCTATGAAGGCCATAAAGATGAACAAGGAGAATCTCTGCCAGGATGTAGCCTCATATATACCGTAGCACCCATCCTACAGGCGGCCATGTCCTCCTGCCTGTCCTCTGCCTTTAATTCCCTTTTGGGTCCCTGAGACAGAGCGCACTTCTTCCCTCACATATTTTTATAAGGCAGCATAGCTGAAACACACGCTGAAGCATATGTTTGAAATCCAGATAACAGAGTACTGGGAAAACATCTAATTCAACATGTTTTAAAGACAGTCAAGCCACTGTAAAGTTTTGTCAGTCAGTCACATGATGCAGACAAATGCACAGAATATTTAATTTTGATTTAGTAGAAGTCATTTTGGTTTGAGGTAGGCTGCATGCTGTCTAATGAAAAAAATAATTTAGAGGCATTAATTGTAAGAAAGAGAGAGCTTTTTGCTTCAAAGAGCCCATCAGCAAAGCTGTCTTTCCTGTTTTATCAGTAAGCAAAGCTGAGAGCAAATAACAGATGGGTACATCCCTTAGCGCCAGCAATGAATGTTCATGAAATATAGCACAATCTCCCTCCAGTGTGCTATGTTTTTTAACAGTAGTACTAGGTGTGGGGCAGGATGAATAACTAGCTCAGATCAAAGATCCTTTTTCTCCCACTGAGAACATGGCAGCAATTGGCATTTGGGCAACGACTGCATTATTTTGATGTCATTGTGGAACAAGTGACAAACAGCTTCAGCAGACAGGTGGAATGGATTTTATGGAGTGAGAGTATGAGGAAAGTTTATAGGGCTGGGCTCAAAATCCCAAAAGACAACAAAACTTCAGTTTTCTTACTGCTGCGTGAACAGTCAAACAAGTCTGTTCCAGCCACAGAAAACTCAAACTAGATTACCAAGTGGGCTTTGCACTGTGGTAGCTAACCTCGTAGCCCAGGTATGAAGCAGAGGGAGAGGCAGCTGGCATCTGGTGGTTTGAGTACCAGAAAGAGCATGGCTGTTAGTCAACAAACCCCCAGGCAAATACTGGCTAGTTCTTGAAGGGTGATGTGTTAACACAGCATTTCTGATACCCACACTGACCTGCGTGCCTTGCAGGACTAAGGGTGGGATCTGTAAAAACCTACACCTTGAGGTGGGAGCAGTTTAGCCTCATCAGCAGAGAAGAACAGAAGAGTTTAGAGGCCTTGTTCAAAAATGAGGGAGGGAAAGGCCTGTGCTTATCTAGGGTTCGCAGCTGTGAAAGCTGGCTAGGAGATATGGGCTGAGGCTGGTTAGCATCTCCCCACTCCAAACTAGCAAGCAAACAGCAAAATATAATGAATACTGGAGAGGCCACCAGCACAGCTCTGAGGGCTTGAGGGGATTTCAGTATCCCTCAGTTCTTGTGAACAATGTAAAAAGAGTTTATTTCTCCTGGAGCATAGGACTGAAGTTGCTTGCTGATTTAATTTTGAATCCATTTTTGCAAGTCAAGCCACTTCAACAGGGGAAATTCAGTGTACCTCTAGGTGAGAGGGAAGTGCCTACATGTGAGCTCTGCAGGGGATTGGCCATGGCGCAAACATTAAGTCGGTCTGTGGGGGTTCAGATGGGACTAGATCAGCACAGTACCAACAAGCAGACTGAAGCTGCGTATTTTCAGCATCTAAATTTACAGTCAAGGCACTGACAGTGCCAGAGAGCCTTCTCTCTGCAGGTCTCTTTCCTACTTTCCAATTACAATGGTTACAACTGTTGTGCATGCATTTGCTGTCTGTCAGTTTATGCTCAGCTACTCAGCTATTATTATAGCTTTACTTGATAGAAAATGCCAGAGGGCCAGATGGTTAAATAGTGTAAATTAACCAATTTCACTGATGTAAACTGATTTTCATAAGCAGAGATTCTGGGCCCCTTGAGTATATATGTCTGTATTCACACACCTGGCTTGGTTCAATAAAAAAGTAGTGCCGTGTGTTTGCAAACCAGCAGAAACATGCAAATCACAGTCGTGCTTCAATTGTGATGGCTCAGATTTTGACTGTGAAATAAGTTTCAGAGCCATGGGACTTATGCTGGCCTGCTATTCGAGTTATCTTACAGCTTACTGGTGTAAGTGAAGTTGTGATTGTTTCACCATTATCAGACCTTCTCAAACATTTCACGTGACCGGGCACTGCTATGTTAGGTTCAACGTGAGTTGAGTTTCATTTGATTTACAACGTGGACTACAAAATCTGAAAATGAGGAGCTTGAATAGAGGTGATGTGAACACAGTTTAAGCTCAAGTTTGGATAGAAATTCAATAGGGTCAGATCCCTCATGTTCTTGGGAGCAGTAAAATTCAGAGGTATTACAGACAGTCAGATTAGAGTTGAAGGAAAATTTTACATCGTACTCTGAAATAAAAACACAAGTTTTTTTAGCACTCTTGAAATGGAAGAATGAAGAACATTCTAGGAAGCTCATGCACCCATAAAAATGTAATCAGGATGATGTATTTCTAGAGTGAGACTGTGGCATGTTTTGAAGCACAATGCTATAAGGAAGAGATTGTAGAAATAAAGGAAACAAAGCCCAAAAAACAGAAACCAATGTAAGAATCAGTATCAAAAGATGTAAATATAAGTTGCATACATAATTCTGGCCTGAAATTACTGCTATGGGAAATTAACATGAAATGCTTGAGTGACAATAATCAAAATATGCAAAAGATTAAAAGATACGGTGAATCTGATCAGTAGATACATATAAAAAATATTTTGCCTTTATTTTTACAATGCTTTTTTCACTTCCATTGTTGAATGCATATCAGAACAGCTGTAAAATTGCTGCAAATATGTGGAACTGGATTCCTTAGAGAATTTATCATCCTGCCAGGGGGAAATCCTTCCAAATTCATTTTAACAGCTTTTTGGTTTACTTCAATTTTTTTTGTCATTCAAATGAATCCTCACTTCTCATGAGGATTTGCCACGAAGAAACCTGGATTAAATAAACATATCTAATGAAGAAAGAATAAAACCCGAGTATTTAGGTTACCGTACTACATAAGCAGATAATACATCGCTATTTGTGAGTTATTTGTATCCATTATATATAAAGAATCAACTGAGAAAAACTGGTGATAAAACACAGGAGGCATTATAGGGTTCTGATAATAAAAAAAAGAAAAGCATGAGCAGTTTATGATACCTTCAGACTCCCAAGACACACATATACCTGCATCATATTTTCTTGCTTCAACACTGGCATTATACTATAGCACTGTGAGGAGCAACATAATTTTCCTACGTTTATAGCGTATAGTGGCCAGTTTAGAGACAGGTTTCTGAGGAAGAAGGTCCCCATCAATGCAATATTTCGCATATTTTTTCCATAAAAATGTCTTCTCCCTGTGTGCTAAATCCGAGCATGCGGGACTGGGGAGCCTAAAGATATTTCTTTTGGAGCAGCGGTACTCTGAAGTTTAAGAGTACTTCAGGGGAAATAAAGGAACTCTGTATTTGATTTGAATTCAGTTTGGATGACAATAAGAACAGCTTATGTTGTTTCTATTTGCAGTGGCTGTGTTTCAGAATGTTAGTGACAGCTGCAGCACTAAGAAATACTGGGTTTTCAGCTCGTAGACTTCGGGCAGTTTCCCACAGCCCATAGACACAGAACATGGACCCTCCTTTGCTAACAGCAGATGGCAGAGTGCTGACTTTCACGGAGCCCTGACTTGCTTTTTCCTCAAGGAGAACATTTCCCATCAGTTTTTACCATTCGGCTGGGGAGCTAGCTATCAATGCTCAAACACAAGGGCACGGCTAAGCCACGGCCCGTTTCGGCGCATTTTGAGGCTCGTTACATGCATTCTCTTTGCTGATCCGCCTCCCGCTCCCCTCGGCCGGCGGTCCGTTCCCGCTCCGCCCCACGCGGTGGCAGCAGCGGCACGACTGCGGGCGCCGCAGGGCGGGAGCGCTGCAAAATGGCGGCGCGCGCCTCTGGGGGTCTTGCTGCTCTGCGCTGCTTTGCTCTGCCAGTCTGACTGGGGAAAGCGGCGGGAGCGCCTGCTAGGGGATGAAGCTGAATTTTTCGAGAGAAAAATATGATTTCAGAGCAGTGTTTTCTTTTTTTTTTTTTTCACCCTCAGTTTACAGATACCTTGTATCTTTGCATGCCCTCTGTGTGTACAGCAATGTTTTAGATAGATAGTGATGTCGCCTAGAGAATGGTTGCTAATGTCGAAGAATGAGTTTTATTTTAGCAATTACATCTTGTGACATACATTACCTCTCAGTCTAAGATGCACTGCTCGGTTAGATGTGCCATTGGGAAAGCAAACTTGGCCCTTGTTCTGTGTTTGCTTTTTATATAAGCATAACTATTCCAAATTAGTATTCTTTTACAATGTGCTGTTTAGAAGTTGAGGCATCCCAACCTTCTCAGGTATAGCAGAACAGTGTGAAAAGGAGAGGGGTTGAAGCTTCCTGTGAGTTGAGCGGCAGCTGCTCAGTGCTCGGAGGGGCAGGCAGGGCTTTTGTTCATGACCAAAGGAAGAGAGGCAATAATGCACTGAAGACTTGTGAGGGAGTAAGGAAGGCTGCTTGTCTGTTCAGTTTATGTGTTGCACTGTGACTGGTGAATGAGATATGGGTCACTGTGCTTTTTCCAGTTGTGTCTTACTCAAGTATTTTAAATTACAAGATCTTGTCTTCTGTTACACTCTTAGGGTATCTGGGAACTGACATAAAGAGCAAGAGCAAGAGTGTGTTAAAAACCCACATATATTGCTCAAAAGGCAAATTAAGGCATTATCTCAGCCATGCTAATGATATGCAATTGCATTGCTGTCTTCAATTACATGATCACTTGGACCAGACCTTCAATGTGAATAAATTGCTGTAGCTTTATTAAAACCCATGTCAGCATACACTAACAGAGAATTTGACTCCCTTTCTTGAACAGAGCAATTTTCTGGCGAAGTACATTCAATGAGACGGATATTGTTTGCTTGGATTGAAAGGAGTGGCACATATAAAGTGTTTTAATGGCTATTTATCCACAGGTGTAGGAATTTACTGAGAGTAGTGCACCAGGAAATGTCTTGTTGTTATATTTCATCATTAAAGACTGATCATATACTTAGAGACTATATTATCATCCCTGTGCACAAGGGGCAGATCCCTGGTACCCAATTTTGTCTGGCGACTGCTTAACGGTGCAGCTTCCCCATTCCCTTAATGTATAATTTTACTGGGCTGCCCTGGAGCCCTTTTTGAATATTATAGCAGCACTTCTTTCATTTATTTCTAACATGCCACGATGCAAATACAATAGTACTAATGCCTCAGCCTATTTTGTTTTGCATCAGCAGTTAAGGCAAAAGAAGCTAAATCCAATATTTCCAGCCCTCCCCATACAATTACCTTGATTATAAACACATAATGGTTTTGGATTTCTGTGCCTATTTGCTACAGGTTCCCTGTGAGGATTAAAGGCTGCTATTAAATGCTGACCAGTTTTCAATAGCCCAGTAGGCGACAACATGAGACAAAGCTGCCGACTCGATCACGTCTTCCCTCTGAGAGCACGGTCACACCTGGAGGTTGTGGTTTGGAGTTTCAGCAGCAGACACTGCAGAGCAGACCCATGTAAACCCTACATTTGCTTCCATATGCACAGTCCTCCTCCGTGTCTTGATTTTGAATAAAAACTTTTGTTGTTGCTGTTTTTTAAACTTCCTGGAGCTTAATTAAGAAATACGACAACTAAGTGAGAGTTGGCATGAACTCTCTTTCTCATCCAGCACATGGGCGTAGTAGGGTAATTGTAGTTATTTACATTTGGCATCCAGCTGACTGAACTAACTGCACAGTATCTATTTTTTTTTTCCCTCTCTCTTGGAGTAGAGAGGCTATTAAATTAAACAGGTTAATGTGGCTGCAGCATTTCACCCCCTGCTATCCCCGCAGCCATAGTAAATCTGCCACCTGTTTATTTCCATAAAAATTCAATTACAGCACCACCAGTTTATTCTTCTTATGTGAGCTGTTAACTTCAGGCAGTATCAGACTCAAAGAAATGTGTGACCTGTTCCTTTCCAAAGCTGTTCTGTCTGAAGATCCTCCTTTGCTAGAAGCTTTTTTTTCTTTTGCTAAAGCTGTGTCTCAGCCCCACGCTATTTGAAAATGAGAGAACACATTTCTGGCATGGTGCTTTGCCCTTATGGTGCAAAGGGAGTAGCTGCATGCGTGCACAGACACACACACACACAGCTCATCCCAAGCAATGGGTGTGCACTGCAGGGCACAGTGGAGAAGAAGTGGTTGTAAGACCAAGGCAGCAGCAGTCAAAGGAGGCTAGCAAATCAGCCTGACAACTACTATGGAAAACAAACAAACTTTTAAAATTATGCTTGTGCACTCTCCTTTTTCCCAGCTTTCTCCTCTGAGAAGTACAGAATGATATGACTGTAAGAATGATGCCTCTTTAGAATTTAGGCTGTGATGGGAAAAAAACCCCACAATCTTCACAAGCTCATGCTTATGGCTCTTGTCCTTGAATCAGGAAATGATGAGTTTGAGCATAAGGTATTACTTAGAATGATTTGCCTTGCACAAGAAGGCTTTTCTGCTAGGGCAACCCCTGTGAGCAGGGCAAACGTGTGTGGGATCTGGGCTGGCTCTGCTCTGCTTGGAGATGCTCATGTGGCTGTGCCAGGAATTGAGGGGGGGGGGGGCAGCAGGATGGGGATGGGAGGGGAAGGCGTGCAGCAAAGTTGTCTAGTAGACTTGTTTCTTGTTATCCCTTCACCTTTCCAAGTGTCCCCAAAGGAATGATAACATGTATCAATTTCATGCAAAGTTTAGAGAGTGCCGGACAACTGTTTTCTTTTGTTTGAACCACTGTTTTCTTTTTTTTTTTTAATTTTGTTACCTCACATCCCACCGTTCCTGCAGCTGATGGTTTCAGAAGCTATCACGGCCCTTCTCTCCCATGTTTCTGGTGGGAAAAATAACTGAGAAATATTATTATTCCAGCAGTCTAAACCCTTGCAGATGCCTGATTTTTTCCATTTCATCACTGCTGCTTCCTCTCCCTCCTCCTTCTTGTTCTGTGGTCAAGAACTGTGGTTTCTGCCAAAAGCAACAGTTTTAATGGGGAACTTGAAGGTCAAAACTCAGAAAGAAACAGCGTGTGACTCAGAAATGGAGTATTTATGCTATCATCCTTGGTTCTGCTATTGCTTGTTAGCACAGACTTTGTGGAAACTAAGGACACTTTGATACATGCTGTTTGCTGGGGGAGCATCACACATTAAGGGGGTGAGAACCAAAGTGCTCTGACCGCAGAGAAGGGAAAAGGATTTGGTTAGGTTTCAAGGCCAGAGGATAGCATAGCTGCATTTTGAAAGTTGCAGTTGGACTTAACAAGAGATTCAGGGGCTGGATGTCTCCTGCCTCATATTGTGCTATGCCCTGGGGCGCTGCAAGCAGTCTCCAAGTCTGTGATTTCCCTGTCATTTCCTTAGTGACAGCATTTGGCAGTGGTACAGGATTGCACTGAACAAGGCAAGGAAGACTCAGGCTTGTGGGCTCTTCCGAGAGACTGGATGTATTAAACATAACACCATGGGAAAAAAGCAAATGTTTTTCTCAATATCCTGCTGCCAGAAGAATATGGATTTATAAAAATGTTGACTGCTATTGTTTCCAGTTGCATTATTATTCTTGATTTTTACAGATGCAGACCCACTCACCTCTGTTCTCAGACTTGCTCACGCAGCCTGAAATGAGCCAATAGGACTCACGCTCATATGCTGCCTTCTTGTTCTGCCTGAATATTGCCTTGATGGGCGCACCTGTCTGTAAGTGAGGGTGCGCTCCCTTGATCCTACTTTACATGAAAATATTAGTTATAAATCAATGGTGCCACATTTGTAAGGGAAATCTGGAGAAATACTAAATCATACAGGTTTTTGCTTCTATGGTCAATAGCCATCAAGACAAAAACTACGCATACTTTTATGTACTTTCCTGAGCTTTGCATACTTACTTATGAACAAGGCATTGCTCAGATAGTGTTATGTACCCTAACAGGTTTTGGAGATCTCCATTTTTTTTCCCCCAGATTTAAATGTGATGTCACAATGATACTGTCACAGAACATCTTAAAGGTCAAGGATGATTTTTTATGTCTGTTACAGTATTTTGTCAGAATCAGAATCAGACGCCTTGTCACTGGAAAGCAAACTGCTTATCTTAAACACAGCTGAAAAGTCAAATTGTTTTCTTCTGGCTGGCTGGATTCTTCCAAATAAAGTTCTAATTAATTTCTTCAGTCCCGAGTATCTTCTTAGGCAATATCCAACAAGCAGTTCATGCCTATGCTTATATGTATAGATGGTAATTGATTCAAGTGGGGATTATTTACAAACCAGAGTTCAAGTTTGCATGCCAGTTCAAGGATTTGCATAGCCACATCCAAGTCAATATATGTTTGTGCAGGAAGGAGTTCTTGGCGGGAATCAAAGCAGAAGAGTCTAATCTTTCAGCAAAATATGGGATACTAATTCTTTTGCTGTACTTGCTGAACAATAAGGGCTCATTTAAAAAGGAAAATCCCAAATCCTCTTGCATGATCTGACATAGACTTCTATAAAACTACTGAAATATTGAAGCTATGTTATTTGTATTTTACAACGAGCCACATTAGAAAAAATTTAGGGAAAGTCATTTTAAAAAACCCAGAAGGATAAAACACGACAACTAATCAATAAAAAAATGAATGAGCATTTACCCAGGCTAATACATAGTCAAAGGAGTCAGTTTCCCATTTTATTCTAGAGAAACTCTTTTTCACTGTGAGGAGCGATACAACTTCGGCTTGGCTTTTGTTTTTATTTTATTGCATTTTGTTTTGTTGCGTTACATTGTGTTTTGTTTTAATCAGTTTCTTTTTTCCAACAGAACACAATACTTTTATGCTCTTTTATGATTTCTTTATGCACTTTTTTTTTTTGAGTCATTATCCTTACATGTGGCCTATTCAATTATGGAAAGTATTAATGCATTTAGTAGAAGTCCAGACTTTGGTATTATTTTTATCTTAAGTCCAGCAGCAACTGTGTAACAAAGGACACTGGATTCAGATGATCTGCATCTTACAAATTACCTCTCAGATTTTTCTAGAAAAGGGAAATGCTAATTTATCATGCATAACTTCCTGGGATAATAGTAATAGATGTTTCAAAATGGAAATATGTTGGTATTTATTGACACTAACGTTCCTTTGGCTGTCTGTAGGAAACCTTCCTTCCCATTATCTCCCGCTCTTTTATTTATTTTCAGCCTATTACAAATATTTATTATTTGCTGTTTGCAGCTTCTTCACAAACAAAAATTTACTTTAACCTTTTTTTGGACGTATTTTCTTTCAATTAATCCATACTTCATGCTTTTTTTTTTTTTCTTACCATATAGCCTAGATTTATTTATGTATAATTTATGGTTTTGTGGGTAAGCAAGTTATGGTGTTGAAGAAAGAAAATATGATTTGCAAGCCATGTTGTCATTATTCTAAGTACTGTCCTGGTGACAAAGTAGCTTCCATCAAGAATGGAGCAACTAGGACAGCTAGAACAAAGAACGATATAACATCCTCAGCAGGTTTTACATGGAAGGAAAAAAAATCCAAAACAATGTTGAGGTTGCTTCTTATCTCACAACATATTATTTAGAAAAGAGGATGGTTTTCTCTACCTTGACCATATTTACAAAACAAAGATTGATTTTTCCAGATTAGACAAAGAGAATGCAATCAATGGCTTATCAACTGTCCAGGAATAAAGGAAATCTTGAAATTGTTGCACTCACAAGTGAAGAGCAAGACAGTAACTTACAGCGGTTCACTGATGGTCCTTAACTGTCCTGGCTGCTACAAAGGTGACTCAGTAAACATACTCAAAGAAGGGTGTCTAATTATCTGGCAGCCACAAGACATCCCAGATAAACTCAGTAAAACCTCTTGTTGAGGTGGAGCTGATAGGACAAAGAAACTCAATAGGTGCAGAACAAAGAAACCGTGGTAATGAAGTGACCTCCAAGGAAAATGAAGGTCAGCAACAAGAGTCCTGAAAACTGATGTCCTGTGCCCATTTATGAAAGTGCATCCCAAACAGCAGTAAAAAGTAACTCACTGTCTACCTAAAATGAGCTTCTCTGCAGGAGATCTCACAGGCAGACCTGATATTTGCTGGGGATGCCCAGGCGTACTCCTTAATGTGGATTGTCTATGACACGAGATTTCTACTATTGAAGAGTCCTGCACCGGGGAGCACTTTAGAATGTGTCATACCAGTAACACCTTACATAAAATATATAAGTATAGGCATGCATATAGGTAAATGTTCATAAATATGTACTTGCTGCACTAGTTGGAATCCTGTAGTAACTTGTAATATATACTTGCTTTACTCTTGTAATATATAGTTGCTTTCACGGTGGTAATTTTGTGATACATGGAAGTGTATATTTGTTCTGCTACTAGTAATCTGTAATAAAAGAACTCTGTGGAAGCTAGGGCTGTGTGTGCTTGTGCATTATGGATTCTTGCATTCCCACTGCTATGATCTTCACATCTGCCAGTTGGTTAATCCTCACTGATTGTGGCCCTGACACGCCTTCATACATATAGCCCCAGATTCACATATATATTAAAGTTGAAGCTTGAAGGACTTAGTACAAGCATTTTTAAAATATAAAGTACATGCATGGGGGGAGGAGTCATACTTTCCTTGACTTTTTTTTTTCTCAATTTTAATTACATTTGATAGTGTAGGTTAAATGAATAGTTGAAATGTTTCCATTAGAAATATGTTTTCGTTAGTAATGTTTCCTGATTTGATCCTTGTGAAGTCAATGAATTTTAAAGCAATGAAAGAAAGAATAGAGAAAAGGTGGGATTTCCTAACTGGTGTTGTTCTCTCAATTTCAAGAGTTATTTTTGTTCACATTAGTTTTAAATTAACTTTTAAAACAATATATTTTAACAGTCAGAGATAAAAATAAAAAGAGCATTTACAGCATCACACAATCCACACTTTCTTTCTGTGAGGAACAGATGCCACTGTTTTTCTTCTTAAAGAGTAAATGTTGTGAATGTACAGGTGAAAGGTTGCTTAGAAGTTCGTCCAAAGAGAGTATCTCATCCAAAGAACTGTGGGATGACTGTCAGCTCTAAAAAATAACCGCTGACAGCCAGAACCTGGGGTGTTTGCAAGCAGCATCAAAGTGTCAGTGGCCTGGCAGAGCTTGTCTGTCACTCCAGAGTGAGCTAATATGTTCTGAAACTTGTGAGCTTTAAGGGGTAATGACAAGAAAGACAGTCTAGGAGATCAGTACTCCTGGGTGTCTCTTGGGACAATCTTCAGGCTAAGCACTGAGTTCTTGTAAGGTTTTGACCAGAACTTTATGGAGGTGTGCAGATGACCAGTGACACAGAAGACTGGAATTGGCAGCTTTCTGTTTTAAGACTTTGATTGACTTTGCTATTTGAAAGGCCAGAATGCAACTGACCTCAGAAATTTGGATAGTACTTGGCAGTCTCGTTGTCTCTCATTCTTACATTTCTTTGAAAGTTTTCTATCAGCAGTGAGATTCCTAGCATAAATAAACTAAGTGAATGATGTCTATGTGCTCTTGAGCAGCAATGATGAACTCTAGTGATCAGCTGTGGGCTAATTATCCTCTCCCATCTCTGTCTGAAGTGAGGACTAAGTTCACTGACTCAGTGCACCTGCGCAGCTTAAATAATCCAAAGAGTAAATAGTCTCTGCTTTGGAATTGGCTAGGTGAAATGATAGTAAGCTGGGCTGATGATTTGTAGCTGTGGATGTCAATGAAGGAGCTTATAAAGCTTCAGAGTATACTTATTCACTCGGATATTAAGTCTCTTTCAGAAAGGAGTAATAGTGAGGCACTGTGACTTCCATTTTAAAGACCATGTGGCAAGGTGATGGGAGAGAGGTAAGTGCTGTTACGAGACAGATTTCTCTAGCACTGGATGTAGGAGGGAGAGTGGGAAGTGATTAAGCTGTGCATTGCGCTTGTTGAAATGTTTGTTCTGTTAAAGGAAAACTTTAGGGAAGGAGATAGCAAGTTCTTGATTGGTCACCAGGGAAGGTATTAAGCTGAAGCTGGGGAGCTACAGTTTCACAGAGCAAATACAACTGAAAAATCTTGATCTGCTCTAACTTATAAATGTTGTCAATGGTGAGGTCTTAGGGATGGAATTGATGGCAAATCTTGGCAGGATTTTCAAGTGAAAATTTTTAGTGATTTTAATTGATTTAGTGTACCGTATAGCTTAGCATTTATTTATTTCAGTAAGTTTGTATGAGGTTGGGATGGGAACATGTCCTTTGTTGGTCTAGTCAACTTATTCTGTGGAGTCCAAAGTCAAAGCTGATTGTGGGTTACAGAGGTATTAGGAATGAAGCATTCTTGCCTGATCTGAAGGAACTGTAACTCTTGTCAGTGCAAAGATAACTGGAATGTTGTCCTCTAAGGAGTTGCTTGGCTTCTACAGATCCAAGCATGGGGCACCGTGTTCTTTGTGTTTCACAGATGTGCTCTGTATTAACATGTTATGATTGTTGTTCCTTGTAGGACTGTCCTGAAAACCACTGGAGGTGTTTCTCTCTGATAAGTTAATCTCAATGAGTAGCATGTTGTATAAATTCATGTTTTAAGGATATGCTGTGTCTTTTGAAGTTGAAGTGATAATTGGTCCAGTGGTGATTTAGATGGAATCTCTACAGTGTATGTAAGTACTGATTTTTAAACCTTGAACTCTACTTTCTGAACAGACTTCATGCACTATTCCTGTTAGCATCAATGGCAAAATCTGTTCTAACTCTGGTTGTTGTCCTTTCGTTCTAACGTAGTAAAGCATATTGCAAAAAATGCCTTACAGATGTACTTGAGTTCTTTAGACAGCTGCTACTGGGATCTGATTATTCATCCTTGTATTTCTTTATCTATGAAAACTAACTGTCAGGGAGTATTTTACTTCAGTTACATCCGTAAGACAAATGTGAAGCAAACTGAAGTAACTTATTACTGTTACTGAGTCTAGCTGGCAATCTCTTGCTGTGAATGGAAGTTGCATGGGCTGGGAGATTACACTGGGCTGGAGAATATCAAGGTGCTGGCAATAGAACATGGTTTTGATGCTAGCACTTTGACAACTGTTTTTAATGGATTTAGAGAAGATCTGCAGGAAGTGAATTTTGTTTGCAAATACATGCATATTTTCAGAAACAAATTTATGACCCGTTTGAACCTGGAATATTTTTGTAAGTGTTTTGATCAGTCTTCTTAAGCAACCAAGAGGTAGAACAACTTGATTGAGAAATGAGAAGAGAAAGCCCTAGTTTGGCTTGTACTGATTCAATACAAATGTCATATAGCTCTCTGCCAAATATTTAAAACCCTATTAACCATTATTTGTTTTGCAGGTAGTTCAGACAGGCTCACTGGGGCACTTAGTTGGTGTTAAGCAAATGCTTCCACAAAACAAAAGATGAAGGCTGCTATTTATGGATGATGGAAAGGAATTAATTTATTTAGATACACCAGATGTGTCAAGTATCTTAAAGACACTATCCTACTTAAGACATTAAGGCACTTGTGACTATTTTTATTGTTGGCTTCCTTATTAGAACTGGAGGCAGCACTTAAATGATTAAGGGTGGAAATTTATTTTTGGGAGGAGATAGGGAATTTAAATGACTGTAGAATTCAACCCCAAGTACTGTTTTTAACTAATTGGCTATATGAAGCTTGACTTTTAAGATAAAACTGACCTTAGGTCTGTGTAGATTTCTTTTCTTTTTTCTATTTAATCACTTATTAAAAAATGTAAATCCTTGCTTGAACAAATTCTACCTCAAGCTCACAAATTAAGGAACTGCAAATGAACAGATAAATGAGAACTGACCTGACAAATGGTTTTTTTTCTGTTTACTTCTAAAATTGCAGTGAACTGATCAAATGAATGCTAAAACATGATGGGTTGCTATGTTGATGGAGAAGCAGAATGAAAATTGACTTTAAAAAATATAATCTGAGGGCAAACAAGTACCTCAGATATGTTAATCTATTAATACAATATTAATAAAGTGCTTTGAGGTCAAATATTAATGTAACTGCTGACTATATAGAACACTGTTTAAGATACCGTTGAAGGTTTTTTTTAAGGCAATGAATATAATGTTGTAGGATGTTGAGCTATTTTAATTATACAGGTAATTATGATGGTCAGGTTAAAGGTGGAGAAGTTGATTGTACGACTTCCCTGGGAGATTGCTCTGTTCCGGTGTCAAGGTACTGGGTTGGGACAGGGATCTAAGCTGCCTTGAGGATTTGCAAAGCTGCTTTTCCAGCTGGAACAATTTGGAAGTTCTTGGAAGAGGGAAGGCGTGTTGGTTTTCCCAGGTTATTTTGGCTGGAAGTTTTAGAAGAGAGTAAAATGGTGTGATGGAGCCTTGGAATGTTCCCCTCTCCTGGTCCTTGTGCAGGTGATGCTGGTTGGGAGATGTCTGGAGTGACAGAACAGCTCTGCTGGTTTGGAGCATGAACTGAAGAAGGAAGCCAGCTTTCTCCAGCAGGCTCATTTCTGCACAACATAGGTGTTGCTCCTTTAGGTCCCTGTCAGAATGGCTCTTTACCTGCTTTGCTGTGGGCTCTTCGCTCATTAGTTCTCTAGACTGCAAATGTAAAGGACTTGCTCCTGCAATAGTGCTAAGGTTGTTCAAAAACAAAGAAATAGAATGTCAAACTGTATCTTACTCCTTACTCTCAGCCTTGAGGTCAATTCATGTTTAGACCCAGATGTGCTGGGGAATCAAGCGCACATAATCTTTCAGAGGAAAGATGTGCTTGCCCTAAGAGATCTGTGTACATGGCATGTTGTTTGTCTGTCTGAGGTGCTGAACTGTGCTGATGGATATCTTCTGCTGCCTGTGTTGCATCTAATTTTTGATTTTAGGAGTCTAGTCTCAGTATCTGTATGGATAAACTTAACATAAGCAGCACGTTCACTTAGCAATCTTCAGTTCTACTAAAACTAGTGTTCTTTGTTTAAGCATACCAGGTATTTTTCTTTCTCACTTCCAATTGCTTTAAACAGAAGCATCTTGACAAATTTACTATAATTATCTTCTACACCTTTGTACATGAAAACTATGTGTATACATCCGTTTTTCAAAGAATTGTGACGTAGCCTTAAAAATTAATGGGCAAAGTACCTGCAAAATACCCATTTCTAATTGTGAAGCAAAATAAATATTTCTACTTTGTGTTAGATCTAGTTCTTACATTTCATTATTTATCAGCTTGCCGCTACTATTTAAAAGGTATGCATGCTATATGTCTACATGTAGAAAGAAATTTTCCATTCACTGAAGTGGCTTTAAACATTCTATTTAATTTCCATTGTATGCAAATATTTTTAAAGCTTCCCAAGGCGAAGAGTTCTTTAGAGTTTTCTGCATTTTAAAGACTGGAAGATTAGGTGTGAATGATTACTTAAAATCTTAGCAAGTGTGATAAGAAAATGAGGTTTCAATTCAAATTTGAACTTTACTTTATTCAATGACAAAAATTTTCTGTTGTCCCAATGCATTTGCCCATACAAAAACTTCCTCAGTTTGGATGTCACTGTGGTAATGGAGGGAGGGAAGGACAGGAGTGGGCATGAACACATAGAAATGGTGTGAGTAAATTAAGTCAGGTTGGTCTGGAAGAAGTTTTTAGCTCATCTCACTGGGGTCAGTCTTGGTGATGTCTCATCAAAAGGTTGTGTGTGCAAATTACGTGGTGCCTACTAAGGCAAGAGTACTCTGTAGATATGCAGAGCTTTTGTATTTAGAATGTTAGCCGTAAGTAAGCCTTCTGAGGTTGATTAGGAGTGCTTGAAGCTTGGTTTGTGTGTTCCTGTGGAATTTTACATGTGCCACATCTTACACTCAGAACACATGTGAGAATATATAGTCTATTAATTGATAAATCACAGCATTCCTGTGCAAATTCTATTCCTAAGCATCAGATTAGGGACTTTAATTGGTTGCATGAAATAGTTTTTATTATTTATCACTGCTTTTAATAACTATTTAAAAACATTCTGTACTCTATTATCATGGTTTGTTGTCTTTGTAAAGTGGAATCTTCTCCTTAGTCTAATATATCCCTACTACATTTTATGAACTATGTAAGAGAAGAAAGAGCATTGTCACTTTTTCAAGTAGCTAGCAACATCGTTATTGATTTAATCAAGTGGAGAGTTCTGGAAAGATTATTGTAAATAAATGTCTGCAGAACTCTATCACCTCAGATTTGCTGAGAAGGGGTGGCAGTGAGGTAGGTTAGGGATTAAGTGTGGAAGCTGGTGTCCATACATGCAAGACGCTTCAGGCTTCAAACATGAGAGCAACCTCATGGCCAAGTATGCAGGGATGATGAAGTGTTGCAAAGTGGAGATGATGTAGTCAATTTTCCTGTTGGTCTCCAGTGTGCAGGCAGTGTGCTGGAGTATAGAAAACTATAGAGGAGAGTATTTCACCACTCTGCAAAGAGGAAATTAAACCGTCCATGTGAGATTTCTGCAGAAATGAAGTAATAGTAGAGGTTTGTACAGGTGATGTTATGACTTATGTTGCACATGAAGTTTCTAAATGAAAAATGAATCCTTTCATTTTAAGCAGAGCAGATGTTTTAATGCTTTTCATATGGTGTGAATAGAAGTCCAGCATTGTGTAATAACTCTTTGCTCTTCTGAGAGTTGTAGGAATATGACAAGTAATTTCTTTCTCAATCATGTTTGGGTATTGATAACTTGAATACAAAATATTTACGTTCTGGCTGATGATGTTCATTAGTCCCTTTCTCAATGCTTTGAGGTTGATGTTACAAACACAGTTTAATTACCAACTGTGTATAAAAGTAAGCTTACACATTCTGAAATATAAGAAGCAAGTTAGCTGTTTTGCCAGAGAAGAAAACCTTTTCAAATGAAAACTGTTTCTAGTTATCATGTTCTCTGATAACTTTTCTACCTGCTGTTAGCTGGCCTAATACATTCCTATGGTCAGAAGATGTATTTTGTACCTCCCTGAGTAGGTTATTTTATCTTATTTTTATTTTTACTTCATTTTTTTAAGCCTGTTTGGACACGGAAAAAGCGTGAGGAAGAAAAACAATTGCAAAATAATACAGGCTTTTGCTACCAGACTGCAGGCAGTTAAAATGATACTTTTTATTTTGTGAAGCAATTAATGGCTAAGACAGGAAGTGTTTAAGTATTGATTTAAGTGAGTACTGATTGTTGCTTACTTAAGTAGTTCCAGTCTGTTGAACGGACTTCATTTTGAGCTTAGTAGAGGCTTTTAAACAATAGTAACTTAATCTGTATTTAACCGTTGCTTTAAAAAACAAAACAAAAAAAAAAACTCGTAGAAGATCAAGATAAGGATTTTCTGGAAGAAAAAAATAAACTAAGTGTTTCTAAGATGCTAGTACAGGGCAGTAGCCATCAGTTATGATAATATCATTTTATCTTAAATGCATCAGAATGGCATCTGCATTACCTCCAAATGCTGATTGAAGGCTCTCTGTAGTCCTCAAGGAGATATTTAAATGTTAATCTGTAATAAGGATATTCTTGAGTATGTGCTCAGTGTGTACATGAATGAAGACATGACCTAGGAACAGGGAGTAACAACATTATTGAATTATTTGACTGTCCTATTCTTCTGTCCGCTCCTATTTGCAGACTTGTTCATATGGAATGCAATAGCTATTATTGTAGCACAAACAGCAGAAAAAGAGCCCAACAACATGTACCATGGAAACATCCTTGTTTTCTTTACCTCTTTTTATCAAGAGAATCATGACTGTCTCTGACTATTTTTATGCATAATGCCACTTTTCAAACATGTAATTGGTGAAAATTTCATACAGGCAGAAGAACATAAAGCAGTGCTTCAAACAGTAGGGTTCTAAAAATTCCATGCTTGCCACTGTGTGAGCAAGAAATGAATCAGCCTGATGTGATTTGCAGGGATGCATACAGATAGATCAGGGAGCAGGCAGATTTTTGTTTTCCTGCCTTAATATGCTTTGATTTCCCTGCCTCAAATACTGGGATATATGTTGTGGTTTAACCTGGCAGGCAGCCTTTCACTCACTCTCCCCACACCCAGATTGGGAAGAGAACTGGAGGGGTGGGAATGTGGGAAATAAGAATTCACAGATTGGGGGGAAAGAACTATTTACTAAAGACAGAAAAGAAATAACAGTAGTGTGTGTGTGTGTGTGTGTTTGTGTGTGTGTGTGTTTGTGTGTGTGTGTGTTTGTGTGTGTGTGTGTTTGTGTGTGTGTGTGT